>NW_026562451.1:0-600000 GCF_027474105.1 Poeciliopsis prolifica
TCGGGAATAAAGTTCAGGATATCAGTTTTCTAAAATGACGGAACAGAGTTTTCATTGCATTACTCCCGAACACAAACAGTACCAAGCTTACAAATGGCATGTCTGTTTGATAACTTCATTAAATTTGCACAATTAGGGGTCAAAAGGTCAGTTGCATGGTTTAGTAAACTTGGTTCTCATGACCCTTCATGAACTTCACTTTGGCTCCATTTTTTGTACACTTAGCTATACTTAGAAATCCCACTGCATTGAAAAGTGGAGCACTTTTATTCTCTTAATGTTCAATTTGTAGGAGGGAAGGGGGAAAATAATCCTTTTTCCAAGTAATAGGGGCAAAATAAGACATTTCACTTTTTACCAGACCATTTAAGAATCACCAATAACTTCAGTTGTTAACTTAGTCTGACATTTTGTTGAATTGTGGTCCAGGCAACATTTTGCCAAGCTCTGCTGTTCATCCGAGTACTGAGAAGAGAATTTTAAATCGTGGCAGACAGTTACTAAAGGGGTCTGCTCAGTTCACTTTACTTTATTTAGATGGAGACTGAGTGCTGTAAATTTAATGTCCAGAAAAATCACAGTGGAGTGAAAGTAGACTTCCTCCACCCCCCCCCCCCCCCACACACACACACACACCCACACACACACACACGTTGTCTAAACATGAAGAGGGCAGGAAGCCTGACAGTAGCATATTGACTTCTTTTTTTTCCTTCTCATGTGTTTATGTCTACGTGGCTACAATCAACACACTGAATGGACGTAAACCCAAATTCTTCCAATAGGTAGAACTGTTCTCTCTGGAGTATTCTCCTTTTTATTAGTTTGTACATATGCAAATCCAAGTTCTTTATTAGGACAGAAATGTGATCTTGTAAGGGCTAAAATGGACTAGTAACGGAAGAAGATGAAATCCATGGCAGCTGCATTCCTAGTCTGACACAGTTTTTTATGTTATCTGTCTCAGTCAGATTGACTCGTCTGCTGCCCCGTTATCACTTTACTGTTGAGAGTACAGAGGTGCCAGAGTCCTTCTGGCGTTGTCAAATACAATAATTATCAATCTACTACTAAGAGACCTCTAAAGCTGCTTTCACAAAACACTTTCACATAAAGCTTCCATTGCCTTTTTTCAGTCGGTGCGAGTTTTCTTAAAGGACTAAAGTCCTAGTTCAGTGAGATAAACTCAGTGCAAAGACAGTCTACCTCAACATTTTCTAAACAGGTCTTCAAATCAGTCACAGCTCATTTATTTATCATGCCATTTGTTGATTAATTCTCTGACTGAGGTAAAGAGGCAATTCACGTAATTCAAGAATGGAAGCCAATTATATTATATATGAACCAGTTATGCACCAGTTAGGCCTTTAGAGAACAGATTTGGCCAGACATTGATTAATTGGTTCTGATCAGTAATCAGTAGGCCAAATATTGGGAAAATTTGTGTTTTTCTTCCAGGGCAAAATCCATAAAGTGCACAGACAGCTCAAAAAATATCATCAATATGTATAATAATGTTAATTAACGCAGTCAAAATATCCTCCTAGAATAAAACCATGTATGGAAATTCAGAGGCAATACATAAACTTTTTTTTTTTTTTAGATAATCTGGTTTGGATGAAAGTAAAAGACAGTTTTTAATAAAGCTGCAAAGCATTCTTCTTATCCTTATGCCTAATATTTGCCCCATTTGGGATTTGTTTTAAGCTCTGGGCAATAGCAGTTCTGATTGTGGTGTACTTATTTAGTCCTGATTACCCTCCAGTGAAATCTCTGTAATTTTGCATTCATAAATGAAACAACAAAAGTGAACATCTTTTCCGATGTGGTTGATGTTCAACAAAGACATACTTCTAACTGCAGTATAGAACTTAACTTTTTCCAGAGCAGCCAGCCTTGAATGTAGAAAAGTAGAATATCTGCTGCAGACCCAGAGGTGTGAGCAGGCTACATTCCCAGTATCCTTCTTTTTAAGTTAATATCTCACTCTAACGATGGAACACAAAATAAGCATGGTTAATGATGTTCTAATTCTTTGCATCACAAACATCTGACTCTTCAAACAACCTTTGTACACGACTGACATCACCCTGACAGTTCGGGTTTAATGTGACAAACATATTGCTCCAGTCAAACCCTGATTTAATTTCAAATTCCAGCTTTTCAAATGGAATTTTGTTCAATACAGATAAGCCAGGGGTTGCATTGAATCTGACGCATAAGACTGCTATAGCTGAAATGATAAACTATTCCAGTAATGACAGGTTTAAGCAGGCTGAAGCTGCTATTAACAGAGCTGAGTATATGAGAATCCAAATAGATCAGTGATGCAGCCAGCAAAACACATAACTAGGGTGCAAAGAAACAGTGTTTCTCTGAGGTAAAAAGAAAAACGGGAAAGCATTTCATGCTTTTGAGTAAGGCAATGTTATTTAAACATGTGATAACATAAGTGAATGTTGTGAGGATTATAGGTCTCGGATGTTAATGAATTTCTGCTTTGGGATCACTAGTGCAGACTTCAGATAATGATCAATACATAATTTTTATTATAGTAACATTGTTTTAGTGGAAAAAACAAAACATTTGTCTACAGCTGCTGTAATTAACGCTGCTTTGTTGTGTGGAAATACAGTTTCTTACTCACTTCACCACAACATCTTAAAAACAGTCTCTCCAGCATTAAACAAGTGCCACCAAAATGTTCACTGGTATTTAGAGCAGTAGAGTTGGAATTATTTACTAAAGTCCAATCAGTATCCAATCAGTATTACACAATATCGATATTGTGCAATGTGATATTGGCATGACGATAAATTTGTGATCTACTCTGCATCCCTACACATAGCTCCTTTTGACTGACTGCAATGCAAATCACTTTATTGAATTATTCAGACTACAAGCCGCTTCTTAGATCACTGTCAGTACAATTAGCTGCAGCCTACTCAAGCTATGCCCAGTAATCAACTGCTCAGCCAGAAGTATTTAGGTTTGTAAAAAGTGTATGGTAGCAATCGGCTGGGTCAAGGGGACGTCAGTTCACAGGCAGATCTTTCAAAGCAGCTACATGCTGACCTCCGAGGCAATGAATCACAGTTAGTCATCCACCATCTTGAGCTTGGGTCAGAGGCAAAAAAATATTAAGCAGGGTACGTGTGATGTCATGCATGATATGCAAACATTGACACATGGACGAAGACACACGCTTACAACGCCACACAGTGAGAGATGAAGAACAAGAAGGCGATAAGAGAGGACAGAGTCAGAGTCCAGGAGTGTGGTGGATGTATGCGAGAGAAAAACTGTGTTTTCCCTTTCTTACATAACCCAACCATACAGTAGCTGTGGGGATGTGCTTATAAACGAAAGACAGTTATGTAAGCGACTATTGTGTCTCAAAGCTATTCCTACAACTTGTCATGATGGACAGTTTTAATCTTCATCAATTTGGTGAAAGCATTAAAAATTATATTGTCCACCCGTTTTTTCAATCAAACGTGTTTTTCTATTAAGAAAATTTTGACCTCCATGAGATCCCAGCTAAATAGTACAAACAGAAACGCTGCATGATGAGTTAACCCAAAAGAGGCTGCTGAATAAGGATGAGTACCATAGATTTTCTTGCTGAATATTTAAAGTGAGTTTCGTATTTTCTTGTAATCATCAAACAAAAAAAGGCGATCTTGAAGAGGCCGAAACTTACACTTGCGGCCTCTGCTTGGCTTACGTCCAGCACAAATCAGACGAGCCCCGTACTCGGGGTCTCATGCAATTCAAAGCAGAGCTGGGGTTCTTGCTGAGAGCTGCAAATGAACAGCCAAACACTGGTTCCTAATTAAAGACAGCAGTTGTCTGTGTGCACAGGCATTCCTGCTGTGAAACAGTGGACAAACACAATAGGACACTAAGAGCCTACATCCTTCCCTGCTCCTCTTCCCCTTTCTCACTACTTTATTATGCCTTTTATGTGTAGTGGCAGTATTACTTGCTTTCTTTAAAGGCTGTTTGCCCTGATATTTGTCTGGTTTAATTTGCAATTGGCAAACATGTCGAAGGAAATCAATGAGAGGGAGTTAAGCGCAGCTACAACGTTGAGGTGATTAGAAGCCAAGTAAACTGTATTGCACATAATGTACCAGAAATAAAAGTCTTTTCTGCTTCGTTCTTGTATCAAATCCCACAATGTTTTTTTTCCCTCTGAACATCTTACTTGCAATCTCTTCTACTGTAACCAAACACAAGGACAAGAGCAGACAGAGAAAATGAGCACTGATGAAAAACCTAATAAAAACTCAGAGTCTGTAATTAAATACAAATGCAGAAAAAAGACAGCAAAAAAAGGATATAGACAACAGATTTAAGCTGTGGGTTTGACAAATAAGCTGGCCCAAGTTTGATTGAGATTCTAAACAGAATCAACTACAACTTGTTTGTGGAAACAACAAAAAAGGAAATAAGCAACCGCCATTTTACAATTTTTGTGAATGATTACAGAAGACCATGGCTCACAAGCGATTTGGGATTGTGTACTTCAAAACAAGAAAACGGAGAGGGCACAGGAGAAGAGGTGGTAGGAGAAATATGAAACAATGCACCATGCTGCTAGAGCTCAATGTTTGCTTAACTTTGAATATTAAAATCTATTCAAACTCATTGAAGCTCTGAAAGAACATCAGTATAGTCAGTGAGCAGCAGTCGCACATAATAAACTAGAAAACGAAACCAGTAGTAGAAAAAAAAAGAAGCTCAGTCCAAAACTCCATCATTGTTGACATCTAAATATGCAACTTGAGACACGCCTACCGACAGCTGAAAGCATCCATGTATTTAAGTCATCCCTGGAGCAAATCAAGGCTGCATTGTCTCGAGAAAGAGATCAGACTACATTTACCTAAGCGTACACATGACACCAGGGGAGTGGCTTCAGTACCCTGCAGTTTACTCCATTGTGCAGCTCACTTTGGCTTCCATCTGACGGTTTTGGCCCAGTTAGTGACAGAACACTTTGGCGCTCAGCATCTCAAATTACTCCCCATCACAGAATGACAATGAGTGAGAGATGTGTTATTCAGTTTGCAGCGTGCACTCATGAGCTCAAGATGAAAAATGAGAGTCCTTTAAAAATATTTGTGCAAACTCAGCACATTTTTATTCATATGCTTAGTTCTACTTTTTTTGATTTGACAGAGCTTTCTGCCATGTTAATTTAAAGTAAGATACTTTAAATTTGACTTTTAAAAAAAAGGGGGAGAATATTCTTTATAGACGGAGCAAAAGAGCATGTCCGTCCCTTTCCCCAAGCTGCAACTGACAGATATGAAATCCAGCTAAAGGAAGAAAAATCCTTTCCATAACTCATTTTAACCTCCAGTGATGTTTTGAATGACTGACCCTTTGGCAGAAGCTGTGGTTCAGCTTGTTAGCAGCAAGAGGGCTGCATCTAATAAGAGCATGGCCATGCTGTACATGAAGGCAAAATGGGTGAAACAGAACAATCAAACAAGAAATGTCAGCTACTGACATTTTTTGCTTGCAACGTAAATAGATTAGATCAATGTTAAAATGAAGAAATGAGGAATCGGGTGTTGTAAACAGGTCACTCTGATGCCACTTGGGACATTTTGTCTTTTAGCCATCTTGACAGAGACGGTCAAGCAAATCTTTTCTGGAGATACCTGTCAAGTAATTTGAAGAGCCTGTCAGCACCCTCTCTTCCTCTGGATGAGAACTTGAAATAGAGAGGATGAGGAGACAAACTGGATACTGTACAAGACAAGAAAAAAAAAAGATAAAGCTGACTACAAGGGTGCAGAGGAAAATGAAGAGTCATTTCTCTACCAAACAGCTACACGCATAATAATAAGCATAGATTGTGATGGTGATTTATGCCTGTCAAAATGTGAATGAGGCTGGAGTTTTATTTCTCTCATTTTTATAAAATTACTTTAGCAATGGTTGCATTTTTACAAAGATTTTTTTTAAAAGGCACTAATGACATGTAGAAAAGGCATATGACTTCTGCCATCTTAAGTGTAAAGGAATAGCATTAGGTACAGTGGAGTTCAAAAGCACTCAATTTATTTTGTGTGCGCAGTTGCAGGCCTTTAGGGGTATATCTCTACCAACTCTGGACATCTAGAGACTGATGTTTCTCCTTATTCTTCTTTGCAACACATCTCAAGCTCAATCAGTCTGGACAGATTGTTCTGTGAGAAGCAATTTTCCAAGATTACACAAATTGTCAATAAGATATAGGGTTCCAGTTTTGACGTGAGCCATCAAAAACAGTTTGATCCAAACAAATTTCACTCTCCTCCTGTTTGTGCTGAAGATTGTTGTGGAGAAATTTGAACCTCTCTCCCAGTCTTGAATGTTTTGCAGCCTCACCAGGTTTTCTTTCTGTATTGATCTGTGTTTAATCAAGCTTTCAATCAACCCTAATAAGCGTCCTTGTATATGCTGAAGAAAATACGCCCACATCATAATGCATCCACCACCATGTTCCAACATCAAAATGGTTTGTCCAGGGTGGGGTGCTGTTTAAGTTTTAACGCATAGAACTCAAAAATGTAATTTCATTGTTGTAATGTCACAAAATTTGAAGTTCAAGGATAGTGAATACCTTATCAAATCATTGTAAAACATTTAATTTTATGATTTTTTTTTGCAATTTTGCTACCTATTTCAATAAACAAAGCAATAAAATATTTCAAATCTTTGTTGTAATTTTGATGGTTATGACTTATAAAAATTAAAACAAAATTCAGTTTATCAGAAAATAAGAATATTGTGAAAGTTAAATACAGTATTCATAGAAAGTTGAGTGGAAGTAAAAAGTCAGGTGCACACACGCCACAAGGATAGCTGTAGCCTTGTGTCTCACAAAATCAATTAAACTATTTGGCAGAGATTCAAAAGAAGAGGATGGAGTCAGTGGATCAAGAATCTCTATGCATGGACACATTTTACAAATGGGCTATAAAGGTTGCATCTTTTTTGTGTAACGCCACTCCTGAATCACAGACAACTCATATATATGGGTCATGTCTTGTTTCTTAGCTGGGCTTAGTGTAAAAAGACAGTTGCTCACAGTTCCAAAGTCCTCTTTTCAAAAGAAAGTCAAGTTTGCATTTCATTTGGGAATCAAGGTCACAGAGTCTGGAGCAAGAGTGAAGGGGTAAAGAACTCACGTTGAGTCCATGTTTATCTGCTGGTGTTGGTCCACTGTATTTTCTGAAGTCTACAGTCAACACAGCAATCTACCAGAAAGTTTCAGAGCACTTACTGCTTGCTTCTGCTGACAAGCTTTATGGAGGTGCTAATTTCTCTTTCCAGCAGGATGTTGCACCTGCCCCCACTCCTAAAGGCACCAACAACTGGTTCAATGATCATGGAGTTAGAGTGCTTGATTGGCCAGAAACCCCCCTGACCTGCACCCCACAGGGAATCTCTAGGAGAAACAGGAGAGACACCACACCCAACAATGCAAATGACCTTGACACCTCAGCAGAATCACAATGCAAAGCCATAATAATCAAAACTACAAGAAATCAAGGCTTGAATTTCTTCGCTCTGCGTGATGAATTGGTATCACCTTCTGAAATGAGTGACCAAAAACCATCCACAATTTTTATTACATTTCATTTTTTAAGCTGTGCTTGGAGCCAGGAAAGCATGGAAAACAACTAAATCCTACTTTGATGAATTCTGTTTCAAAAAAAAAAAGAAGGAAAAGCACAGAAACTCTACCTTTGCCTCCTCCCACTTAATTCTCGGGAGGTGGTAGATACAGCAGTAGTAACACACAAGGAGCACCAGTCAGGCTAATCCATGCACTGGTGTCTCTCTGTCAGACCAGTTCAGTCAGAGGACAGAAGCAGCATTATTGAGCTGTGGGATTGGCCAAGGAGGAACAATAGCTCCTGTGTGCCGGACCCTCGGGAGCATCCGAGCAGCTGGGAGATAGGAGGTCCGTCTGTGAGTCCACGAAATGCCACGTAAATGGGAACTGCAACGTTGCTCTCTTTGACTTCACCAGAATCTCTAGCACACTTTCTCAGCTTTTAATCATCTTTTTCGCTCCCCCAACTCTGGGCATGCTCCGTCGCTCTCTCCCTACAAGTTTGTGCCTCCCCTGTCGCCCCAGCACACCTCAGAGGAGAGACAGAAAGGAGAACGACAGAAAGGGAGAGACTGTTCTTGGTTGCATGAGAAACTCAGAGACTGGCAAAGGATCAGAGCAATGTCAACAAACAAGAGAAGTCCAAAAAGCCTCTGCAGGAGGCTTGCCAAAACTGTTCTCTCACAAAGAAGAGTGCCAGCCAAGCAAGAATTCCATATCTCAAAGCAAAAAAGGTTCACGGGAAACATCAGATAAACATGGGAACAGTCCGGTTCAGTTGTGGGAATGAAATCAGTTTCAGTGCATCTAAAAGTGTTGTTGTGGTGTCATGATGCTCGACCATAATTTAACAATGTCAGACCTGATTGGGAGTGATTGTGGCATCTACACTTCTACACCCAACTAACATGATGAATATTCTAGTCACGTTCTCTTTCAGACACATACATCTCTGACCCCATATTTATTATTGATATTGATGAGGTGTTTAAAGTTTGAGACCTAATGTCTTCTGAAAATGTAAAAAGCTGATCTGAGCTGAATAAACTGATTATTGGGCAGTTGGTGAAATGATTAAGTTCTTTCATATTATGTTCAGCTACAATCCCAGCTAAAAATAAATTAATAAATAAAAAAAATAAACAGTTGTGTCCCTGTTGTATCTTCGTTTCATTTGATTGTTTTCAGTTCATAGGAGACACAACTTATCCATCGTCATAAGAAGTAGGACACCATGATATCTATCTGCGGACAGATAATTCATTCATTGTAAGTCATAGATCTGAACCTAAAATAACTTTGCACAGGGTGTTTTTGCTTTAATATTATGTTGTGAACAAAAAATATATATTTGGTTATGCGTGGAGCGGCACAAGCAGAGGCTCTGCATCATTTATACAAGTTTTGAATACGGCCACTCTGTTGGTTAGGGGGACCTAAGCAGCTGCCAAGTTCACATATGGATCAAGCTGGCTTTGATTCACACAATATTTAACCCTTCCATAAGGTTTGAAAGAACATGTTTCCAAAGATATTCTTGATAGTTGTAAAGAGAATACCGTGAAGGATCACATCAACTGGATCATTCAGTGCAAAGGAAATCTTACAGTTGCACGAAAGATTTTTTTTAAAAAATGCACACAAGTCACAATAGGACTGGGTTCAGTGTGCATGCTTTTCTTGTCGTACTTCTAAAAAGTACAAAGACGGTTTCAATTTCAGAAACCATATTTATTTTTTTTCTCAGTGGGCTTCAACCTACCATCCCCCCATGACAGTATGCAGACCGAGCAGGCTTGCAGAAAGACCCCAGCCCCTCATCGCGGAGAAAATTCATTCCCAGCGGTTTGACTCCACCGCTCTGAAACTCTCCGTCCACCATTCCCCGGCTACTGACATAGCAGCTGGCGCATATATCTCAGGACGTTTCTATCGTGTCTGGAAATTTGCGCAGCGTCGTACATGTGTTCTCCGGCTCTCTTGCCAATAATTCCTCAGACTGTACATACATGTCAAGACACTGCTGCAGCGGGAGCTCATGCAGATGTGCGGCTGAAATTGATTACCCAGCAGTCCCTTTATAAAGCTGACCTTTACTTAAGCAGCAGAAACACGCATTTGGCACTTTTTCGACAATTGGATCACTTTGGAATCGCATCAATGTCACGTTTATCACCTGTATGTGGGGTTAAAGTGGAAGTGGGAGTCACAGTGTTGAATTACCAAGACCGTTATGAGTCTAGCAGTTCCAGTTCAGGTCTAATGTTACAACATGGTGACTCTGTTCTGAGCCAGTAAGTTCAGCTGAATGCTGTTGAGATCCATTAAGGTCCATGCAATGTTATAAGAGCAGGGTTTAAAAGTGGCTGCAGCATTACACGATGTTCAAACATTACCTGATAGGTTGGTTAAAAAATCCCACTTATTTTCTTTCCATCCTCACGGAGCTGCACAGCGTGCCACAGAATCCAAGTATTTTAAATCTCCGGGTCAGATCCATGGCCGCAGCGTCTCTGATATCAAATGAGCTCGTGCTGGAAGAGGCGGCGGCGCAGAACAATCCAGCCACTTTTTTTTTTCCTGCAAAGGGTTTCTTTGGCAAGATATCGCTTAAACTGACATCAAATGTGTTCCGGTCCAACTAGCAGACAATTTTGTAACATGAACCCGTTTTCGGGTTTAATCCCTTGCGACAAAGGTTGTCTCGGCAAAGTAAGGAGAGTTGTGTTAGGTTTGTTTGGAGGAGAATGTCCCGCAACAATCAGCGCCGATGGTATGAGCCACTCCATTGTTGGGGCGCGAGACAGCGTCCCATGCTGATGTGTGATCGTGGGAGGCTCGCGGACAGCGCGTGCGCTCGCAGTATTGGCTAAAGTGCGGAGTCGTCATACTGCGCTGTCCAATCCATCCTGCTGTTCAATTTATTCGTTTCCTATCCTTTGGATTATTATTTAGTTAATATATTAGCCGTGTAATACAAAATATAGCCTATATATATTTTAGAAATGACTGAATGGAGCTGAGAGATAATTGTAAAACTAGTTTCATTGATTTCATATATGGGTCATGTCTTGAAGTGCTTTTTCAAATAGCCAACATATTTTAAGCAAAAATTCCAAATCAATAAAGATATATATATATATATATATATATATATATATATATATATATATATATATATATATATATATATATATATATATATATATATATATATATATATATATATGATTACAACATGGTGACTCTGTTCTGAGCCAGTAAGTTCAGCTGAATGCTGTTGAGATCCATTAATGTTATTAGAGCAGGGTTTAAAAGTGGCTGCAGCATTACACGATGTTCAAACATTACCTGATAGGTAATGTTTGAATTGTCTGCTAGTTGGACCGTTTTTCTTTTGTATAAAGAAAAACTGAAGATAATTGTAGCTTGGCACTTTCAATAAAATACAAAAAAAGTACAACTGTATGAATAAAGGAATATTCCTTTATTCATTAAAGGAATATATAAACAGGTCATTTTTATTACGACCAACGTGGGTCTTTAATAATGTGTAGGAAACTTACTGTGAAATAAGCAAATTAAATTGTGTGATAAAATTTGGCAAGATATTGCACTTTTCTATCATGACCCATCCGTTTGTTTGTTTTTTTCCTACTCCCTTTTAAACATATCGTTCACAGCATGATATATTAATAATGACTGTGATTGTTATGATTATTTGTCAATTCCGTTTTGATGTTTCAAATAAAAAAAAGAAGTTAGCCGAACAAATGTGCTTAAAGCTACTTGTTTAAATAACTAAATATAAAATCTAGAACTCGCTACAGACTGTTTTAGTAAAAAACAATGTGGTGACAAAATATTTGTAACTTATATCCTTAAAACTCTTGAACTCTATTCTTTCTTACCTTAGGTTACAAAAACCAGGCAGTTAGTGATCTGGAAATCGCATTTGTAGCAGCTTCTATCCATTTCCCATGCTTCACTTTCAGAAATTTTCTGAATTGATTCAGCTACTTTTTACCTGATTCTTTTTTTCCAACTGAGTAGAACTATTGTAACAAAATTAAATCACAAGTTTCAAGTTTTATTTGAAACTTTTTTCCTCTTTCTTTTTTCGTTCAGCGGATGTCCCGCCTCCTCTTTCCGGTGACTTCACAACATTCAACATGTCTGCCGCCATAGCTTCCCTCGCTTCGTACGGGAGTGATTCCGACTCCGAAAACGAGTCAGAATCCAAAACCAGTGCCAAGAAAGTTGATCCGAATGATCCGGATGCTACGGCTCACCTTAAACCTCTGCAGTCTGAACCCACAATGTCTTTGGCTGTTCTTAATTCTGCCCCGGAGGTCGCTGTTAAGGTAAGCTAAGAGATGCAGGCTAGCTAACGTTAGCTTGACGTTGGCGGATTTTGTATTTAAGCTATAATACAGCCAACTTCATCTACTAAGTAGAGAATGGGTTGGAGAGGATAAAGCGTTGAGCTGTAGCTTAGCTTACAAGTTTACTATTGTTGCTTTTTACTTTTCGGATAGAAGTATCTGGAGGTACTATTACAGCATTGATCGCTATGCAAGGTTTAGTTAATCGCATTTTTTCCAAATAGAGCACAAACTTTCAACTTCTAATTGGTTTAATATTTTATAGCAGTGAGATTGGTTGGTAACATTGTTGGCTAATTATGCATGTCTCGTGTCAGGAGTCTGTTGAAACTGGCGTACACTTGGACCCTTCACTGAAAGAAGTCATTTATAACCCAACATATGAAACGATGTTTGCGCCTGAGGTAAGTTCATCAAATATATTATACAACTACAACCTTACATGTTTGCACGAAAATGTACACATGAAAGTGAAACGAGCTTCATGACTAATGTCCAAACTTTTAAGTTATAATTGAACGTTGAAGCAGAGACCTGGTAGTAGCTTTGTTTTAACACCATTCTCCTCTATGCGAATGCTCAGTATGCATTGATGAGTTCACTCACCCCAGTCTTCTTAATACTTAATGTGACTAAGTCTTATTAATTCAGTTAATTAATATGCTGATTGACATCCCAAATAAAAAAGATGATGTAACTCAACGTACATCTTAAACTTTAACCCACTGTAGACCTCCTACACAGAAGAGAGTTCATTACCTACTGAAACAGGACAGGACATGGTGTTCCTTCAAAAAATACTCATATAAAACTCATTTTTAGATATGTCAACATATGTGGCAGGATAGTCAGTTTTACAGCAGCAAAATATCTTTCTAATTAGCTGGCTTTTTTTGTTTCTGTTCTCATTTTTTTCTGCTATTGATCATTTAATGATGTAGCAATCAAAAGGCAAGATTCTTTTTGTCCTTTAGTCCTGAAAATGTGCACCTTCTGTCAGAGCAGCAGTGGCAAGTCCTTGGAAAATTGCATGTACAAAAACAGTCCATATTGAATTGAGCCAATGTGCTGAGCTTTGCTGTAACCACTGTGAATTATGAAGATAATATTTTCTTGGGAAAACATTAGTTTTATTGCTGCACTTTGAATACAGTTTAGTTTATTTTTTTTCTCGAAGGCAAGATATTTTTGAAAAATCCTTTGGTTGGATCATAGCATCTGTTTTTTTTTTTGTTTGTTTTTTTTTAAATCTTGTTCATTTTGACATCTGAAATGATCTTTGTTTCTGACCCTTCTGCCATCTTAGTCATTCATTTTCTCTTCTGTATATCACAAAGTTGGTTGCTATTGAAATCCATGTTATTTTACAAGAAAGAGGACAACTTGTTCTAGAAAACCATTCGGTCAGAAACGCATGAATTTTCTTAAATCAATAAAAGCACTGTGCTAAGTGTTACCAAGTAACACGAGAAACAACACTTTTTGATGATGATGATGAATATGATGATAATGATAATTGTTGGCTAATTTCATTTTAGTTTGGGCCAACGAATCCGTATAAGTCCCAGCAGATGTCGGCCCCAAGGAACATGCTGTCTGGCTATGTAGAACCTGCTCACGTCAATGATTTTATGTTTGAACAGCAAAGGAGGACTTTCTCTACTTATGGTAAAATTATCTATATTCTCTATGGTAAGTAGCACACCATTATTTTTAACAATGTTCTTCTGTCTGCTTGTAGGTTATGCTTTAGATCCTTCTGTTGACACACACGAAGCTTCCTCTTGTAGCTATATTGGTGCTGTGGAAGAGGCTGAAAAAAACAAAGGTGTGCATTAATAATGATTATCTTTTACATTACTTTGTTTAATAACTTGATCTAAATATATGTTACCATTAAACAACTGTAATACCTCTGATGTAATCCTTCCTTCCTCCAGGACTGACTGTCTTTGAAAGTGGTCAGAAGAAGCCAGAGAAAAGGAAGAAGGTCAAAGGTGGGGACGCAGGAGAGATTGACAACTTCCTGGGGCCGTGGGCGAAATATGTGGACGAAAAAGATGTGGCCAAACCGACAGAGGTGAAATATTGTTTCATGTGCTAGAAAACATGTTAATGTAACTTGATTACTGGCTTACAGAAAAATTTACCGATCATTTATAACATAATAAATTATATGTGATTGTCTTAAATCACAATTATCAAGCAGACTGTCTGTACTTTATTCTTTAATATAATTCATAGGAGGAATGCTGAAGTTAAAGACCTTCTAACAGGACTGTTTTTCTGCAGCTACTGAGAGACATCTGTATAGGCATTTATGTCCAGTCTAATGTATTTTTGTACATTAGATCAGACATTTGGTGCAGCAGATGCTACTTATCACTGGCTTTGTGGCTCCACTCGCCCACACAGCCATGTTAAAGCCCTCATAATCGAGCATTCATTTGAGATTAAACTGATTCACTTTGCCGGTCCTGTCTTTGTAATTATATAAAATATAACAATTGCTGGATTGTTTCCTCATAATTAATTTTATTGTACAGGAAGAGCAGAAAGAACTCAATGAGATCACTGCTAAAAGGCTGAAGAAGGGAAGGAATGAAGATGAGGCTCCAGGAGAAGAGAAAACCATTCTTCATGGTAATTAGGATGCTTTTGTGTTTTCAATGGCTTTTAGTGAAATTAATCAAAAATAATCTTTTTCCACAGTTAATGACTAAGAGGAGTTAAATTTTCTCTACGTTTTTTGAAATGTGTTTAAAACATCACATTTTGTCTTTCTTCCTATCTGCAGTCAAAGACATGTATGACTACCAGGGCAGGTCGTACCTCCATGTTCCACAGGATGTGGGCGTCAACTTACGCTCTGCAGATGCTCCAGATAAGTGTTACCTGCCAAAGAAACAGATTCATGTCTGGTCTGGACACACCAAGGTAAAGAAAAGGAGAACATGGGGGTTTGTTGCTAATGAAGTAACCTCAAAGTGAACTTTGTTGGTATTTTCTATGGTTTCTTTCTTTGAAAATATAATATTGGTACTGACAAACTATCATAAGAAAGAGATAAATAAGTAAATTCTTTCTTTCCATGTCTGTTTATTTCCAGGGTGTCAGTGCTATCCGATTATATCCCAGGTCTGGTCATCTTCTGCTCTCCTCTTCCATGGACTGCAAGATCAAGGTATATTATCAAATTATCTAATAACACCAGAAGGTAATTTAAGCAGCAGACTCTTAATACCTCAAGATAATAGATGTTAATAATTGTACTGTTACATTTCAAGGTGCCTACCTATGTTTACGGTCTTAAATATGTTAATTCGTGGTGCTCTAAGAATGCATTGGACTGAATGTAACATTTGTAGATGGGCTTGTTTCTTTCACAGTTTAAAGACATCTGCAGTTTAATTAAATGTGTTTAATTGCATAAGAATGGAAATAAAAAAAAAAATCAAAAGCTTTGATTTTATTTTAATATTCTTAAATCAGTTTTTTCTGTAAATGTAAGGTTACACTAATTTCTGTTTAGATTATGATTTCTAGTTTGGGTTTGGTACATCACAACACATCCAGTGTCCATGCACTGTAATGTACTTGTGCAACTCAAGGTAAACTGTATTCTAATCTGATGAACACACATTCATTAAAAGAAAATCAAAAAATGCCATTTCATAATATTTTAGGCCTCTAGACACCTCAGTTTAGACTGTCCCAGTGTTTTTAATCTGGGACAGTCTATATAGCTGGCTATATTTATTCATAGCCAGCTATGAATAAATATTTACTTTACATAATTGTAAAATTTATATATTTCTGCTTACACATGATCTGCATTTATCTTAGGATAATAGAACCCACATTTTTCAATATAATATATTTCACTTATCACTCTACTATGATGTTGAATCAGAAACCAACAATGTTGGATTAAATGACTAGAAAATAACAGATGTTAAAACCAAACTTATGTTTTTGTGCATGTCCATGATGTCATTTTTATTGATAGAAAAGTATAAAACATTGAGTATGAGTAGAAAATGTTGGAATGGAAATACTGTAGGAACCCAAATCAGAATATGCATTTGTTTTACCTTCATCCAAAAGTGGGAAATTTACTTTTTTGTGAAAATGTCAAACTTCCACTGTTTTGATCTATAAGCACATTAATCAGAAATGTGTGTTTGATTCACTTTTTTGTATCTAATGAACTATTTAAGGTCATTAGATACTTTGATGTGCTTTGATGTATAAATGGGGTTAATTCCTTTGTTTTCTCTTGAACAAAAAAGCAACCTTCATCAGCCAGCCTGCAACACATATTTTTCTCATGTGGAATAGCTATTAGTTTCACCCTGGAAAAACCTGATCAGTGCTTTTGATTTTTTGATTGACTATTTTAGTCAAGACACAGCTTTGTACAAATATGCACAACATTGAGCACATAAATGCTCTGTACTAATCAGGCCATGTTTGATGTGTCTAATTCTCTCTAGCTATGGGAGGTATATGGAGAGAGGAGATGTCTCCGCACATTTATTGGTAAGTAAGCATTTTTTGTTAAATCTGTTTTATTTTGAAGTTGTCAACTGGTGAAAAATCTTTTTTTTATGTAAGTTTGAGTGCTGCATCCCTCAAGAGTTCCTGAACAATAGCATGTCATCTGCAAATATGCTGACAGAAAATATGCTCAAGCTCTGAATAAACATAGCCTGTAGGGAAATACACGGCAGTGACACATATGAGCTCAGCATAACCGGAACATTTAAATCTGCTGACCACTGACAGAAATGCTGTGTTTTAAATTTAATTATACATACAGAGAAATATTTATTATTCCAGGTTTGAGTGTTTTTAGGCTAATGCATGCAAGAGACTCTGCTCCTCCTCCCTGACAGCACACTGTCAGGATAGAGATTGTTTGCAGCTTTGGTTCTGCTTGTCAGCTCCTTCACAGAACATGCATAATTCAGCAGCCCAGGCTGAAGGGAACAAGGGGCAAGGGAGGGCATAGAACATGGAGATGCGGTGTGGAGGGGGAGAGAAATCCCAGTCATTAATGAATGAAATAACAAAAGAGTCAATATGTAAGGCAATATGATAAAAAAAACTATATATATATATATATATATATATATATATATATATATATATATATATATATATATATATATATATAAAATTTATCTAATGCAGTTTTAGAAGTATTTAGTTATGTTGCTGAATGAATATTAACATTGCTCTGCATTTAATGATCAGCTATGTAATATTTCTTTTTTATTCTGAAGCTGTAATATTTTTCTGAGGGATTGGACTCTTTCCAGTACATGCACATTTACCATAAATTAAAATATACGACTTACTGGCCTTCCATTTTAAATGCATGTGTCGCTCGGTAAACTTCTGCTTGAAGTACCCACTTTGACTGAATGCTGCACAGAATGTGGACTGGTTTGAAGCACCCAACCCGAAGGATCACTTAGTAGAACAGGGAACAGCGAGGGTAGGGAAATTCATGAATATCAATCAGTGATATTTTCATATTTTAATTCAGCCTGGGACACGGGGGATATTTGCTTACTTGTGTGACCTGTTTTCAGTGGTAGTAATGTATGTGCGTTTCTGCACACACATCATCAGCAAGGCTTTCAGTGGCGGTGCTGTTGCCTTTGGTCTGCCAGCAGGCCTGGTTAGAGGAAGAGTGCAGACAGGTGCTTAGCCTCAGTGGGCTCTGTTATCACTGTGGAAACAGCATACCTCTGATAAAAGCTGGTTTTAACAAGGGAGACAGCTGCAAATAGTCAGACTGCAGGGATCTCAAATCACCTTCCTGTATGAGGAAGAGCCAGACAGTTGAAGACAGGAATTGGAAGAAAAATAGCGCATGCAAACATTGAAGACGTAATTATGGCTTGTAATTTTTGTTTTAGCCTTTCCCTCACTAGGCTCTGCTAAACATTTGCCCTTCCTCATCTTCCCCATGTGGAATCATGAAATAATTTTGCCACAAAGCAATAAGTCATCTGAGGCAAAAATTTGCCACATTTTTTATTGAGGGTAAAAATATGATTTTGTTGCGGTAGTTGTATGCTTATAATTGCTATGATTTTGTTGTGTGTTAGGTCACAGCAAAGCTGTGCGAGACATTTGCTTCAACAACAGTGGGACTCAGTTCCTCAGTGCTGCATATGACCGCTACCTTAAACTGTGGGACTCTGAGACAGGTAAGCTGCATCTCTTACATCTCTGCACACTTTGCTTCTGTTTACCAAGATGCATTTGTTCCTTCAGTTTTGTTTCGGGCCGTTCCGATGTGTTAAAATGTATTAATGTCGACTGATGTAGACGCTAGTCCCAATATATTGTGTATTCCTAATTTAAATCTTGATTAATCCATGGATTTGAGGGAATCAATGTATCAATTACACAAAGAGAATAATGTATTTTGTCACAATTTTCTTTGACAACCTCTTATTGAATTCCCCACATGCAGAATTTAGATTTTGGCACTTGGAATTTAATATCCTATCAAATGTAGGATTTGGTAGAATATTAAATTCCATATATAAAATTCTACCAAGTCATTGTGACTCTGTTATTGCACACATGGATATTGTGATGACACTGTGTAGCCCTAAATGAGATGTAGTAGAAGTATAACAGCCAATGTAAAATAAATAATAAAGAAACTGACATAAAAATAGGTTGACCGTCTTGGTCAAACATGTAAAAAAAAAAAAACTACAACAAACCTTCCAAATTTTTCAGAAAGTGCAATTGTGAATTCTAAATATAATGTAAAATAAATATTAAAGCATGCCATTGTTCAGAGCACTAAGCATAGAATTAGACTGAATAGATCTCTCCTTACAGATCGGTCACACTGTCACTGATATCTAGAATTTCTTACAGTATCGGGACCAATACAGACATTAATATCGGATCGGTGCATCTCTAATTTGTTGTTTTACTGACCAGTCTAAGTGTTGATTTAAGATGGCTGAACAGACATGTTGTTTTGCACACATCGCCAGAAAGCACTTATTGACATTTATTGGTGTGAAATGCATTTCGTCACCTTTTACCTTCAGACTGAGTCTTGATTCAAATAAATACCAAACGAACAGCTGCGTTTGTCTATGCCTCTGTGTAAAATAAAGCTTTTTCTTTACGTCCTCCCTCTGTTCTGTTGAAATTTGACACCCTTTTAAATTGAAGAATGCTTCTCCAGCAGAGGGCAGAAAAGAGTTAAATCCCCCACTTGTTTGCTTAAAAAATCATATTTAGGCCCGAGCAGCTAAGCGCTGCGAAGGCCTATTGTTTTCCTATTGTTTATTATTATTATTATTATTATTCTTCCACCCAAATGAATTGGCTTTTTGGGGGCTTTATCATATTCAAAAACTCACCAAACTTGGCGGAGGCCTTAAGCCTGTTTAAAATTTACGTATTTTAAAGTCGTCGCAAAAATTGCAACAGAAATGTCTCTACGGCGCCACCTAGAAATTGGAAAAACACCCTTTTTTACCCTCTGCTATTCACTTACTTTATCGTAGAGACATGAAATTTGGTACACTTGTAGAACTCCCCAAGACGCTCAAAATTTATAATTAATGTCATAGTGCAAGTATCACAGGAAGTCAACCATTTTTGATTGAAGTTCCCATTTTGACCCCATTTTTGCCGATTTTTGCCTTTTACAGCCTTTGTATTTGATCTATCTCCTCCTACGGATTTTGATTGATCGACGTCAAACTTGGTCAGTCTGTTCATAAGGCATGTCCCATCTAAAGTTATCTAAACTGTGAGTTTTTGAGTATGCTGAAGGGGGTTAGCAGGGGTCAAAGTTCACCTACTCGCCATAAATAAATAAACTGCTATATCTCCTACACAGAAACTCACAGAAGCATCAAAGTTGCTGTGATTGATCATCATCGGGTGTCCTACAATACCCTATGGTCGAATGATGACATCACTTAGGCCACGCCCCCTGAGAACAGGAAGTGTAATGTTTTACTGTGAACTGTCGCTATCTGACCCCTTTGACCTCATCAACATGAAACTGTGCCCAGACACAAAAAACATGTTGGTGTATTGAGGATTCCAACCCCGACCAGCTACGATAGAGCAGGTGGGCATGGTGGCGTGGCGAAGTGACCTGTAACGCCATCGCCATACGTTTGGCTCTCAATTCCACATTTTCGGGCCCCAGCTGCTGCAAACTCATAAGGATGGACCCTCATCCACCCCAATAGGAATCCATCACAATATGTGGTGGGCGTAGCCTAATTTCTCTATAGCGCCCCCTAGAAAACTTTAAATGATCAGCCCCAAGCCATGCTTTAACCTACAAATACGAAACTTTGTACACATGTGTACCTTGTCAGGACGTACAAAAAAGTCTCTTGGAGCCATGGTCTAAACCCCACAGGAAGTCGGCCATTTTGGATTGAAGTTCGGATTTTGACCCATTTTTGCCGTTCACAGCCTCCTTATTTGATCGAACTCCTCCTAGGGATTTCGATTGATCGGCTTCAAACTCGGTCAGTCTGTTCATAAGGCATGTCTCATCTAAAGTTATCTAAACGGTGAGTTTTTGAGTATGCTGAAGGGGGGTTAGCAGGGGTCAAAGTTCACCTACTCGCCGTAAAAAAATAACTGTTATATCTCCTACACAGAAACACACACAGGTACCAAAATTACTGTTGTTGATCATCATCGGGTCTACTACAATACCCTATGGTCGAATGATGACATCACTTAGGCCACGCCCCCTGAGAACAGGAAGTGTCATGTTTTACTGTCAATGGTCGCTATCTGACCCCTTTGACCTCATCAACATGAAACTGTGCCCAGACACAGAAGACATGTTGGTGTATTGAGGATTCCAACCCCGACCAGCTTCGATGGAGCAGGTGGGCGTGGCGGCGTGGCGAAGTGACCTGTAACGCCATTGCCATACGTTTGGCTCTCAATTTTATTTTTAAAGTTTTATTATTTTTAATAATTTTGTTTTGTGGGTTAGAGTACAAACATTCATTAATTTTGGCTAGAAATAATACAAACATCGTCATTCAGCAAAACCTTTATTGTGTTACTCAGCTCCGCTGAGTAACACATTCTGGTCAGTGTTGATGGAGTACGACTGGCCCCTGGTGGCGCAATACTGGTACTGCTGGCGCAATACCATTATTGCGCCAGCAGGAGTCACTGGTACTCCATCAATGAGAAAACAAATCAAGTTCGTTTTTTTTCGGAAGGCCGTGAAAACGTTTCCAGCGCGTCTGCCGTGAGATTTCCAAAAGGACAGCGATTACATTTAACCTGAAATGTTATATGTAAGCCCTAAGATAATTTTTGTTGGCTTAAAACACGGAGTAAATGTAGCGTTTTGTTAATGACTGTTATTTCCTACCGCAAGTAAATGCATCATTTCCCTCGTCTCTGCCTTAATGGCCAGTCAAGGGCAAAAACAAATTTAAGCAATTTGATTGGTTGAGAAGGACTGCACGTACTGTAGCTGTGCTAATATTACTGTAAGTACTGGCAGTCGGCAGGAGATCGTACATGGTTGAGGTTCGGCGCATTACGCTGTGGACTGTACATTTTTTTTTGCTAAACTGTTGGAGCAGCTAAGTTTTCCTGAACATTATGCCTGGTTTATGGAGCCACAGAACCGGACCACGCTAACGTTTGCTTCGGTTTTGGAGCTGCAGACCCGAATGACGCTCATGAGCCGGAACGGTCTGTTGGAGAGGAGTTTTATTGCCGTTCGTCTTAAAAGTGGTAACTGGAGATGCGGTGAGTGAAGCTCAGTTCACACTACACGATTTTAGAAAAGTCGGCCAATTCTGAAAACGTGAGAGACCACACACTAGCCTATTTAAAATCGTAGGTGTAACGGGTTCGTTCTAAGAGTGTGAGGTTTCACTCGAACACATTCTAATACCAGCTACGAAATACCTTCAAATTAAAATTCTGCACTACCACAGCTGAATTTGGAGTAAACAAACAAACATGGACAACAACGTTGAAGTGGTAACTTTAGTTTGCGGACTTATTTTAACCCAAAAAAGACGTAACCAAAAATCAAAGCCTTGGATTAAGAACTGGAGATATCGTAAGCAAGGATTATATTTGTTGCATCGCACATGGAGGTGAGTTTTTTTTTTTTCATAAAAAATACTGTTTTCAATGTTTTTAGAAAATCAAATGGGAGTTATCCTTCTCCCCAACTGACCGCGAAAGCTTAACGTAGCCTATTCCAGCTCCTTTCATTGAAACTTATTATATTGTTTAAATTGTATTATGACTGCAGAATAAAATCAAATGCGCCATTTCAACCAAAGATTGGAATGTGCTTCTCAACCAGATGTACTCTGTGCAATAATTTTATAATTATCTTTCATTAAAAGATAAAAAAATAAGTCGGAGGAACACCACAGAGATTGCGATGAATGAGCAAAGATGATTAAAGACAGTCAATATCCCCGATTTTAGATCAAAGCGGTCCCGACGTTCCACCGACTGAACTCGATCAGTCGTAACACACCACACACTACAGGATGATCGGTTACGATTGTTGGGAGCGACAATCTTACAACGTTCTGAGTTCTTAAGACTGATACATTGGGGTTGTAATATTTACTTGGACCACTTGCTGTGATTAATACCTAATTATTGAGAGAGATTAAACCTGTGCTTTTGTTCTAATGTACTGAAAGTTAACTGTGCTCTCTGAATGTGCATTGCCCTTGGTTTATTACTGATCAGAAGGGTTTATTAAACTGATACATCTTAACCTTTACCATTTTCCTGACTCATTTTAGGAAAATGTTAAAGTTGCACTGCATTTCAGTTGCAGTTAACATCAAAGCATGTGGGTGTGGCTTAGTGTAAAACTTTCACTATTTGCCATGAAACATAAACATTAAAAAACTTCCAAATGCAAGATCACAGCTGCATCACACTTCCTGTGTTTCTCTATAGAACAATCCTGAACACATTTCCATGGTCACTTGATGAAATCACCCTAGCCCCGCCCACTTTTCAAAGGCAATCACCAGTTTTTTCTCCTGTGAGTTTTACTGTTATTCTATCATATATATTTGTTTCATCATGTGAATACTGACTTAAAACGACAAGATGATGAACTCTGTGAATGCTGGCTGCTGACCAAACCGCATTGGGGTGTAGAAATGGCGAACTGCAGTTCTTCACCATGTGCATATGATAGGCTCTAAATGATACGTTGATCATCCGACTGGCGCCAAATTGGATATGTATGACCTTTGTTGACCTCTAAACACCCCAACAACATTGAAATGTATTTTGACTCCACTGCGCCAACTACATTAATACGCCAGCTATATCTCCTCGCTATATCAACGAATCTGCACCACATTTTTTGTGCGTCGTCAGGAAGTGCCGCCGAACGCATCGATGCGTACCGCCTGGTGGACGGGCGCGGAAACCGCGCAACGACTTCTGTGTTAGAACGTGGGGAGCGTTGATGAAAACGAAGCAACAGTTTCCGCGGTGCGGGCGGAGGTGCTGAAAACTGCTGAGAGTATCTGTGGTGGCTGGCGTCGGGCGGCGGTTGCTAGTACCCTGCGGTGGCAATAGGCCGGAGCGGCGCTTGGCTGCGAGGGCCGCTCGAGGCTGCTTGCAGCTTTAATTCTTAAGTTGTTGTCTGTTTTGTTGATTTTTGTGTGATAGAGATCATTTACCTAACTCTGTCCCAGTAGCAGGTAGATTGATTGAAAAGTCCCCATTGCAGTTTTGTATTCCTTCATATTCCTCGCAGAATGAGCAGAAGTAAACAGCATTTTCTGTTTTCCAGCTGACTTGTCGCTCCTCTTGCAGATTGAGCTCCACAGCAACAAAAGTTGCAGACTGGGTTCTCCATTAAGCTTTAATGTGCCTTAACGGAGAAAAGAAAAAAAGAAGAAATAATGGATTTTTCTGGAACCCTGACTTTCAGTTTGCTTCCCTCTCCACAGGCCAGTGTATCTCTCGCTTCACAAACAGGAAGGTACCTTACTGCGTCAAGTTCAATCCGGACGAGGACAAGCAGAATCTTTTTGTGGCCGGGATGTCGGATAAGAAGATTGTTCAGGTAAAGGACAGCAAGCAGTCCACTTGTGTCGGCGGGGCAGATGCTTTATAGTTTTTATGTTTTGAGCCTGAGCTCACAGGAGCATGAAATACACTTCTCTCTCAAACTTCTGCGCTTGTGTATATATCTGTGTGGGACTTCCAGGGGGATCAGTGGATGACAAGACTAGAGCAAGTCATTAATCACAGGCTGCACACAAGCAGTGAAGAAAACAGTGTAATGTAGTACAACCATCACATCACATAAAAGTTTGTGTGGTCATGACATCCAGAGGACAAATGGAGCTGAAGGATTTTATCTATTTTTCTTCTAAGAATAGACTATTAAAAGATATATAAAAAGAAAGCACCAGCTTTGCTCCCTAACTATCGGTATGAACTGCATTTGTTATCTCAATCAGGGCTAACGTTAAATCATGCAGCTGTCCTCTGGGTGATGAGCACAGATGGCTGCTGGCCCCAAGGGGGGGATTTAAATAAAAGAGCACAAATGAAATTGGACAGAAATGCATGTATGTTTTGTGTTTGTTTTTCTTGCCTGGGGTGGGAGCATCTGTGTGGAAACTTTTTTACGTCTTAATTCATGCAAGATCGTCTCCAAAAATATATTTATGTTCAAATCCGGGGCCAGTTTGATTGCTAATCGCTGTCATCACTTCACTGTAGTTGAACAATTTCTCAGCGCTGACATAGATTGAATATTTCCTCCAAGGAGGAAACTCCCACAGTCATCCATCTGATCTTCTCTTAGAAAAATGAATGCTGACACTTTTTTATTATGGCTGATTCTTTCCTGACTATTCATATCATCTTGTTTGTTTAGACTTGTTTGGGGTTTGAGTGTTTACTTCCCTTGTTTCTGTTTTGCTTTCTGCTCATGTTTGCTGGACAGTGGGACATCAGGACAAGCGAGGTGGTTCAGGAGTACGATCGCCACCTGGGTGCTGTCAACACCATCACCTTTGTTGACGAAAATCGGCGCTTTGTCAGCACATCAGATGATAAGAGTCTGCGAGTCTGGGAGTGGTGAGTAAAGACTACAAAGTAAAGGATGCAGTATCTTCGTCTTAAATGCTCCATTCTGAATATTCTTAACCAGAATATAAACTTTTGTTTATAAAATCCTATCACTTTTATTTTCGCTGTTGCAATGATAATGTGTCCTGGTTTGTTTAGTGTCAGCAGACAGTCAAGACACACCACCAACAATGATATGTTTATTGGTTCCACGGTCTATGGGGATATTAACAAGCTCTGCTGTTTCCGACTCACAGATTGTAAATATTTATGTAAGGCTTAAATATTTAGAATAAGGAGTTTTATCCTCTGCTTTATATTTTTAACGCTAAGAACCTCTTCTTTTTTTTTTTTTCCCAACTGCACAAAAAAAAGTCTTCTATATTTTAAACATTTAGAAACAGAGAACAAATGTTGATCTTGAAAGACCAGAAGAAGCCAATCAGCTGTAGCCTGAGAGTTTGTTTTTCACGTTGTCTCCTGGGACACAAAACCGTGGGAGTAAATCAACGAGTTGTTGACCAGATTAATTCCCTGACAATTATTTGAATTGTACAGAAGACAAAGTATTAACTGAAGAGAAAGGTTGGGCACAGATTTATAGATTAAAAATCCACAAGAGGTAAATACCTATATTTATCTAAGTTTACATGTTTTTTTTCATATATTTACAGACATCAGATGTGTCTGGGAAATAAATTAATCTAAAGCAGTGGTTTATTATTAGGGAATAAGTATTGATGAAGGTTTTTAGGATAATCAATCTAAGAGCTTAGCTTAATATTGTTAATATGCACCTGAGGAAAAAAATAAATTTATAAAAATAACTGTAGCAATTTATGGTAAAGAAACTTTCCAACCCGACTTTTACTATGGACCTGATCCTTGTAAAAATCATGTCTTCTCACTGTAGACACGTTTATTAGTCAATAACGTCCCTTAGACGAAAAATTTATTTGTTGTTCCATTTCTCTCTACAGTTCTACTGCAGGACTTCAAAAACTTTACTTGCTGAATTTAGTTTGAGTCCTGAAAAACCTCAAACTCCTTTTTATATTTCCAGTACTGTCATAAATTATATTTTAAGAATTTGTTTTTATACATTTGAATATAAATAAGTAAAAATTAAACAGGCAATAAAGTTCTATTTCCTAAATGTGTTATTTTTATGTTTAGGGGATTAAAATCAAATGTTACATTGATTATCAATTCATTTGTCATAGGAGAGTGTCTATTTCTGTGCTTCTTTTAAATTGCTCATGTTTAAATAAGGTAAATATTAGCTGACACAATTAAGTTCTGAATTCCTGTAGTTCTTAAATTATGTAGTAAAGTCTTAGAGTTCTCTTCCAGAAATCTGCAGAAATAATGTTTCCCATCTCTTACTTTCTTATTTCCTCTTATTAGTTTGTTGAAACTGCTTTCATTTAACTCCAGCTGTTCCCCGTCACGTTAGAAGACCGACGTAACTCATTGTAAACAGATGGCAGGATCAGTTCAGGATTAAAACTCTTAAGCACACTTCCGATGCAAATGTGCTGAGAAAGACACAGAGACATTAGTGACATTGAGTAACTTTATTTTTTGAATACGTCCCCCAATGACCGAGCAAAGCCCTTTCCATTCATAATGATGGAGACAAACACAGAGAGCTGTAAATGTGAAAGATCTGCTTCAAACCAATTAAAATCAAATAGTTGCACATCTCTGCCAAAGCAGGCAAACAGAGAGAACATGAAAGGACTGGCGACAGTGTGCGGAGAAAAATAAGGATTTCGTAAATAATTGGTTGCTTGTACAGTCATGGTTCAACATCAAAAGCTTTCAGATTTTATTCAGATATTTACATGCTCTAACTAGACCGATAATTTTGCTGTTCCACAGCTGCTGTTTTGCTGTCGGTGTTAAGTATTTTAAAACTTACAGACAGAACAGCAGAGGTTAACAGAGAAGTTTATTAACTGTTTCCCTTTGGGGTTACAGAGGCTGAACCGATGTTTAATCCGTCGTCATATGGGATCACTGGGCTTTGTGTCTTTTTCAGGGACATCCCTGTGGACTTCAAGTACATCGCTGAGCCAAGTATGCACTCTATGCCAGCTGTGACTCTGTCTCCCAATGGTGAGTTGCCTGATTATTGCAAAAAAATAAAAAAATAAATCTCAAGCACACAAACTGCAGCATAGAGTGGAGTACTCAAGGGAACACAACCTTTATTACCACACTGATGTAAATTCATACTGCCCAAGGTTGGCCATTTCTCAGAGGAGTAAAACAACACGAGATCTGAAGAACATGTTGTATAAACTGAGTCAGTCTACAGAGTTTCTGGTCTGTATATTGTTGGTTGACTGGATTTCTGAGGTTCTCAACCTGAAGCTTCCCACCTGGTTACAGCTGTGTGAAGTGCTATAAATAAAGACCTCTGCATCTGTTGCAAACTATATTATTTGGCACTGGGAAGGGCCGTATGTTTTGTTCATTTTCATGATTATGAAATGATAATACCAAAGTGTTATACAATATTACAGAAGACTGCTGACTGTCATTTGTCAGGCTGGCGAATATTGAGACTGGGGCTGGACGACACGGCAGAAATCACAATAGATGTGTTTCATATCTGTCTAGATTGATTTGTTTTGTATTTATTAGTTTTCTGCTTTAAATATATGAACTGGTGATGCCACCTTTTACGTTTTATCTACAATTTTCTTATGAGCTGTTGCACTCATTTTCTCCTTGTCTTTTCTGTATAAGCACTTATGAGGTCTGGCTGCACAGGTTACTTAATGGGCTGTTGCTAGGTTACCAATGAGTGAGTGACTTAATTGATACCACCAGAGGTTGAGCTACTTAAGCTTTTTCTCTGACTACATCTCCTCCCAGAATGCTGTGCGGTTCCGTCAGTGAAATTCTATTGGAAATATTTTCTTTTTGCATTGATGACGTATTTGATCATAATATGTTGTTTTTGTTTATTTATTGCCCATCTCTAATTGATACCCACTAAAAGAGGCTAACTCTTGTATTCAAGCATAACAGTAAGTGAAAAGAAAACTTGGGTTCATAAGCAATGGGGATGGATGCAACCCAGGCTTCCTTAAAACCTCAGCAGAACCGCAGGCCAATCACCTCTTTGTCACAAAGTATGGCGCTATAATTATTCATGCAGAACAAGCCCTGACTAAGTAAACAAGTGCTTGAAAAGAATCATTGTGTATGCAATGAATCTATATAACAGGAGTTTCACTTTAGAACTTAATTACAAATTAAAGAAACTTTAAAATGACTCTCTGATTTATTAAGGTCCACCTGCACACCAAGACATAACATCGTAAAGCATTTCAATACCAGATGTACCCATCCACCTAAAGCATCTAAACCAGAAACATTTGAAAGTGCTGATAGGGAATTTTTTTCAACCAACAGACTCAGGCCTGCTGCTTCTCTTTCTCCCCTTTTTTCTTTTTGCAGTGATAAGCAAACTGCTTCCTCGGTTTAGCGTCATAATTAACATACAGTTTTGAATGCGTTATTGATGTTCCCATTAAAACATGCCAAGGAAGTGAAGAAGTGCGTCTTTCCAAATGTCAGTCTATTCCTTATGGGCAGATCTATTGAGCCAGGCATGTTGGAAATTAGTATTATGATTTATGTAGCGCAGGCTTGCTGCTGGCACTGTGTCTCAGTTGTACTGAATTGATGTTGTCAGATGCTTATTAAGAACAGATCAAGATGTGTGACAAGGGCATTCTGGGTTATTATGCAGATTTTGCACTCTGGGTTAGATTAATCTTGCCTTTTTCTATTTTGTTTGCAAAGCTTGCATGCTTACTGTGTGCCACATTTTTGCCTGTGAGCTGCTGGTAACTATAATTTCCTGAGGGAGTCTTCCCAAGGGATCAATAAAGTCAAGTCTAAGTCTCTCTAAGTCTAAGCTTTGAGTGGGAATAGAAACTGAATCTGACAGCAACCAAGTTGCATTAGGAACACTAACAGAAATGGACATTCCACTTTAACTCCAGCTCTTGGTTTTCCAATAGGCTCTGTGTTGCAGCCCATCATCTTCAACTAGGGCCTTACTCAGCTTTTTCTCTCTCCTTTCCACCTGCCTAAATCCCTTTCCACTCATGTTCTCTTTTACTCTCTTCCCTCATTCTGGTCGACGTTTGTATTTGTCCCAACATGATTTGTTTTTCCTCAGCGTGTGAATAATGAATGTTTCTCAGTGGGAAACCATTCAGTTTTCTCTTACGCCTAAATGACACCCAGACCTCCCCCCTCGCGCCACATCTGCAGTCTCTTGTTCCCCGGATCTTCCTATTTTACTAAAAATTGTTTTTGCGCTCCTGTACCTATTAGAGTAGACATTTCAGGGCTTTTTAAAGCTTTTTTTTTCTGAAGAGGGTTGTAACATGCACATACACACCGACTGGATACCTTGCTTTCATACCTCATTAATAATCATGTTCCTGTTAAGAGGTGCAGTGAGTTGTGTGATGCTGTGAAAGTGATTTACTGCTTCCCTTTGCTGTGTAGTGACTTGAAACTGTCGTCATGTCAAGAGCTGAAACACAGCGCGAAACAGATTATAATTGAGCACCTAATGATGAGAAAGCCTGTGCATTTTTTCTGAAATTGCTTCAATCTTTCTAATTTAGTGAAGGTAGAAGGATGGGTCCATGCCCTTCTTGGGGAACTGTCCTCCTTTTATTTCAAAAGTTTTCTTCTTGAGTCAAGTTTCTGCTGTTTTTCTAGCTAAAATGTTTGAGTCCTGAATTTAGATGTCAAGTTTACAACTCGACTGGGAGCAGCATAAAAATATGACATCAAAGATCTCAGTGTGTGCTTGTTAAACCTCTGGCTGTACAGAGCCATGCAAATGAGCCCAGTAGTGAGCTAACAGGCAATTTAAAATGTTCTGTACAATCGTGTCGCTTTAATGCTGCTTCACTTGATAATAAACATTTTTTCCCCTCCATTTTAAACATCTTCTGCTGCATTGCCGACACTTTTAAATTGTGGTCGGGAAAGACGAGTTTCTCCCGTTGTTTACACATGCTGGTTTCTAATTTCAGGTAAATGGCTGGCGTGCCAATCCATGGACAACCAGATTCTTATCTTTGGAGCCCAGAATCGCTTCAGACTGAACAAAAAAAAATTTTCAAGGGTCACATGGTGGCTGGCTACGCCTGCCAAGTGGATTTCTCCCCAGACATGAGGTAGGGTGTTTTCTGATAGAACGCAGCAGTACCCTCACGGAAACCAGAGGAAGTTTTTACAAATATCAATGACAAACAAAGCCTATGATTAATGAAAGTACAGCAATAAATTAACAAAAAAAACGACAAAAACTGTCATGGTAATGTTGAAATGTACTGCCTGTCTAAGGACAGAGAAAGTAGACTTTAAGAGAAATTTACTACATGGCCAAAATACTGATATCTTGGCAAGGCTATGAAGCCTGTAGTAAGCTTTTATGAAATCACAGTCTACTGAAATTTTCCATCATGCTGTTCTTGCAGTTTAACAGATGCTATTGCTACAAGAAATCCTTATTTTTTTTGTAAGAGCTTCCATTTACTGAAGATCTTAGAATAAAATAAATCTATAATTGCATGAACTTTGGCAGTCCAGCTTCCTTTTCATTTAATTTTTGTCCATGTCTCACCCACCACTGTCCACATTGGTTTACAGGTGCTCCAACGTCCTGTCATTATTCATTGCATCCCCACAACTTCTGACAGAAAAAAAAAAAGACTAGATTTTAAAGTCACGCCTTCCACCTTTTACTTCCAACTGACCTGTTTTTATTTTTCCAGTTATGTGGTATCGGGGGATGCAGATGGAAAGCTGAACATCTGGGACTGGAAGACCACCAAGCTCTATCACAGGATCAAGGCTCACGACAAAGTTTGCATCAGTGCTCTGTGGCATCCGCACGAAACCTCAAAGGTCATCACCTGTGGCTGGGATGGACAGATCAAACTCTGGGACTAACTCTGATGGCGTCTAAAATTATGTGCAGAACTCAGTGATTCTTGGACTTTATTAAATAATTTTGAGTGAAAGCCCACAGGCTGGTATCCAGTCTATTTGTTTAAGTGTATTTTTGTATCTTGAGATAAGAGCTCAAATATGTACATATTATATTGTGTGTGTACAAGAATGAGCATATTGGAATCGTTAACAATGATATGGCGAAAGAAACATAATAGGGTCGACACGTTTTTTTTCTATTTGTAGTAGTGTTCTATGTTCTTTTTTAAATGTCTTGTTCTACAAAGTGTTTTTTAATAATCTAAACATCCTTTTGTGGAAATAAACATTCTGCCCATTACCTATTCTAGACAACAAAACTGATTTGTTGTGCAAAATGTATTTCTTTAACCATAATCAAACACAAAGTCAGGAAAAGATATATAAGCTGAGCGTGTGCAGCATTTGGTCTTATCCTCACTCAACAGCAGTGTGATTTGATGTGTAATTGAAAAAGGTGCGCATGCAAACAAGAACAATCACCTTCAAGAATTTTTGAAAAGTGGAGCTGCAGGAGGGAGGCAAGCTGGCTGAGGCACTTAAAATAACAAAACATGAGGTCTCACTCTCATGTCAATCAAATTCCTGAATTGGTCTACTTTATTACAGGTAAATATTTTCTGATCCTTAAATTTTTTTTTTTTTTACAAATGAAATAAGCCAGTCAATATTTAATTAAATATCAAAGATCTTGCCATAATGTGTTCAAATATATCTTGTACATCAGAAACTAATATGATTTTACAGATGAATGCAAGTTTATTGCAGCAGAGACTGAAACAAACTTTAAATCAAAGATGCCTACCAGTTCTCAGCACTCAGAATAATGTTGGAAATTAAATTAATTCATTAATTCTTTTCAAAAACATTGTCACAATATATTTTGAATGATTACACAACTGAATGCATCACATATTAAACCTTGAAGCAGATGTGCTGCTGCCTCAGATGGCCCTACTAGGTGATGTTCGCAGCCTGCTAGAACAAGAATTTGAGGCTACGGTTTGAACAAACTCGCCAAAGAGAATAAACATCAGACCACTTGGCCTTTTACATTCAGATGGTAGATGGTCAGATAACATAGAAGTAAGATTTCACCTTCCAGGTGGTAGGAGGTGGATGACTTAGTACCACATGGCCCAGCTAAAACCCTCCCAGGCCGGTTTCTTTAACAATACTGATCTTGGTTTACTCCACTGACTGCCAGTCACAGTCCAGCAGAGCACATTTGGGATGTGGCAGAACGAGAGATTCCTATCATGGATGTGCAGCCAACCACTCAGCAGGATTTGTGTGATGCTGTCATGTCAATATTCACGAAAATTTGTGAAGAATGTTTCTGACACATTGTTGAATCTGTGCTCTGAAGGGAAAAGGAAAGATACTAGCAAGTTGTACCTTATAAAGTGTCTGGAGAAGGATTGTATTCTTCTAGATAGCATACTGCTATGCTATAAATTGCTTCTTTTTTATATTCACTTATTTTCAGAGTGGCAGGTTCTTTCTTTTACCTTGTCCTTGGAACATTATGTGTTTTTATCCACTATACGAGCTGTGTGGTCTTTTGGCCATAGATGTTTATGAAGAGGGAACGGCTGGCTGTGAGCCAGGCTTCAAGAATGTCTAAATCAGGCTGACCTGCAGCCAACAAATACAGAGTCGCTGGAAGTAATTACTCCATCTGTGTGAGAGTTCATCACAGACCAGACACCGAGTCTAAAAAATAATTTTTTTATGTTTATGTACCATCCATGAAGGCTTCCATCTTATGTTCACCCAGCTCACGGTGTATGCGCTGCTGGCATTCAAGATGTTCTTGTGTAAAAAAAGATGAGGTTTGTTCAGATGGTTGTGGACATGAAAGAGGCGAAAACCGGCTCGTTCGAGCTCCTTCAGCAGGCTGAACCAGTACCGCACCACAGACGGGTCATCGCCGGCCACCTCAAAGCCCGCCCAGTGCAGGTGAAGTTCCAGCAGCAGCTGACCCACAGACTCCAGGACTCCTTCCAGAACAAGGTTCTCCAAAATCTTCCACTCCGCGCTCTCCATGTCTGCTTTTAGTACATCCACCTAGAACACAGGGATACAAAAAAAAAAAAAAGATTTGGAAAAAAAATTTTCACACCTAGATAATAAATGAGTTCTATTGTAGCTTAAAGGCGTAACGAGTTATTGAATTCAAAAGCTATTAAAGGATGTAAAAGGAGTAAGTGAAGCTTGGCCTCGGCTGTTGCTTCAGCAGTGCTGATGATGGATTGAGCCGAGGCACAACTTGACAGAGCTTGCTGGGATGGAATGGGGAGGAGTTGTTTCCTAAGATGAATGTTAATAGCACCCTGAGGTCATATTTATGTAAAGACTCGTGCATGCTCAGTGCTTAATGCATCTCTCCAGGACCTTGAGTTTGATCAGAGGTTTAGCAAACTACTAAAGTTGCCCTGTTTCTGACCTTTATGAGTTTAAAAGTTAAAGATAAGTTTTTGCTTTGAAGAGTAAATTAGACATTATAGATGCACCAAAGATGACATTTGTGCATTTCTTAGTGTAAAATAGAAATTTTCATAAGTATATATAAAAAAAACAAACTGTTATAAGTGCTCTGCAAAAAAGTGTTAAACCGTCTTTTATATATATAAGCTTCAAACTTTTTTGTAATTTTTCAAGGTAGTTATGACTGTTCATTAAATCTTAACTTTAATAATGCTTTTGTCAGCATTGAACTGAGAAGTATTTTTTAATGAGTTCCACAGTTCCAACAGGGGTTTGCTACTTTCTTCTGGCTAGTCTGAAGGAGTTGAGGAGTTACGGGACTGGTGTCCCTCCAATCTATAAAGTTGTGGTGAGGAGTAGTGCTCGGTCCCACCAGGCGTTTTGCACAGCTTAATGGTTGCCACGGGTGATAAAAGGATTTCTCAAATATGCATGGAAGAGACAAGGCAACACTCCAGTTTTGTTTTTTATGAGGGAATAACATTATAACCTAATGTGAAGATCAAAATGTCGATTTTACACAATACTGCCCATTTAAAGTTTGTTTGTTTGACTTTAGTTGGTTTTTTACCCTTTCTCAGTACAGTCCTTCAATTTGAGGAGCATGTTTTATAATGAGGACTTAAAAAGTACAAAAGAAAAAAATATAGAAAGTAAGGTGGAATACCGATATATTCCACAAATGAACACATTTGTTGAGAATTTTGTCCCACTGAACACATCATCCCAGTTGTTCTACATGATGGTGGCAGCCTCATAGTGGGGTATATATATATATATATATATATATATATATATATATATATATATATATATATATATATATATATATACATATATATATATATATACATATATATATATATATATGTATATATATATATATATATATATATATATATATATATATATATATATATATATATATATATATATATATATATATATATATAAAACTGTAACTGTGGTGAAAGCGGCAAAGTTTGCAAAGTGTTGACTATTTGGACCGCCTTGCACATTCACACCACACTTTTCAGATTTTTGTTTTTAAAAGATTTGAAAACTGTGTACCCTTCTTTTCACTTCACATGTGAGCTGCTTGGTGTTTATATATTGAATTTCAATTAGATCTATCAAAGTTTAGGGATATAACATAAGGACTGGGCAGCCCTGATATCGGGATTTTATTGGCTTTTTGTGCAGTACATTATCCAATATGCAGTTCTTTTCTCCAAACAAGATGCAACATTCGGCAACTGACATTTGTTTCTTTGTGAGTCTTTGGGAGTCTTTTGTCTCAGTTGGTAACCAGCGCTACGTAAAAGTCATTTGGAGAACGTTTTTTTTTACCCATTGCAGATCAATGCTCAAGGCAGCACAAATGCAGGCGTTAACCTTTCTGAGTGACTGTTTCCTGTCTGAGGGGCCTGGCAGAACCTTTTGAGAGGAAACAATTCTGCTAGTGCCTTTGCTTGCTCCGTTGGCACACTGAGTACTCACATTAAAATCTCATTATGAGGGCGTGTGCATGGTCCCGCATTTAAAATAGGTTGACTACTGTCTTCAGTAAACCAGCACAGTGTGCCCACCCACGCACTACGCACAACAATGTCATATCTGTGCATTTCACAAACTGAGTCATTCCAATACATTGGCAGATTCCATAAAATTGGAGTTGAATTAAGATAAAAAACGCATCTATATTTAAGAAGAGGCTTTCTAGACAAGAGTCATCTTTAAATTCGTGTCTTTCAGCTGCCAGCCTAAAAAAAAAATAAGGAGGTTAACAGAGTTTACTTACTTCATAATACAAAAGTACCAGCATGAGAATGCAATATGCAATTTATTTGTAATTAATATAACACTACTGGGATTTCAGCAACACAGTGATGTGAAAAAGTATTTATTTGTCTTCTGGCAGATTTCTTGGTGAGGCAGAAATTATGGACAAATAGAGAAAGTAAGATGGAATACCACTGTTTTCCATAAATACATCGTGGAATACATCCAAAAGAGTCAGTACTTGCACGCAATGCCCAAATAACATTGAAACAACAAAATGATTAAACACAGGTCTGTGTTGCCACTTACGTCTCTGTGTCCAAAGTCATCAAGAATGGTGGCCAGTTTCTTGTTTGCTTGTCTTTTAGGGACAGTTGCTGGACTGGGGTCCCTCCAATCTATAGAGATGCTGTGGAACCACATTTCAGCTCTTTGTAGGTGAGGTTGCTCCAGGCTGGGATCAAAGCAATGGACCTCACAACCCGATTGTGCAAGAAAATGCTCCATGGAGTGATCATCCACTCCCAAACTGAAGACCACAGGAACCAAAAAAAAAAAAAAAGAGAAAGATTTACAATTACTACTAAAAAACATTTCACTGTGATGGTATTTTGACAGTTCTGCCAATAGGGGATAGCTTGAATGGCAGATTTAAGACCTAATTTTACACTAGATGTAATGGGATGCACTTCTTCACAATGCATTTATATCTTTCTTTTTGGTCAACACAATGTTTTCCTAAGTCTTATTAATGTTTTTATTATTATTATTATTATTTGCAAAATGTGAGTGAGGCCATATTGCTTTTTTTGGTCAATCGTCTGCCCTACTGCTGCTGTTTCTATAAGTCTCTTGTGGCCGTTTTACATATGAGTGCTATATGAGTGATGTGTTAACAGTACAGGTCTAAAGAAAATTAAGAGAAAAGCAAAAAATAGAGGAAACCTGTCACAGGCTAAATCCCTTTATACATCACTGTATTGATTCAATAATGTCAAAAGAAACCAAGATGTACAAGCAAAAAATTACATAAAAAATTGGAAATTAGAAAAGCATGACATGTTTCTGTTAAAATGATCTCTAAAGCATTTCTTTCTAAAGAGGGCAAAACTGTCTGCTCTTCAAAAATCATTTCAACACACCCAGAAATGACTCATTTAATTTTTCGTTTAAAATCAAAAACATGGGGACAACCCATAAAATGACCATATTTCCAAGGCCTTATTCTCTGAGGATCAGAAACATCTGTACTAAATATTGTGAGAAGCTAAAATTTACGAATGTTTAGGATTTTTACAGCATAACAATCCACTAATTCCTTTCCTTTCTTAGACCAAATTTTAACATCATAAGACAGTGGGAGTTGATCGTACTAAAGCCCAGTTCACACTACACGACTTAAGAAAAGTCGGCCGATTCTGGAAACGTGAGAGACCACACCTGTAAAATTATAGGTGTAACGGGTTCGATCGCAGAGTGTGAGGATTCACTCGGAGACATTCTAATTCCAGATACGAAATCCCATCAAAATAAAATTCTGCGCTGCCACACCTGAATTTAGAGTAAACAAACAAACATGGACAACGACGTGGAAGTGGTAACTTTAGTTTGCGGACATATGTTAACTCGAAAAGAACGTAACCAAAAATCAAAGCTGGATCGCGAGCAAGGACTGCTCTTCTCAACCAGATGTACTCTGTGCAATACCCCCGGCCCGTACTGCGCATGCGCGGGGCCGGGCCAGTACTGCGCATGCGCGGGGCTGGGCCGATACTGCGCATGCGCGGGGCTGGGCCGACACTGCGCATGCGCGGGGCTGGGCCGATACTGCGCATGCGCGGGACTGGGCCGGTACTGCGCATGCGCGGGGCCGGGCCGGTACTGCGCATGCGTGGGGCCGGCGCGGTACTGCGCATGCGCGGGGCCGGGGCGGATGTGCGCATGCGCGGGGCCGGGGCGGATGTGGCGTTTGTCAACTTCCGGTGGCTATGGGGTTAGCATTAAAAGGCTAGGAAAATGGCTCAGTCTCGGCGCAGTTGTTTTTCTTCAGTCCCTGGTTGTTTACGTGGAGCAAGAAAACAGCTTTATCTGTCATATCATGCGTTCCCGACGGACACGGACCAACGGAGGCAGTGGATCCAGGCGATCCGAAGAGACGAAGGTCCGGACTTTTGCATAAAGTCGGGGAGCACTTTCGTATAGTCGCTACTTCACACCGGAGGATTTTGTTAGCGGATCCACCACCAGCCGCCTTAGAAGTGGAGCTGTTCCTTCCCTGTTTGCCTGGAATAACTTCTCTGAACCGGCAATGAGAGAGTCTGCTTTCGAGAGGACTAAGAAACGGCAGTTTGTCCTCTCAGAAACTAGCCAGGCTGAAGATGTTACTGCGGACCATGACTACACGGCACATCCACCCGCAGGTAAAATATAGTATATTGTATATATTTTCCATGTATTTTAGTGAAAGATCATTTCACTAAAAATAACTATTACTATAATAACAATATTATTATTATTATGATCACATAATTATGAGATTATGTGGTTATCTATATTGTGGAGAGATTAAGTCAATGGCTGTATACATACATGCTCCGACTCACAACATGTATTGATCTTCACAGAAGTAATGTTCAAATATATAATTAAACTTATTGCTAACCGTATGTTTTGCTATTTTATTTAGTGGTTTTACAGGTGCACTTGATGAAGCTCTGGATTATATCAAGGAGTTGGAGGCCAGACTTCAAAAAGTGGATTTGTCTGCCACACTTTTTAGCCGCTACTGTGCCTCTGATGACCAGATCCGGCTCTACACCAAATTTCCATCTGAATGTGTGTTTCCGGATCTTCTGGGAGTCCATTGCACCCTCTGCATCATGCCTGGTGTTCTGGACCAGAGCACAGAAACTTGGAGAGGAAGCATGTGCTGAAGCCAGCCCTGCCCGCTGCATGCCTCTGATTGATGAGTTCCTGATGTTCTCATTCAGGGTAGCAGTGGGCATGAAGGAGCAGCTCATTGCTGACATGTTTCAAGTCAGCATAGCTACTGTCAGCCAAGTGACCATCACCTGGGCAACTACCTCTTCATTGTGTTCTCTTCCATCAACCTGTGGATTAGTCGTGAGAAGATAAAAGCCAGTATGCCTCAAACATTTCTGAAGTTCTCTCCAAATGTCCGTGTCATCTTGGACTGCACAGAAGTTGCTCTGGAAACGCCATCATCCTTCACCTTACAGTCTGAAACGTTCTCTGCCTACAAGAACCACAGCACTCTGAAAGGGCTGATTGGAGTTGCTCCCAGTGGGTTGGTGACATTTATTTCAGCGTTGTACACAGGCTGCATCTCCGACAAAGAAATAACGAAGGTCAGTGGAATCCTTCCTCTGCTTGAGCTGGGACATGAAGTCATGGCAGATAAAGGCTTCCTCATTCAAGATCTCCTTCATGAAGTTGGTGCCAAACTCATCATTCCACCATTTAGGCATCCTGGTCAGTTCAGCAAGGAAGAGACAGAGGAGACCCAGACCATTGCTCGGATGCAGATCATTGTAGAGCGAGCAATCGCTAGAGTAAAGTGCAACCACATCTGGGATTCCCTGGTGCCTCTCACTTTAATAGGAACTGTCAATCAAATCTGGCACAGCTGTTGTGTTTTGGTAAATTATCAAGGCCCATTTTGTGTTGCAGACTAAATTATTTCTGCATGTTAATTGTTGTAATGCTATGTAAAAAGTTAAATGTCTAGACTTTTGCAAAAAATATTCAATTAAAACACTTTCACTTGAATTGCAAGGAAAACAAATCAAGTACAATTTACAATATCTAGTAAAAATAAAAAAAAACATAACTATTTCATATTTTATAATTGTACACCATACATTGATTTAACAAAATACTTAAGACAACCTCAAGGAGAAAAATTTTAAAACTAAGTTTCAAGACAACTGCAGTTAAGAAAACACATTTTTGTAAATTATCCAAGTGTGAACTGGGCATAACTTAGCATTTTTACAATAGCATAAATTAAGTGAACAATACTCTAACTATAATCTCAACTGAATATTTTTGTTACAGTTCTTACTCTTTTACCACACACGAAGATATGGGAAGAAATAAAAATGTGAAGGATGTTTATGGTAGAAAATTTTGTCTTGGTTACTCCTATTTCTTTAGTGTTACTTTTTTGTACTTGTTGCAGCTTGATAGGGCCATACATTACTCATTTTCTCTCTCTGTTAACCTCCCATGCTGTCAGGTTGTGGGCGGCATTTTGTGTGTGGTAAGCGTTATGAGTTTGAGTGTGTACAGGTGCATAAAGAGGACCTGGATCTTGTGCTGAAAGTGAGCAACTTTCTGCTGAGGTTTCTTCAACCCTGTTGGAAATGTCATTACTTGGCCATGTGAAATGCAATTATCAACATAAGTGTTTGTTCTTTTTTAAGCTTGTGAAATGGGCCAATAAAGTCCACAATGAGAAATGATGCAACTCATCTTGATTATACACACTCTGCCTTTGGTGATCTATTTAAGGTTTATATGCTGCAGTAAAGCTCCTTAGATCATCTGTTTGACGTGACTTTGCCTTTATTTGGAAATTACTCCCTTCTCTAATCCCACATTATTCCTTTCCTTTTTCTCCTAACTCAGGTTCTCCTTCTGCATTCCCATGTCTCCTGTTTGTGCTGCAACTTTACCCTGTAATTGTGGCAGTGGGAATACAATTCACTGACGGATGAAGCACCAGATCCCTGAACTCATCCCACTTGCAGGAAGATGAGAGATGAGTAGATGCGAGGGACTGAAGACGATGTCTCTTTTTACACCACTAAATGTGTCATTGACAGCTTCCCATTCTCTAGTGTGAATGACTGCAGTAGCACTGTAGATGATGGGTATCACCCACATCCCAGCAGGGAGTAAAAAGGGGGGCTTACACTGCAGCAAAAGCCTTTCTGACTGATGATAGTGAAAAACGCTGTCATTTCTTAACATTAGAGTGGCGTGCAAGAGCAGAGACACTCTGGGAGGAAGGTACCATAAACTGGTGCAGTGAAGAGAAAATTCTTTTAAAAAGGCATATTACATATTTTTTGAAGTAGTTACCTCCTGAAGTCTTAATTTATGAATTTCCGAAATGCTGTTTTATTTCTGTCTCATTACTTTAAGATTTTTTTATTTATCATAATATTGTTCATGGTCCTCAACAATTTATTTTTTAGAATTTTAAGTTTTTAATATAAACTTACTTAAAAAATTCTGACCTTAAAACAGATTTAGAGATGATCAATGAATTCTCACTGAATGTTTTTTTTTATAGTAGGAAGCTAAATAATCATGTCATTTAATTCTACCTTCTCTTACACTGTTTGCATCGAAGAAAACACTTTGCCCCATTAACTTGCTTTGGATTCAGTGATAATAATTACAGGGTTATATAGCCTGTACACAGTGTGTTAGAAACTACATTTCCTCAGACAGCAAACATGGTCCATTCATAATAAAGTGAAGGTATTTTTACTTCCCTGCTGAAGAGCTAGCCTACATAAGTGTTCTAAATTTGTAGCTGCATGGCCTTGAATCTTCAAGGACGGTTGTGCATCAATTTCAGGGAAGAAGCATCTTTTCTGCACTTCAAGACAAGTTGATCGTAGTTCAGCAGGAGATGGTGAACTCTGATGAAAAAAATAATGACTGCTTTTGTAAACGAGGTGGGTCTTTTCATACCGTGGTAAAGGAATGGAAAAACCTCCTCATATTGTAATGTAAATTATAAACCGAAGTGACAGAGCTCATCAGCAGAGTGACATCTAGACTGCTGGCACAGACGCACACAAGCTTGGAACGAAAGAGGATTAAAAATTCAAACACAGACAGACCACAAATCTGTCTCAATCAGTCCATCTGTTTAAAAGGACATAAGGGAGAGTGCTCTATTGACCAAACATGGAGTCAAATGTGCCAGTCCTTCCACTGCAGACTTAAACAAGCGGCAAGATGAAAAATAGGCATACACTAGATTTCTGCTCTCATTTTGTTGAGCCCACCAAAGGTCACACATGTCACTGAGGTTTTCATTCAATCATGACCAAAAGACTGTAAAGAAAAAATAAGTATGGTACATGCAGCATAAATCCAGACTTGTTTGCACCTCTGATAAAGATAAGTAAAGGTGGTGGAACAAATCAAGCTCCTCGCAACATATTATCACCTTGAAAAATCCAACCTTTAATTTGAGTCTGTTTATCGAGGATGAAAAGAATTAAATCTCAATTAAAAATTAAATTTTAGAAAATTGTGGTATGACAGCTACAGTACCTTTACTGCTGCTGGAAACACTTCTTGATACAATGTGTATTCTACTTCTAAGACATTTCACAGGGTTGGGTCATAGATAAGGGTTGTCTCTCACCAGTCCACCTATACAAGGTTTAGGTCTGGGGATGAGAATAATTAATTTATTTTTTTTTTTTACAATTTCTGTGTATTTTAGCCATATTATTTTGATCAACCTGTGTAAAGACACAATGACAACCTAGTCTCAGTTTTTTTTCTCCGAGTCCACCAGATTTTTATTTTTAACTACCTTGTGTTTCCAAGTTCATGAAGTCATACCCCAACAAGGTTTAACAAACTCCACATGCTTATGTTTAAGATGGTAGTGCCATTGAACATAACTGGTAGATATTTATATATCATCTAGTGGTTGTTAAAAAGCCTCGGTGACCTCCAAATGTCAATCTTTGTGCAGCCTTCTAACAGTAAGCTTTGGAGATTTGGCTTCACTTCCTTACTTTTGTTCTCATTGTGTGCAGTGACAAGATAAACTTTGGTACATTCTTGCTTGTCACAGTTCAAGTTGATTCAAATGTGACTTATTGCTCTAACTTTGCACATGGAGTAGCTTTGGCAAGGAGCTATTGTCATATAGCCATTTCATAACAAAGTTCAATACACATTTGCCTTATTTGAAAGTAATGTTCTCTTGTATTTTGTATTTTAAATAATGTATAAGAGAAATGTGTCTCTGTGTCATATTAAAAATGCAAGGAAATAGGATGTTATAGATTATTAATTAGAGGTTCCTGACAATTATTGTCATAATTGTTGTCAGTAATGATGCAACAAACATGTAAAACAAACACGCAAAAATACTGTATAGTATTTTTCTCCCATTGACTAATTGTATAAAAATTAAAGGCAGTATACTTTCTCAGAATTTTTCAGTATGAGATCATGCTACTGCAATAAATAGGGAATTTATTTTAAGCAGTTTTAAAAATGAAAAATGATGCTCATAAACCTGAAGTTGACCTTCAGTGATCAAGTCTCTGCACTTCCATTCACCTATTTACATCTAACTCTTACATCTGATTATCTGGGCCGACACTTTTCTTAGACACTATGCAAGAAAGAGCTGTTTCATTCTCAACTAGAAAACATCAAGTCAAAGAGGGAAGTGTAGGAAGGTTATGGAAAAATGAACTCTAAATATAAATAGTGGGGGTTTAGAAGGTGGATAAGTGATCTTTCATGTGGAAAAACATCCTGAATCCATCCCTCTCCACACACAAGCGATAAGCAGCCGACCAATTAGAGGGCAGCTGCTCATCTTGTCCAGACACAGCTGCCTTTAGCTCATTATCGACTGAGCAAATGAGGTCCATCAACTGAAAACAAACGGGGCACAGCTAGTAAATACATACTCCGAGATGTGATGACTTCAAGGCTGTACACAGACACCTGTGTTTTGCATTTCTTTATAACCCAGCTCTATGTGCAGCTGTGAACTGTAGCTTGAATCTAAATAAAGTGGTGGAAACCAGTCCTGATAGCAGGATGTTCAGCATGCCTGGCTTTGTGTCAAGAACATCACCAAGAACTCGGTTGGTGTGTGCATAATAGTAAGGTCAAATTGGGAGCATATCAACAGCACGGCAGAGTGAAATTTTCAAGGAAATTTCTGTCGTCGTCTTCCTTTTATTGCCTTCATTGCCAGAGTTGAGGAGTGACTTGAGCGTATTGATTTCATCGCAAAGCTCTCCAAGGATTAATTGGACTGCAGAAAAAAGTGAAAAGAAAGTCTTTGTTCCCTTAAAGCAAAGAAGTAGTGACTCACATAATATTGCCATTCAGATTGAGTATCCAAATGTTTTCCATTGGCTGTTTTTCCAGTTATTGTTTTACTTTTCTGTCTTATAAGCTAAGCCTGGTCCGCCCTGTCTACTAATATGATCAAAATATTAGTTCTTACATTCATTTGCTACTTTGTGCTAGCTTAAAATACAAAAGGCAAAACAAGTTTGTGATTTAACCAGACGAAATATTAAAAAGTTCAAACAGTGTGAATATTTTTACAGAGCATTGTCTTTTCTGATAAATAGAGATTTTCATCAGTCAGCCTGAGAGTGTCACCATCTAACTTGTTTCCAGTGAGAACCAGCCATGAAGAATCAGGAGTGAACTGACCCCATTGAGGGTCTTTGTGTCTTCATTCCAGGACACCTGTGCTGTCTCTCAGTAGTCAAATTAATAAGCTCTCTCACTGCAGAAAACGCCTTTCAGGTGTCTGTTAACCCCAGCCAGAGGGAGGGCAGGCAGGGCAGAGCCCGCCAAGATAAGATGATCCTCGACATAATTCAGCTGGGAGGATTTAACCCTCAATCCTCAGGGAGGCCAAACACCTTAGTGATTCGGTGGACCTCATTCAAAATGACTAGATAATAAAATAAATCTTAAAAAAGGTTAAAATGATTAAGTGTGATTAAATCACATTCTTTTGAGGATATAATACAAAATATGATAAGAGATAGACATGTGAACAATTCTTTATAAAGAACTAAATAACTAAAAAAATAAAAGGGATCATATTTTTGGATGACAGTGAGTGATGTAGAGATGGTTACATTATTTTTTAAATATCTATATGTATTTACATATAAGGAATAAATCATTTTGCACTTTAGCTTGGCCCCTTACACAAATATATTAAACATGCACAGCATGGATGAGTAAAGGTTTTCTTATACCCACCCGAAAGAGTACACTCTACAGTTCTTGCTCTTCATCCTGTGGGTTATGCTGAATTTTGGATCGAGGCACACAGCCCAGTCACCAGTGGATGCTCCTGTAGTGGCATCATTATTAACTGCTGACGCACAGGTTACCTGGATACAAAGACACACAATATGTGCAGCTGTCGATTTGGAACAGTTATTAGTTTTAACATGAGAGTATTTCAAATACTGAAGCATTGCAAAAGCCGTATTCACAAAGCGAAAGCAGGCCCTGATTTAGAAATTAGTACTATTGGCTCACTTTTGAGTTTATGTTGTATTAAAATAAATCATCTGTTAACAGATAGTGGAAAAGAACTGATGACTCAATCTATTAATCTGTGATCTGTGTTAAATTATACAACATAAATCTTCCTATAAAAGTCAACAGTGGCTGTTATATTAGTATGAATCTAATATGAGTTTATTGTGTGTGTATTTGCATGCATATGGAGTCTTGTCTCTTTTGATTGAACATACTAATATCAACATATTTTTTTATTATTGCTATAAATAACTGCAAACGGCTGGAGAATTTGACCACAGCAAGTGAAGTGTGACCTCTGTAGTTCGATCTCATTATGATAATACTCCACATGACGTACAGCTGGGGTTGCAGCTCAGAGATTGACTGACATTTCTTGGTCTTCCAGGGATAAAACACAGCAGGACAGCAAAGATGATGAGAAAGACATCAAGATTTCAAGGTTTTTATATTCCATATAGTAATTCATTCCTTAAACTATGATGGATCATTTTTCTTTCTGGCTCTCATGACAGAATTTGAAGCCAAATTCAGTATTTAATGTCTTAATACATTAAATACTGAAGCTTTTGGAATAAAAAACTAACAGGGTGTTTATAAATATGTATTAAAAAACCCTCGAAGAAATATTAAAAACATAGATCGTTAGTCTATAGATCGTTAGTTAGTCATAGATCAACTGTTTTGCACATAGCTGAGGTTTTAGCATGAGAGCAGGTTGTTCAAGCTAGTCTCTTAGTTCTTCAGCTTCAGTTTGCACAAGGAGGAACCTTGTTGGCACTCACATCATGATGCGGAGCTAACATCTAACTCTGTCTTACACTGAGTGCAAACACAACAGCATGCCTGGAGATATGTGTGTGTTCCTTCATACTCTGTGGTGTATAATTAGCTTAAAGTGAACAATCAGTGTTAACATGCAGAAAAATGACTGAGAATGTGGGTGTGATTAGCCCTTTCATAAAATAAATGACTTGCAATCTCTTACAGTCACTTGTAAAATTACAGCCATTGTTGGCTAAAAACTGACATTTGAAGCCACATTATGTATGTTTGCATCCGCTGCCAAAATTGACATGTTTACAGTTTTGAAAGATCACCTTGCTTTGGCATTAAAGAAATTCCAATCATGTTGTTCAAGCAGAGACGCACCAGGTTAGTCAGGCTTCCTGTCATCTCTACCTTCAGGGTGTCTTTGTTGTACCTAACACTGAAATAGCCCTGGTCTCAGGTATTACTTGAATTAATTTTTGAATTTTAAACATGCGCCACAATGTCCGACACTGATAATGTGCACCCAGCTGCAGGCAGTCATCAGCATATAATGTTCTGAATCGGGAACTGACCTGCTGACTTACAAGCATTGTAAGACAGAAACATCACTTAGAAAAAGTTATTTTTTTAAGCTTATAGTTTGAATTGAATACCAATTTCTGAGAACATACGAGGAAGTGTCCCTGCGGTGTTTGTTATATACCTTTCAGAGAACGCTTTCTCCTCTGTGTTTCCCAGTGTCTGCTTAGATGCTGCTGACTGCTGTTGATTGGACAGTTGTGTTGCAGGCCATCTCTCAGAGTAGCAGCTTCACCAGATATTGTGTCAGTCAGCATTACAGCTGAGGATGCAGAGGATTCCCGCATAGACTGCTTCCACCCTCGTCTGTCACTGTCAATGACGGACAGCTCCCTTTCACTGCTTCCCACAAAACACACGCTATCTTCCTTCTTCTTCTTGCCATTCTCTCTTGCTTTCCCCACATGCAAATAACCAAAGTACCCATTTTCTCTCTCTCTCTCTTTCTCTCTCTCTCACACACACACACACACACGAGCTCAATCTTTACTTTGTTGAAGTTATAAAGTGATGATTCTTAATAATTTTGCCCCAGACTCTCTTTGTTCCTGCTGCCTTACAAAAGAGACACAGATAAGATTCCAATTTATCTCCAAGACAAATTCATTAAAGTGAAAATGCCAAATTTAGTTTTGGGTGATGAAAACACAAGTCTTCAAATGGGTTTGGTGTGGGAACAAAGAAAAATTATCTCTCAGTGCCACAGGCCTACAGAATTTCTTTTTAATCATGATGCAGAACATCTCTATTGATTTGCTGTAATTGATACTGATATAGAAGAAAAAAACAAACTACAGCATCTCATTGATTCGGTCTGAATAGAGGTGCTGTGAGATCCATCTATGTTGTAATCAATAGAGTAATGAATTACAGTGCACGACTGAGTGAGACAAATAGCTGAGCTGCATATAGAAGAGATCTATGTGTCACTTAACTGTAGCCTGAGTGGTACAACCTTGTTTCTGGTGTTAATTATATGACCTGTTTCTCCTTTAGCACTAATGTCGCATTCAAATATCTGCGTTGGCAAATAACCAGAGTCAAAGCTGCCATTTTGTGTTTCTGAAAACCACATATGCTCTCAGCATTAACAAAATCCCCAATTTTTAGTCTTCTTCAGGTGACTCAATGGATTTTCTGTCGACTCTGAGAAGGCCATCAGACTCTGTGATGCTAAAAACGAAAATTCCTCTTAATCACCTTTCTTGTGGACACCTACAATATCAAATTTGGATTCATCAGGCCGTGGCACATTATCCCACAAGGTTTTAGCTGTGGAAGAAAACACCTGCCTTGCAACTGTGCACCTTGTTCCAGATATATGGAGAGGGTAGGAAATTGTTGTTCCATGTAGAGACAACCATTGTTTGAATTTGGGAACTTTTGGGAACTTCCCTGACAAGTTGGAAACAGATTCTTACAGGTTTTAATTTTTTCCTTCCAAAGGATATGTTTGTTTTTTACTTTTACTTTTAAAAGATAATTACCACAACACAGAGATTCATTAAACTTAATGATATTATAGAACATTTATTTTACTTTAGTAACACATTTCATTAACATGAAATACATCATAAAGAGAGTTGCTAATTGTTTAATTATTTGATAAAAGGGTGGTAATATTTTTGAAAAACTGAGATTAGTAGCAATGGATTAAGCAGCATTAGTACCTCAAATAAGATTGAACAGTAGAAAGAATTCAGCAAGATAAGCTGGGTCTCCATATTGTGCTGCTTTGTGTTGTATCAAGAAGTCTATACTTTATATGCAGTCTTCTTGAGTTCAACAAAAAAGAATAAGAGTGTCTCTTGCTGTTAATTGCTGCTATTACTAAAGAATCACATGTACATAAAAAAATAAAAACTGCTTCATCCTACAGAAAATTATTTTAGGCAACAGTAATCCTTTGACCAATGATTCACCTGTGGGGTTGTGATGTAGCTGAGGAACCTTTTAGCTTCATCCTCCAGAGAGTGGTGCTCACTTGCCCAGGGCTGGAGATTTATATGCCAACGCAGAGCCTGTAGGTAAAAACACAAACATACAATGTGTGGGGGACAAAAAGAGAAAAAAAATATAATTACATAACCTATAAGTGGGGCACGCTCAAGACATTCACTGCAAGGGAAGGGGTAGAGCTTGATTATTTCAGGTATCATAACCCACTTGTGCATACCCAGTGATAGAACTGGGTCATAATGTACTCTGAGAGGACGTGTAACTGCACGTACTTAAGTAACAAACTCTCACCATTTGCTACCAATGTTATTTTACTAAAATGATATCTGGCATTTCTGTGAGTTTACAGTCTTCACAGTCCTTGAATTTTTTTATTTTATGTTTTTCAAATTATAACCACAAACTTCAAAGTACATTTTGTGATTACATGTGACAGAAAAACCAAAGGGAAAGAAAAATGATACTAGTTGTTTAAAGGAATGTGAAAAGTTAGACTCTTCCTGTATGTTTAGAGTAATTGCTCCGTCTTAAGTCTTTTGTAGCCTGAAGCAACTTTTTCTTCCCCAGGATTGCTGTGTATTTAGGTAGTTTGCAAGTTTGTTGAAAATAATCCACCTGGTTAGGAGTTTAACAGATTAAACTCCAGACGTCCTAGGAAAACTCACTCTGGGAGACCTGACACAGCTTGATGCTGCAGTTGTCACATTCCAGAGAACTGGTAGCGATCTTCTTCATGGCCTGCTTTATTTCTACTGGAATGTGTCTGTTTATGATTACAGCAAAGGCTGTGCACCAGTGAACAATCTTTAAGAGAAGGAGCGAGTTATGATGTATTAGTTGCTTGCACAGTCATTTTCATGAGCCAAAGGTGCATTAGCAGCAGCGGTATAAATTATCATGTCTGATTTTACTGCTGAAGACTTATTCCTTTCTCCAAAAGTGATGTTTAGATACTGCAGCCCAAGTAAAAATGTTCTAATATTTCATATAAATGGTTTGAAACGATCATCCTTGAGATGTATTTGACATATTATTTGTGTTTCTTTAGTTCTGAACAATATCCTTTAAGGCCACTCACTGCCTGGTGAGGTAAATAATCATCTTCTGGGAATTCACTTGAGGTGCCTTTCTTTCTTTTCATTCAAACCACACGGATGCATTAAAAGCCATCACACTTTAATCTGTAATCACCTTGAATGCACCGAAACCCTGTGCTTTCTGCTGATAAATTATCTGACAGCCCCATATGTGTCATTTCTTCCTCCAGTGGTGCTGATCTGGAATCTGCTAGGGCACAGCCTCAGCTATAAAGAATTAATGGCTGCAGAACCTTAGCAGCCATTTGGCTTTTTGGCATTTAGTCTTAAGCTGATCTCCAGACTGTCACATTTCTGAAGACATGCCACTTGTCGTTTCTCCCCCCCTATCTGCATTTTATCCATTACTTTTTGTGATTCTTTAAACTCTGTTCCTCTTCAGCTTATCCAGAAATTGTGTCATTATCTGAACAAAGACACAGTAATAAGTTGTTGGGAGAAAAAAAAATTACTGTATATGGAGCTTTTTTAGACAAATCTAATTTAGCAAAGGTTGCTGATATCTTTTATGGATATCTTAAGTTTTAGCCTACAATGAAGGAAAGAATTGTCCACACAACTGGATTGTTGAGTACATTATAAGTGTTAGGATGTCAGATTGTTCTATAGTTTGATGTGATTCTAGTTTCATTATTATTCTGTTAGTTTCTTATTTTCATTAGATCAATCTTGTTTCTGCTTTCTTTAGTTCACTTCATCCTAAGTGATTCCAATTTATTTTTTTTGTGTCCAGTTTTCCCTGGTGCTTTAGTTTAACTGTTCCTTATGCCTACTCATTCTTTAGTGTTAGATTTATTTCCTAGTCCCCTGTGTACTCTCCCTTGCCAACTTCACTTTCTCTTATTCTCTCTCTCTGTCTCGTTCTCGCCCCTCACACCTGCAGTCAGTTAGCCTTTCAGCCCAGGTTCATTGTTCCACATTCTCTCTCCCCGCACTTAAACACTTTGGATTCTCTCTTTGCTAGTTTCTCCTGCTATAACCTGTTATTGTCCCCTGTTTCTTCCCCGTATTCCCTGCTGAAATGTACAACCCAGTAGTTTGGATTTATAGCTTTTATTCTTCCCTGGCTCCCTGTGGTTTTTGTAAGTTTTTTTTTTTTTTTTTACTCCAGTCACTGATGCCTGTCATTCAGCTTTAAAATATAATTCTAACTGCAAAAAATATTTGAAATCTGTCTGATAAAGTTGACACTGATAAATAATCCCTTGCAAAAACAGGGGATGTGAACCATTGGTTCCAAACAGAATTGCTACAAAGAGACAGTAGTAAAGAAAGAGCAGTTGTACAGATGTAGAGTTCATGCATAGGTAGACAAATAACATCCACTTGTCAGTTTTTCTGGGAACGCAGAAAGCTCCCAGGCCTCTCCAATTCTGAGCTGCCCTTTTCATCTGAGTCCTACATGGACTGCTTAGCTGTCAGATCCTATACATCACTGGAGTACAAGGTTGGAACTGATCAGAGGGCTGCTTTCTGGGACAAATGACTCTTTGCGAGGTTGGAATATAGGGTAAGACACAGTTCAGTAGATATGGAGAGGAAAAGGACAATGAGATTTTTTTTATCTGTTTCTGCTTGCAGTAAATACTTGAAAGCAGTTTTCCACTGTGGGAGTCATATTAACCCAACAATTCATCCAAGCAAATATTCTGTACAGGGTTCAATATTTGAAAATCTGATCCTATATTTATTCAACTGCAACTTCCCATTCTTAAGGGATTATCATATTATAATTTTGTCCAGGCATGCATTAAACAATGAACGATTATTGGTTTTCATTGACTGAAGAATCATCGGTGAGCTGTGATGAGATTTGCATTAAGACACCAAGTTCGTTCAGGCGACAACAACTCATCAGCACCTCTGGAATGAGAGTGTTAATGAGCAGCGTTAATAACAAATGCACCAATGTGTGATATGAGCTGTGCTAATTCTATTATGTTGGAGTTAAATACCCAAAGTAATTGCAATTACTTTGGTAATTGCAATTACCAAAGTAGAAAACCTTTGCACATCGACTACAAATACACATAAATGGCAGTGGAAATCGAATACCAAGAAGCAAAATTGTCAATTGTGTTTTGCACAAAGTTTATTTGCTTGAAACCATAAAAAAATTACGGGTTTATTTTGAAATTAGAAAGCTAAGAGTGCTCAAATGAAACATTTACAGATATGAGCTTCAGAAAGTCATATGTCAAAGGAGGTGTAGCGAGACATTCAGAAGAAATTCAGAGGAAATGAAACATCTTAAACTTCAACTGAGAAGGTGGTGATAAATTGAACTTTAGGGGCATGGTAACGATGCCGACCAAAAAGAATGGTGTGCCATCTCAAGAACATTAATCAGATTAAGTACTCACTGTAGCACTTTCTCAATGAAAAATTGCAAATAATCCATAAAATTGGGCTGTAAAAATATTATTGACCAGGTCTTCAAAACGTACTTTTGTGTGATTCGTCCTATTCTTGTATTTATGTCTTCTCTTTTAGCTTATTTTTGAGAAAGTGTTCATAAAATTTTTATATGTTCTGTAGTGGTGCAGTTAGGTTTTTACCTTTTGGCAAGTGCTTGGTGTAAAAAACCTCTGTAGACTGTATATAGCTGTATTTATCTACAGTTACAGCTTTTCTGGCAGTACTTATTTATTTATATGTTAAGACATTTCAATGAACCATATTCTTGGTAATCCGACTGGTCAGTGTTACTTTTATAATACTGTGTAATCTAAAAACTTGCACAGAAAGATACTTCATCTGTCTTCTTTGCATGTTAAATATTAAATAAACATGGAATCTGGCCTTCTGCTCAATTTGCATGTTTGGATGAAGCTGTTTTTGGATGTGTGCCTTAGAGCCTGGGTGTGCAAAGGTGTGAGAAGCTAGGCCAAGCATGAATAATTCCCCAAAGACAGAAGGACGGATGAGTGAACATGAGAAGGCTGGATAAAACAAGACAGGACTGTTTGCCTCAATGTGCCAGGCGGCTAAAAAAAGGAGAGAGAAGGTGAGGGGCGGGGCTAAAAATAAAGACCGAGATGAATGCAGAAATTCTGTGAACAGAATGATTTTTGTTGCTGGTTTTGGATCTATGCCAATGTCAAAAAAGCCTTTATGCAATGATAATGTAGGATCAGCGAAATTGAAGGGACAAAATCAATGCTTGCATAAACAAATTTATATCATTTTGTCAAATTATGTGCCGAATCAAGCCACAGGTGAGTTGACTTTAGCAGGTTGGGAATAATAAAACAGGGATCGCTGCCAAATCTGCTCTGTGAAATGGTTCAGAGCCAGAAAAAGGGAGGGCTCAGAACCCCTGCTTGTTTTTGGCACTTCTCTGTTCCCATCACTGTCTAGAAGCTTTTGTTTGACATGGCCAAGCTGCACTGTTAGGACAGCGGTCTGTAACCTTAATCATCAAAGGAGTTTTTTTTTGGCCTTCTCACAGTCTGTCTGGAGCAAATGCCTCTCTGACTCATAGTAGGCACATAGGAAGGCATCTGTTCAAGAGGGCGAGCAAATTAGAAAGTTTTTTTTTAATTTTTTTTACACAGAACTAGTTTCTATTAAAACCATAAAAGCTTTCTGAGAGAATGTTGATGCCTAAAATTTTCCGGTAACAATTTATTTGACGGGTTGTGGATAAGACTGTCATGATCATGATCTGACATAAATTTGTTACAAAAGTATTACTGATTAAACTTTAAAATTATGTAGCTTTATGTTGTTAAAGTTAAAATGTAATCAGTAATACTTTTATACCAAATTTATGTCCGATTATGATTTCTTGGTTAATCACAAGTTGTCGTAACAAAGACATTTTGAATAATGTCATTTTCATATTTAAAGTATCATTATTTACCAAATGACATTTTATGACAAGTCATAAATATTCCTGAAGACTGTCATGACAGGTTATGACAGTCTTATTCACAATCCGTTAAATAAAGTGTTACAGATTTTTCCAACAGATCACAGAATATCAATGCTAGAATAACCTGTTTTTAATGCTTGTTAAAAACAGCTCAACATACCAACTTTAGTAATATATACAAAAATGGATATTATGTTGCAAAAAATGGTTTATCAATCATATTTTTTGTTCATATCTCTAACTAATGTAGTGAAAATGTAAAATTATATGAAAAAAGTTTGCTTCTGAAATGTGATGGGAAGCAACAGAAACCTAATTATTACAGATTAGGAAAAACTAGGATTATTTACTCACAGCCTGTACTGAAAGATACTTATTAATCATAATATAAACCATAATATATACTATGTTTTTTTATTTTTTTTTATTTAAGGTTACATTGGTTTTTGATTCTGTATAAAAGATTGATAAGCTATTGGATTCTGCTGGAACTCACAATATAAAAACAACATTTTTCTTTAACATGCATTGTTTTCAAATTATCTTAATTGTTTTTCAATGACAACTCAGTAAAAGATCTGAGTTGTCAGCACTGTAGGCAGCTCTGAACCTTTAGGATTCTCGTTCATGTGCGTTCATAAAAAATGCTTAAAATCTCAACCTCCTAAGATAAAGTTTTTTGACTCATTTAGGTGATTTAGAGGCTGGCTGTCAAACCAGATATGATTCTGCATTGTGCAACGTCATGGCGGGCCTGACTCATCAGCCTATTCCAGCTCACTGTCTCTCATTGAGTTGAAGAGCTCAAGGAATGTAAGAGAATTAAATCAGGGGATTACGATGATCCTTTTTTCTTATTAAAGGCAATAATCCTGAAAACGTTAATCTCAAAAGAAGAGAAGATTTTGAAGAGCTGAAAAAGTGAATGAAATGCAAACTGGAGGCGAAAGAAAATATTTGCATAGTTAGAGGCATTGATGTTTGGTTGGAGAAGAAAAAGACTGTCCATGAGCAGCAACCGCTGCTTCTCTTCTTATGAACGTCTAACATACACACAGACAGTTTATGTAAAAGAGAGATCTTGAAAAATGTCACAACTGAAAAGATCTTGGCTAAATAATGAGGGCCAGCACAAGCATTTTTTGTCATTAGTCTTGCTTTGTAGAAACAAAACTACTGCAGGTTAAAAGGCTAACTGACAAGAAATATTTTCCATTGGATTAAATGAAAACTGAAATGGAAAGTGACAAGAAGAAAAATGATGTAGCAGCATTGTTTTAATTCAACCCACTTCTGTCTTATAGATGATTTAATCATGGTTCATCATTATTATTATTTTTTTTACCAGAGATGGAATCCTGGTAATCCATGTATAGAGCTTTTATTAAAGACTATAATTTAAAAAAAAATCTATATTCTGAAACATAACTTTTTCTTGCTGTTCCTGCTTACATAGAAACTACTGTTTTCATTGCTTCTGAGCCAGATTCTTCAGAAACTTTGTTACTGGTTTTCACCATTTGTGATGCCAAGGACACTGCACCAATATAATACTTTTTCCAAGAAGTTTTATCATTCTAGTGTTTGGGGAACATTTCAAGCAAAGACAATGACTCTTGTTTTGCAGACCTATGAGGTACTTCATGGTACCATTTGCTCTGTAAAATGTTTCATTCAAGTCTGTCCCATGTATTTGTGACATAACGTGTGCTATTTGTGTTTGCAAGTTTGAAACTGTCTTTTCTAAACTCAAAAAATAAAATAGAATAACCCAAAGAAGTCAAAATTGCAACATGGAAAGATGAAGTTCGCATAGCAACCATGAGATAAGTTTCCAATATGGCTTCCACATGTGTGAAAGTTTGTCAAAGCAGCAGGAATAGATATTTTCTGATTCTGTTAGGACAGTACAATCTTTGTGCTAACTGCATTTTGTATTGTAGTCAGCACCAGCATAAAAAACATTTAGATCCCAGTGATCCCAGTGTTTCTATAAACATCTAATGAATTAGATGTTATACCCAGATCTGTTTTTTATGTCTGAGACAAAATGAAGATAACAATAATGCAGCCACCTGCTCCCTCAACACACTTCTACACTGGTACATTCAAGTAGATTCAATCAAAGCTTGTCTCTGTGCTTTTGCATTTGCTTAAATCTCTACGATAGCTTCTGCCTTCGAAGCACATTGCAGTTCAGAGCGTCATATACAATTAGACACATGAGATGCTAATCATCGCAGCACTGAATTGAATGCTACTATGCCAGATGCAAAAATATGATAATATGAACCAAGCTGCTATTGAAAAGCTGTTCTGCCCTCATTGCATCTGGCCTCCTTGGCCAGTATCTCTCGAGACAGATGGGGGTCTTATTGTTACCACTGTGCATCCCTCTGTGCAAAGCTTTCTACTCAAGTGTTTGTTCGGCTTCCTGGAAAATATCCCAGCTATGAGATCTGTCTTTGATGCCTTTTTGGGAAGAGCAGAGGGAGCACACTGAGCACCATCTGACACTTACTTCCTGAAAAGGAGCTGAAAACAGAGATCGTGTCACAGACTGACAGCCAGATGGACCGGCCGAAGGAGGCATGTAAAGTCAACGCACGGCTCATTTTGTTCCCCCATCCACTGCTTTTTTTCTTCCCAATATGTTTTGCATTTTTACATGGTTTATTGTAGCAACTGTAAACAAAAACTGAAAGCGGCAGCAGTGGTGTTCAATAAGTCATTATATGAGAAAATGTTTTCTTTAGTGTACTTAGTATCAAGCTGTGGTATCTCTAACAGCACTCAGCTGGGGTTTTTCTACCATATGTCAATTAGTCTCAAATCACTTACTGTTAATCTGATTACAGAAAGGCTGCACATACAGGATGTAGATTAGAAACATCTAATTTGTTTTCAAAAATAGACCCAACAGATTTAATTTAAAACATCTTCATCAGTTACTCTTGCCTCTCTGATTTATTTTAATCATATATTTATTAAGCCTGTTGAGCTGTCTCGCTTTGAAGTCTTTTATAATAAAATACAAGGTAAGTTTTTATGAGCTGTGTGTCTGTAGCAAATTAATAAAGTCAGGCTTCTCATGCTGTGATGCCACTGTGAGTTTTTATCCATCTAGAATTGTGAGATTAGACTTGCTTTTTGACTTTCTTGTTTTAGAGTGACTAACTACTCTAAAATACTGCAACTACTCCCTAAGGTATCTTAGCTTGCCACTATATTACCACCACCTCATTTTACTGTCACCTTTTTCAATCAGATACAATTTCATATTGGTCATGCAGTGTTACTACTTCTTCATTTGCTTTGTGCAACTTGGATAACTCAGCTTTCACACTTTACCATATCTCTCTTTTGAGGTCAGGAAATGATTCACTCTTAATGAGATGCCTGATAATCCGTCTTTTACATTGCTGTGAAGTAATTTTGATGCAGAGCCTGTTTAATCTCAATCCAGATTTAGTGAAGGCCATTGCAAATCGTTCCCCATGAACACATTAGTGCATGTGGAGGGTATAGCATATATAACCATGAGTCTTTTCTTGGCCAGCTGTTGTTCAAGAAAGTTGAAGGCAGAAAGCTGCACTGTAGGAGCTTGTACAGCCTGTTTTTGCTCTGACTACCCAAGAGCTGCAAGAACAAAATTACATCATTCTGGTTTTACAGATGGGGTTTGTGCATTTTTGCAGCTTGTTTTTTTGATGGATATTCTGGGCAGAATTATTTTCTTGAGTGCAATCCAAGAAATATGAAGTGGCTGTGCTGCAGGGACTTATGGGAGGGACCCATGAAGAGTTCCATGCTTCAGTTGTGAATAATGAAATGTTTTTGCATACATTGTTTTGGGTGATTAGGAGTGATCTCAAAAACTGTCAGAATTAGGTAGAGTGGATGATGACATGAAAAATAGGATTAGACAAAGAAAACTTAATGAAATTTAAACTTTGTAATAAGATCAGCAAACTATGCTGAGTGTTTCAAGTGGAAAATAAGGTACAGTTGTTAGCGTTCAAAGAAAACCATGTGTTTGTAAACAATTGCAGTAGTTTAACATTATTTGAAGGGAAATCTTTCTTAATGCAAGTCAAAGACCAATGAATGCAGATTGTTTCAAAAATACATTCCTGCTTTCCTGACATAATGAGTTAGAGGAGGAAGTGATGTTTTGTATGTTTTTAATAAATTGCCATTACATTTGTTATGAGAGGAACTGAAGCCCAAATGTCAATGTTCTCTTTCATATAAAGGAAGAAAGAGGCCCAGAGCTTTTGGGAATGTTTCAGACAAGGCGGACATGTCTGAAGGGAGCATTGTGTGATTTGGACTCTGGATCTGACAGCTTAACCCTTTCCCTCCTACCTTCAGTTTAAGTCTTAGCTTTTAGCATACATAATAAACCAACTGTTCCTTAAAGTGGACACAAAGCATTTAGTTTTTCCGCTGGTAGCATCTGGTTGTGATTTCCAATCATGAAAAAGTTAAAATTTTTCTAGGAACAAGATGAAAATTATGCCTAGCCTCAAGATGTCACATTTGAGCTGTTTCTGTGAGCCGTCCAGAGAGAGAAAGATTAATTGATTAACTGAAAGCTTTCTTTGTGCTGCTGCAGCCCCCATAACTTGGCACAAATTCCTTTCTGATCATCTCTTGGTCAATAAATATAAATATATTTCAATAAAGTGACCTGAAGGGGTTTTAATATAAATGTCCTATTTAATCATAATTTGGTTCAGTTTACAACAATTTGATGCTGAATTGACAGTTGTTGTATTTGACTAATGAACAAAACATTTGCATTTGATTAGGTTATCTTTCTCTCATGAAAATCTACAAACTTCTATTTCAACCAATAAGCTTTGGGTCATTGCCATTCTTGAAGACCCAAACATAATCTGCCTTAAAGAGTTCCGACTGAAAACAACCCCCTCTTTTCCAAGATTTTAAACTCTGCAACCCTCTTTATGTATGCTTTTTTGCTGATCAGCGAAACAAACTTTCCCAATCACCTGCTGCATATTTCTCCAAAAAATACCAGATATTTCTTTTCTTTCTTCAAGAGATTAGAGTTAGTGTCAAATTGAGCAAGGTGCAAAGATGTTTACAGTCAGCCATGCAAGAGCTTCATCTGTAACTCAAGAAGAATTTTCACAGGCACAACATGTTTGACACGTAGCTTACAGAAAACAAAACAACAAAAACAACAGGGAATGAGAATTAAATTTATCTTAAAAGCATAGAAAAAAAGTTCAGCATAACAGTTTGACAGTAGCAAGCACTGTAGTTAGCGTGTCATTTCAGAGCAGGGAGGGGGTGTTTGACCCAGGCGACATGTCTGGATTCTAAGCCACTAATTTCTTGTGACTCACTGCTTCCATAGTTAACAATAATGTCTGCAAACTAACTCCAGTCACACCTTTGGGATTAGATAAGTCAACCTCTCTCATTCTTTTCTAATAGTCCTCTTTCTGCCCCCATCAGTCGATATTTATTGACCAAGAGACGATCAGAAAGGAATTAGTGCCAAGTTATGCTGATTCTTCTAGTACCTGGAGAAATGGTCACTGGGTTCTGTTTTATAAATTCCACTAGGTGCTCACATGGCTGCTGGACTGTTACACACAGTCCAGGGCAATCTATTTCAGAAGAACTCTGGCACAAAGATAATGACAATGTTGTTAGTTTAAAAAAATATATACATTTAGCAATAGTTCTGCAAAAAAGAAAAATGGATGCAAATTAAAATTTGCTAATTAAAATGCTCATAGTTTTTTACTTTTAGTTGTAAGACAGATTTATTTAACATAAGTTAAAATAATTCAAACTTTGCATAAATGTGTCCACTCATTTTAAAAACATTGAGGCATTGAATGACATTTGCTCATTGCATCACTACATGATCATTTCCGTGGGCTGTCACTATTTGTCATGTCAGAATCTGGAAGGCTGTCTTAAAGAATCCATGGTTTCACTTCGTTTTATAATTCTTGGTCTCTGCTGCTGATTGTCTTGGATTTTCAGCGCATTTGACATGCGAATGGCATTTAGATTATCTGGGAGAAATCTCAGGGAAAGAATTCATGTAGAAAAAAAAACTTTGCAGTGTCCACGTTCTTGCAGTGCTTTTTCTGTGAGATAAGACTCATGACAGTGAATGCATTTCAAAGGTTTTTATATGAAGAAATCAAAATTGTTAAACATTTTTTATTGATAGATTGTGAAGCGAGTGTCATAGAAGAAGCGTAAATTAAGTTGAATAAAACATGGGGACTAAAATGTTGTATACTATTTTAGGTACGATTAGTTCTTTGCAAAATCTGTTTAATTTCAAATCTTTTTTCAGATGAGTTAAACTACTATGCAGGAGAGAACCTAAAAATTCTGACTTTGAAGACAGACATATAAGTCTTTTTAGAAATGTCTCATACTGTAAGTAGATTCCATATCAATGATGTTGAGAAACAAAATACAGAGAATTAAAACACTCTGCAGCATCCAAGAAGACAAAGAATCAACTCAGTGCAGTATTCTACGTGATGCAGAAAACTTTGGAGCGGAACCGCCCTTATCTAATTATTCAGTGTGGCTTGTAGCATCTGACTTCCTATCTGGCATCATCAATTTAAAAATCTGAAAAATCCATACCAGGCTGGTTCTCCTTTTTCATTTGCAACCTTTGAGACTTCAAACACTGCTGTTGCATTTTGTCAAATCACCACCACCTTCAATGTTTTGCTTCAAAATTTTACATGACAGAGCAAGATGAAGTATGGTATAAATTGTGGAAAATGGCACATCGTTTTTCAAAGAGTATTCAAATCAAACGTTAAAGAGTGAAATATATTTTTATTCAACCCCCTTAATTCTGTAATTTAAAAGGAGCTGCAAAGATCCTCAGCTCAGCTGACAGAATCTATTGACTGGACAAGCTAATTTTGCATTTCTCAAATCTGGGCTATGAGGTAAGGAGAAAGCCCTTGTTGAAAAGAAGCTGAATATGTCTTTCTTAAAGTGTTCACCACATTAAAATCGTCCATCCAGTCATTCTCTGTACACAGCCAAGATAAAGGAGTGACCCTTAAAAGCAGTTTGTTGGCTTAAATCCAACTAAGCATTTCTGGAAACCTGAAAATCTGTTGATGCTTCTCATCAAACTGTACTGAACTAATGAAACTCTGCAGAGAATGTTCTTCAATATTAAGTCTTGGATGTGAAGAATTTTTGCACCTATTGTTCATGTTTTCTTTAAATACATTTTCAAAAATATCTGAAAACATGTTTCACTTTGACATTACGTGCTATTTTGTCTCCATGTAACTTCTGTTTCATTCATATCAGTTTTAGAATGAGACTTACAGAGGAAGTGAATGGGGTTGCAATGTGGCACCAGTGTGTGTGTAATACCAACAGAAATGAGAAAAAGAACAAAACTTCCAAGTGTAATACTAGCAAGGGTTAGATACAAACGTAAATTTAGATATTGATCACTCAGAATGTCTGCTCCACTGATGTAAATCAAATCCTCCACTGAGCAGAAAGGGGATGTTGAGCTGCTGAGACAAAGGTAAGGTTCTGCAGGAGGTTGTCAGTGTTGAAGCTGTTCATACTTTAGTTGGGGTAGTCATTGCTTTGATCCAGGATACGGTTTTTGGAGAGAAAAGAATGTCTCAGCACAGACTGCACGTCAAATAAAACAAATGCAACTGGCAGCCAGATTTTATATGGTGAAATACAGAAGATCTGGAAGAGCTTAAGCATTTCTCTCATTAAATAAGAGTGGGGATTTTCTTATCTACTCAAAATCCCCACCAAATAGGGTCATCAGACATGATAGACAGAGATAGTTTTATTTATACTTCCACTGGTTTCATGTTATGGAAGAGGAAAACTTTGCAAAATTCAAAGCAATCTCTTACTCTTCTGCTGATAAGTTCCATATAAGGCTGAGTTCGGTAGCGTTGATCCAACTTTGGCTCATGAAAATAAAGCAAAAAAAAAAAAAAACAGCACCTTCTCCAAAAAATAACAGGAAATCACCAAAAAAATCATATACTTTCCCTCTATTATCACAGGAAAGGACTGCCAAGATGGTACTGATCCCTCAGTTTGTTTCTATTTAAATTTATTGCATCAAAAGTTCTCCTAGCCGCAAAGCAGCGACTAAATCCCATTTTCATGGAGTGACTGGTGCCTATTTACATTGCTCATTGGAAAAGAACAGACCCTCTAGATAAGTTTCCAGTCCATCACACAGCAATACTCAGACACACAGGACCAACAACTATTCAACAGTGTCTAATCAACATAAGTGATATTTTTGAAGTGATGGCAGGACACTGAAATACCCAGAAAACTCATAAACATGAGCAGAAGGAACGTGGAAACTCCTTACAGAATTTAAACCTTCTACTTGCAAGGGAACACAGATCTACTGTATTTTTCTCAATCAGATAATGTTGTTCATTTTTGTTTAACGTTATTCTCAGAAAGACATCCAACCACTCTATTCTTCAAGTTTTTTTGCAGTAATAATCTCACATTAACATATTCCTAATAAAGTCTGGCTTTTGTCTTTAGAATGTATTTAAATGAAGTTTTTTAAAAAGAATTTCATTGGATTATTCTACGATAAATATACTATCATTAATCAGTTACTTCACAGCTTATAGAGGCATTTTATGTGTAGGCACCATATTTTCTAAGTGTGTCATGTTTACCTATGTGTTGTGTATCAAGCTGTATATTTGTTTCCACCAAAGAGTACTGCAGGCATTTAAATGTACAGGCAAATACAGCCTCTCTTGTTTCTTTTGGTCCTCACTTCCCCCATCAAACAAGGGTAAGGTTGCATCTCTATACCTGCTGTTGGCAGAAAGTGACAGCAGTGCAGACAAGGAAAGCAAAGGCCTTTAAATCAAGATGTCATGTGGTCACTTCTCATGACCCTGTAGCTTCCCAGCAGCTGTTTCCTTTCAGGCTAGTGTTTCATCCAGACCAGGAGAAGTTCACTGAAGTGTGTAGGCACCATATTTTCTAAGTGTGTCATTGCGTGTGCGTGTGTGTGTGTTTCTGCAACGTTAGAGCAGCACTCTGTTTATCACTGTATGTAAGTCAGCGGCTGAGTCATCAGCTTCTCTTCTCTTTTTGCCGTCTCTTCTGCTCCCTTTCTTTCCGTTGTTGTCGCTGCTGTTGGTGCCAACACATCTCACGTTTGTCTATAATGTCCCAATTCATCCCTCTCATCTTTCCCCAGTGTTTAAGAAAGCCCATGTGAAGTAAATGATTAAAGAAGACGTCTTTGTATTTATTTGAGTGTCTGAGAGCTAAGAAAATAGATTTCCTTAAGATTGATTTTCTCAAAAAAGAACCCCCTAGCAGTCTCTTTTAAACGCACACATACACACACCAACACACGCAGAGTTCATTATTGAAGACAGCATTTGTCAGCTCAGCTTGTCCTGTCATCTTTCAACGCTACATGCTCCAGAGTGGAAGTTTGAAAATAAGTTTTCCTGCCCTATTTTGTACAGGTCTGCTGATGTTTTTGGAGAAGCAGTTACACATTGTATTTTTATTACATATGTGTATAAGTACTGTCAATCAAAAAGCTACGCATCTGCAGTAGGTATATAATATATCTGATAACTATACTTTCAATATATTTAAATGCGTTTACTTAAATAAGCATATTAATCCTCAATGCTTTAGCAGATTTTTACAGCTATGGAATATACTTATCTTTCTTAAAACAGTGTATCTAAGTAAAAGACTTGTAAAATTTCTCAAATTCTTTTGCACTTATGCTGCCGGCATTGTGTGATTTTATGTGGATTTTTTTACATAAATGAATGTATTTATTGCAAAAGCATTTGTCCCTGTTGAACTTTATATTTTGTCACCTTACGCAAAAGACAGACATAGAAAGATTTTTATTGTCATTCAATTGTAAATTTAATAATGTACACATTGGATTTTATTTGGATTTCATTTCGTAGAGCAACTAAAAATGCATTGCAAATGAAAATCTGAAAGATGTGGTGTGAATTTAAAGCCCTCTTTAATCTGATTTCCCTAAATAAAATATAGTGCAACCTTCAGAATAATATATTTAGTACATAAAATATAGATTTGTGTATTTTAATCTCAGCAGATGTAGTACATTTCAGTAGTGCTGCTGTTATTTGAAGGAATAAAATTAGGTTGAATCTTCACATTCAATCCTTAAATGCCTATCATCCTCCTTCCAAAACATCAACTTTGCTTTGCAGCTTATTATTTTATCTGCTATGCATGAAATAATGGTGAAGAAATAAGAAGTGGACACAAAATGAGAAGTGTGTTCCCATGACACAAGACTCGAAAAAGCAAGAGAGAGGATGAGAGTGGGGAGTGCTAAACATGGCAGAGCAAAAGAGGTGCTGTGATCTTCAAGATGAGAGCCTAAGGGGAGTGAAGAGAAGGAGAAATGAAAGTAGTGAAAAAGAAACACTTAAAGAGGAGCAACACATGACAGAATTTCTTCTGAGGCCCCTCCGAGGCATCTTACGAGGCAAAATTTGAGTTAAGAATCAGAGAAAATCAGCATATGGCATTCTTGTATTATTGATGGCGTGTGCATGTGCTCATCTCACATTGCAGCATGATAGCCTTGCGGTGATTTTTGTGGCATTTAAAACTCACCGTTGCTCATGTGTCTCGAGGTATTTTAGGTTGTAAAAGATTAAAAGGCAAAACTCGAATGGGTGGGGAATGCTTTAAAGAACATAATAAGGAAAAGCAGTGGAGTGGAATGAAAGGAGGCAAGATCGGGATAGGGCAAGGGCGAGCTTGCCATGTGTGTTTGAGTGATTGTGCATCTTGTGTGAAGGGATGGGACGGGAAACCAAAGGAAGATGAATGGATGAGGAGATTAAACAATCACATAAAAAGACATGAAGAGGGTCTAAAAACAAAGGAGTTCACGTCTCACAAAGTTACCAGGTTCAACCTCCTGAAGTTTGTGTGTGTGAAGTTTGTGTGTGTGAGCTGTTTGTTCCAGAAGACACTGCATTTTAACAGATCTTTACAAGGGATCTTGTAGCTGATACACAGTGTATGAGTTGCATTGTTTTGCAAGAAATGCTCAGACCGCTTCCACTTTTTGACATGTTACTGAAACTCACAATGTTTGGCTTAGCAAGGTTTTCACAGAATAAAGTCAGGACAGTGAATACATTGCACAGTGGAGTACAATTCATTCAACCCCTCTTTTCTATGACACCGCTGTTTACAATGGAGGAGAAAAACACAGCCTTCAAAGTCACAAATCAGGGCTATTTGGAAGAGTGGCAAGAAGAGAGCTATTGATAAATGGTAGGTCATAGTATGACTGATTTAAAATTTACCTCAAGACATGTAGGAATAATCCAAACACGTGCAAGAATGCTTTCAAATTTTATGCAAACTACTATGTGAGGTTGAAAACTTACACTAAAAATTCTTCTGGACACTCCGTCACCGCAAACATACCTGGAGCAGCATCATGCTGTGGGGTTTTCTTTTCCCTTAACAGGAATAAAGTGACTGGAAAACTTGAGGCTATATGTATCAACACACCTAAATCCAATGAAAAATTTGTGGCAAGACTTAGAAAATTGGTTTTCTCAGATGCTCTCCAATAAATATGACTGAATTTGGGCTATTTTACAATTGAAAAAATTTAGCTTCTGGTTGTTCAAAGCCAGTAAAAAAGTTCCCCTGGCAGACTTGCTGCTGTTATTACAGCAAGAGGAAGCTCAATAATACTGACTCAGCAGAATTGAATACAAAAGCTTCACACTTTCCAGATTTATTTAGAGAGAATGGAAAAACATAATGATAATACTTTCATTGTCTAACCCCATAAAGTCCCAGTGAAATACACTGAAATTTATTTTGGAATGACAATATCATGCTAAGAAATTCAAAAAGTATAATTGTGCAAAGCTATTCATGCATGCTAATCCATACCTGTTTAAGCGCTTGACATTTCTCAACAAAAAAAATAAATACTGAGCTTTGAAGAAACTAAAAGCAGAATGACAAACCCTTCCTTGAAGCTTTTCTAAGAGAACATTGAACATGCATTGATTCTGCTGACTGTTCTTCCTTCATCATCGCCCTCTTGGGATTAGCAAGTGATTCACAGAGATGAAGCAAATAGGCCACACTGACCCACTTGTTAGATTGATAACACTGAATTAGGATCCAATGTGGTCACAATTATAATCTCACTGCAATCAAGACCATACCTTTCTGTGAGGATTGAGAGGTGGGCAGCATGGTGTCAGCAGCTGTTCTTTGTCCACGTTTTGCTTCCTGACCTGACCGTCCTTGATGAGTGCGTGGAGATAAGATGTTCTGCTTTCAAAGTCTTTATCCTGTTTGTTCCCTGGGCCATGTTTCATCCTGGGTTGTTGGTCCTGGTTCAGGTCATGCTGGGTGGATGTCCCAAAGCTGAGGGTGGGGGGGAGCTCTGCCAGCTGGTTTCCAGGTAAACGATGTGAATGCACCAGCACAGTGCTGTAAGCAGAACAGCCAAACGCAGGAGCAATCCCATGTTCACTTTCTCTCTGCACATGCCCATCTGGTCTGTCTGGTTCTATTTACTCCATCTTTTTGCTTACTTTTTGCTGTTTTTATCCCATCTTCCATTCCCCTCTTGAGATCTCCGTAAAAGAGTTATTGAATCTCTAACAATTCAAGATGACTTCTGTTCAGACTCAAACTCACGCACAAGTATGCATCCTCTCAAGCAGGACCGTGTTCATCTTAATGACGCATTCCTGAAAGCAGATTCTGTTGCACATGTGTGCAGTCCACTGAACGTTTTGGTACCTCCCTCCTCAAGTTCACAAGCCCCACTTTTAGCAAACACACACCCCTCTTCTTGCTCGTCTTAGTCTCACTGTCAGGCTACCATCACATAAATACACACACAGACACACCTCTGTGTGTGTGCCCCCTTCATGGAGTTTCTTCTCCCCCCCATTTCATCTCGGGTTTCTTAAAAACTCCAGATATGGGCAGGGCCAACTAATCAGCTCCAGCTTTAAACAGGACTTTCTCGGCCTCTGTTGGTTGTCCCGTTGACTGACGATGGCTAGTTATTGCATCACATTCCTCACATTCATTCTCAAGTTTACTGTTTTCTTTCAGGCACATAAATAAAGATGTAAGTTTGATTAAGAATGCATTAAAATGTGTTTCTTGTTGTATCACCCTGAGATTTTGTAATTAGAGAAAATGAACCACTTCATCATAATTATTATATGTGCTTCTATCAATATATTTTCTCAAAATATTTTTGTTCTTCTGTAATTAACCTCCTCGATGAAATTCAATATGCATTGGTTTTGCAGTAATAGCAAAACAGAATTTATAGCTTTAAGTATCTTTATGTATTTACAATTGTTGCATTATCTATTACTATCATTACTGATGTTTTGTGTAGCACCATTAATAACAAAGTTTTGCACTGTTTCTACTTGTGGAACTAGTTTTAAATGCCCGTATGTGAAGAACTTACTAGGGCCTAAAATAGAGAATTATGTTTTAGATGGAGGAAAGAACCTCCATCCAATGTATATTTTTAATACTTCTGGACTGAAATCCAACGAGGTTTGTGCTGACAATAAAGTTGATTTGCTCCAACTGTTAAAACTCACTGACTAACTTGATTTTGAACATCATCTCACAATAGCTCTTTGATGCCCCCTTGAGGTAGAGGAAAACATGTCCAACAAAATCATGGTCAACTCATCTGATACATTAGACTTGGAGATCAAGCTGAGATTTTAATGTTTGATTGAGATTAATAAAAAATGTTTAGCTACTATTTAAACAGAAAACATGACTAGACTATTATGCAGTTTGAGATTTAAAGAAAAGAAAGCAAGTTAATCAATTTGCCATATTCTTAGTGATCTTTATTGATTACATTTATCTACCCTCCTTCTTGTGGTGTGTAATCATCAAAGACTACACATTGTGTGGTTAAGCTCCATGCAAACTACATATGGCAAACCATATGTAGTTTTCAATTTTACCTCTTATTGGAGTTTGGCATAATGCAACTGATTTTCTTCTATAAAAAATGACAAGCTCTGCTGCCACCAGGTGTTACAATGATAGCAAATTTTTGCTCCCATATGGAATGCATTAAAACATCACTTCAGGTTGTAAATGTCCAATGCAATGCAGGTCAGCCCAAAAACACAACAGATGATGGACATTTTTCTCCTTGAGGTTGTCTTAAGTATTTTTTTAAATCAATGTATGGTGTACAATTATTAAATATGAAATAGTTATGGATTTTTTTGCTTTTACTAGATATTGTAAATTGTACTTGATTTGTTTTCCTTGCAATTCAACTTAACACAAAAAGAAAGTCAAGTGTGCTGCTAAAGTGTTTTAATTGAATATTTTTTTCAAAAGTCTAGACATTTAACTTTTTACATAGCATTACAACAATTAACATACAGAAATAATTTAGTCTGCAACACAAAATGGGCCTTGATAATTTACCAAAACACAACAGTTGTGCCAGATTTGATTGACAGTTCCTATTAAAGTGAGAGACACCGGGGAATCCCAGATGTGGTTGCACTTTACTCTAGCGATTGCTCGCTCTACAATGATCCGCAGACGAGCAATGGTCTGGTCTCCTCTGTCTCTTCCTTGCTGAACTAACCAGGATGCCTAAATGGTGGAATGATGAGTTTGGCACCAACTTCATGAAGGAGGTCTTGAATGAGGAAGCCTTTATCTGCCATGACTTCATGTCCCAGCTCAAGCAGAGGAAGGATTCCACTGACCTTCGTTATTTCTTTGTCGGAGATGCAGCCTGTGTACAACGCTGAAATAAATGTCACCAACCCACTGGGAGCAACTCCAATCAGCCCTTTCAGAGTGCTGTGGTTCTTGTAGGCAGAGAACGTTTCAGACTGTAAGGTGAGGGATGATGGCGTTTCCAGAGCAACTTCTGTGCAGTCCAAGATGACACGGACATTTGGAAAGAACTTCAGATATTTCTGAGGCATACTGGCTTTTACCTTCTCACGACTAATCCACAGGTTGATGGAAGAGAACACAATGAAGAGGTAGTTGGCCCAGGTGATGGTCACTTGGCTGACAGTAGCTATGCTGACTTGAAACATGTCAGCAATGAGCTGCTCCTTCATGCCCACTGCTACCCTGAATGAGAACATCAGGAACTCATCAATCAGAGGCATGCAGCGGGCAGGGCTGGCTTCAGCACATGCTTCCTCTCCAAGTTTCTGTGCTCTGGTCCAGAACACCAGGCGTGATGCAGAGGGTGCAATGGATTCCCAGAAGATCTGGAACACACATTCAGATGGAAATTTGGTGTAGAACCGGATCTGGTCATCAGAGGCACAGTAGCGGCTAAAAAGTGTGGCAGACAAATCCACTTTTTTAAGTCTGGCCTCCAACTCCTTGATATAATCCAGAGCTTCATCAAGTGCACCTGTAAAACCACTAAATAAAATAGCAAAACATACGGTTAGCAATAAGTTTTAGTTATATATTTGAAACATTACTTCTGTGAAGATCAATACATGTTGTGAGTCGGAGCATGTATTTTTTTTTATATGCGAACAGTATACAAAGACTCGTTGAGGTACAAAGAACATTACAACATAGGTAAATAAGAAACAAAGAAAACAAGGGGCTAAAAATACAGACAGAAAAAAACAAACAGTAAGGCAAATGACTAAAAAACCGAGCAAGATTCAAAACAAAAGAAAAGTAGAGATACTGTCAGTTACTTTTTTTGCAAACCTAAAGTTTCAGGGAAATGTAAAACAGCTTAAACTGATTAATAAAAATCAAAACAAGGAGTAGAACCTCTCCATTTACAGCAATGTATATGATACTTAACAAGTAAGAAAACAATATTTACCACATCAGATATTTGATCATCAAGGTCATCAACATAATACAATATGTGGGTGATATTTATCTCAGGGATGTCTTCAATTTTAAGACATAACCAATTTTTAACATCTTTCCAAAGTTTAAAAGAAAAAGGACAGGAAAAAAAGAGATGACTTAGAGATTCTTCTGCACATTTGCAAAAAGGCACAACATGTTAAATCAAATTTAAATCGTTTGTGCAAAAATTCAGCCACGGGGTAAATATTGTGAGAGATTTTGAAATGAGTTTCTTTCACCTTGGGTGAAACCGGACATTTAACATACTCAGAAAACGCTTTCTCAATTAAAGACAAATTAGTTGTTACCAAAAAATTATTATTGTAATTATTAAATAATTTAGATTTGAAAGCAGTCACAAGCATACCATTATTACACTTTTTATCAGTCACAATATATTCTCCAATTTTCGAGTTGGACCATGTATGTATACAGCCATTGACTTAATCTCTCCACAATACACTCCTGATCAAAATGTTAAGACCAGTCAAAAAATTGCAAGAATTTGCATTTTGCACTAATGAATCTTAAGAAGGTTCTAAGTAGAGCTTCACAATGTTAAAAGAAAACAATCAGTGCAAGAGACAAGAACATTTGAGCAGGGAATTTTCTGAAAACTGCATTTACACTCAAACATGATTTTTTTCAGCTGATCAAAAGTTTAAGACCATAGCTCAAAAAACCCCAAAACCCCCGAAAACAGAAATCAAAGTGCCAAAAAAAAAAAAACCTTTTTTGACTGGTCTTAAGATTTTGATCAGGAGTGTATACATAACCACATAATCTCATAATTTCATTATTATGTGATCATAATAATACTAATACTAATAATAATGATAATATGGCAACAGTTGTATTTTACTGAAATTATCTTACATGGAAAATATATACAATATACTATCTTTTACCTGCGGGTGGATGTGCCGTGTAGTCGTGGTCCGCAGTAACATCTTCAGCCTGGCTCGCTTTCTGAGAGGACAAGCTGCCGTTTCTTAGCCCTCTCGAAAGCAGACTCTCTCATTGCCGGTGCAGTGAAGTTATTCCAGGCAAACAGGGAAGGAACAGCTCCACTTTTAAGGCGGCTGGTGGTGGATCCGCTAACAAAATCCTCCGGTGTGAAGTGGCGGCTACATACGAAAGTACTCCCCGACTTTATGCAAAAGTCCGGACCTTCGTCTCTTCGGATCGCCTGGATCCACTGCCTCCGTTGGTCCGGGTCCGTCGGGAACGCATGATATGACAGATAAGGCTGTTTTGTTGCCCCACATGAACAACCAGGGAATGAACAAAAACAACTGTGCCGAGACTGAGCTATTTTCCCAGCCTTTTAATGCTAACGCTATAGCCACCGGAAGTTGTCCAACGCCACATCCGCTCCGGCCCCGCGCTTGCGCACATCCGCCCCTGCACCGCGCATGCGCACAACCACCCGGCACCCGCGCATGCGCACTACCGCCCTGGCCACGCGCATGCGCAGTACCGGCCAGACCCCGTGCATGCGCAGTACCAGCCCGGCCCCGCGCATGCGCACTACTGCCCGGCCCCGCACCCGTGGGGCGGGGCGGGGGTATTGCACAGAGTACATCTGGTTGAGAAGAGCAGTCCTTGCTCGCGATCCAGCTTTGATTTTTGGTTACGTTCTTTTCGGGTTAACATATGTCCGCAAACTAAAGTTACCACTTCAACGTTTGTTTGTTTACTCTAAATTCAGGTGTGGCAGCGCAGAATTTTTATTTGAAGGGATTTCGTATCTGGAATTAGAATGTCTCCGAGTGAAACCTCACACTCTGCGATCGAACCCGTTACACCTACGATTTTACATCGGCTAGTGTGTGTTCTCTCTCTCACGTTTTCAGAATCCGCCGACTTTTCTAAAATCGTGTAGTGTGAACTGGGCTTTAGATGAAAGGGACGTCAGAGTGTCTGACGTATGCAGAGCATCAAACTGTGTTTCTGTTATTTTATTTTTTTATGGAACACAGTCGGGGTTTTCTGTGGTGACAGATGAGTTACACATATTTCAGTGATTCCTAAAAATGTAAAGCCAAAATCTGCTGCCTCGTGGAATACATCTGTGCCTGTTTTTTTTCTTCCACTCCTTCAGAGAACAGATGTCATATAAACTCATTCATCTTGTTGAAAAAAGTGCAAAGTGTTATTACAGATGAGTCACAAGTTGGTTTTTAAATCAATAAACTATTTAACTAACACAGAAACTTTTTTTTTCTGTCTAATGCCACTTGAAAAAAAAAAGTTGAAAACCCACATGTTGAAATAGCTGTTTGGATTAAGTGAGATACACTGATGATGTGTTAAAGAAAGAAGAAAAAAGGCAGGGCAACTCTATTGAAAGTTTAAAGAAAAAGCAAAAAAAAAAAAAAAAAGATGAATGTCTTCCATGTATTTAAAATGGAATCTAAATCTAAATGCAGCATGTCCTGCACTGTGCCGAGGTTCTGTAAATAAGGTTAAACTGGAATCAGCTTGACTAAAAGAGCTCAGAGTTGAAGCTACCTCACAGCTGGTGGCCACACTGGGAACTGGATGAACAGTGTGACGTTTATCCTTTAACCTGCTGCTGCTGAAGTGGGAAGAGACCAGTTGTGACAGGAGCAGGTGAAGGTTAGACAGTGTTTGCACTCCGCTGGGCTCCAAGTTATCACTGACACACAAGTTCAAAGAGCTATATCCCCACAGAGGTACATGCGCTGATGCAATCTGAAACTAAGCCACACATTGGACATTTTTGTCAACAAAGCGTAAAAACAAAATGTTAAAAATGAGTAAAGCTTCTCCAGCACCTTTAACTTTTGAACATTTTGTTATTTTTCAAACACAACCTTTAATATGATTTATATAGTTTGCATGGCGCAAACTACCGATGGTGAAGAACAAGGACAATTATATTGTGCATGCTTTTCTAATTGTTTTTGCAATAGCAAATCAGAAAAGGTGTGACAAACATTTTTATTGAGTTGCTTTCACTACGACACTTTTGAAAAACTGTCATAGCAGCCATTTGAAAACTGTACTTATAGGAGGATGCACTGACTGTATGGGTCCTGTTTTTACAGAAAACACATAAACAGAACAGTAAAATATCACAATGAGGTCAGCAAGATTTACCATAACGACATGCTGACATGTCACCGAAAAAAAAAATATATGGAGGAGGAAGTAATTTTCTACTGCTGAGAAAATTACTTATCAGATGTGATATATAGTGTTGCGGTGCTGTGTATGTTTCCATTTACTGTTTCAATGTTACAACATTAATGTTGTAAAGCTCTGTGTTTTAGAATACTTTACTTTTTCATTTATTTATTTTTTAAAACAACAATGTTCCAGTTACTTTTTGGATGAGGATGACACAGGTGTTGGAATATTTAACAGTTGTTGAAACTCAATATCTGCCACTCAAAACATTTTGGAAATATTTCTACTTCAGGACAAAATAAAACAAAAAATAACTTTTCTAATCCACAAAAAAGGCTCCAAACCTCTAAAAAAGGTGATGAATAAACATTTCAATGACACACACAAAAAGAAAAAAAATGCTATTTCCTCTTGCTCACACAAATGGAAGAGCACATAAAATATCCTCAGATGGAGGATAATAAAGTGAAAAAGAAGATGCAGTTTACTTGTACGTACAAAATGTTTTACTGCTGTCTATAAATGTTTGAAAAACTAACCTCTTTTGAGAAAAATGTCCTCTGCAAACTTTTATATTTTGCTAACAGAAAAGCAACACCCCCAATCATGACTTTACTTAATGGATTTGGGCAATCAGTCAGCTGTTTTGATCAGTCCACGATATAAAGGAGATAAAGTATTTTTCAAAGAAAACTATTTATAAATGACCTCTTATCAGTTGCCAGTGGTGATCAATTTTATTTATTTCCATCTGACAAAGTGCACCACAGATACCATCAGCACTCCTGCTGGAGCCAAGCAATGCAGTCAAAAGTGACAGCTGCAGCATATTAATCATTAATCAAAGATAGGATCAATGCATAGGCAAAACTGGCAAAGGCTACAGTCTCAAAATCGCTCTAGTGACGCGTGAGAATTGTTTTCTCAATGTATTTCTTTCAGAAGATTCTGTGGTGACAGACGAGTTACACAGAAGATTCTTCATAAACGTTATTGGCACAATAAGATATTGACAACACAGATCCAGTTGCAAATAATCTTGTGATATGTGAATTAAGATGATGTCAGTAAAAATACAAAATATTAAAAAGTATTCACACTTCTTGAGAGTTTAGTGTTACAAACTCAAACTTTCTCTTCTTGTAGCCAGTAACAACAAAGTTGAAGAAATGTTACAATATTCACTATTTTCTCAGTTGCAAAAAATTAATAAAACATATTTCTTTTTAACCAAGGAAGAGTGCAAACATAATATTGTTAGAGTTAGTGACGATAAAATCAGCTGTTCATCGTCAGTTTTTCTCACTCTGTACAAGTCTGTCTGTACAGCAGTGAGAGTCTTTACAGGCTTTAACTTTGCACTGGTAGCAGATTACAGCAGAAATGTGTTTATAGAAAGCCCGGGACGCCCAGGGGGAAACATGCTTGGTGTTTACAAAGGCATGTTTACGCTAGGAGCTTCTCTGTCTTTATATTGTGTCCCTAAAATAAGAGCTCTCCGGTTAGATTACGTGTTTGTTTTCCCCCTTTCTGGAGGTCACTATCAGGTGACTGATTCTGAAAGCTCGCTGTCATTAGTTGTGTCAATTTAACACGATTGATGGTCGCATGACTGCATCAAAAGCCCTGATTATTCAGCCTCTGATCACATTTGAGTGACTTGAGGGGGATGGAAAGAAACACAGATGATCATATTGACAGGTCCGGAACGAGCTTCATTAGGCTGAAAAAGTACAAGAAGTACAAGAAGAAGTTTTGAGAAGACATCTGCCATGCACGCGTGCGTGCGTGTTGGCGTGTGCAATCGGTGAATAATACATTTTGCGCCCCTCCTACTCACCGCGAGTGAAAGTCATCTTGAACGTTTTCAGCTCCGAGCCGCTCAGAGAGAGCTGCGCTGTCTGCTCGGGAGAATCGCACCGGGAGCGCCAAGGCGCAAAACACAGACCGCAGAGATGACTGTGGAGAGGATGTTCGACGAGTATGGACACTTCAAAAGGTAAACACTGACTTTCCGTCCTTAGTTGTCCCTCACCACCCCACGTTTTTGTTGGCAATATTCTGAACATTGTTCTGATTGAAATGGATTTCAGACCGTTTTAGTAACCCTGTTTTAAAAATAAACACTAGTAACAGCTGTTTCACCTGAAATCATTCATTGGTGATTTTAATAAACCATATTCCATATATATATATATATATATATATATATATATATATATATATATATATATATATATATATATATATTATATATATATATAAGGTCAGTTATTTTCATTGTGTCATATAATTTTTGCTTTCTAGAGTTTTTATTGCACTGGCAGATGGATGCAGACAATAAAAGAACCGGAATTATTTCTATATTTTGGCTTCTCAGCAAAGTGCTCTGAGAAAGTTTCCATTATCTTTCCACCATTTATCAAGTTACAATCACAGACTAGAAATTGTTGTGTACGTTTGTTTTCAGCACTTCTGAGTCAATTTCATGTTAACTAAAAGTAAATAATACTTAAAGTATTATCTGCAAAATAGTACCAACGGGAACAATTAGATTGGGTGGAGAGCACTTGTAAGCAGGACCTCTGCTGACTTTCTTTCAACAATAGCTTCTTCTTGTCGCTGTTCAATAAAAAACAAATCTCCTCACAATTATCAATTGTCCCATCCTCCACCTGAGCTGTGAATATTTGCAGCTCCTTCAAAGTTACCATGTTGGTTTTGGCTGCTTCAACAATTAATGTTCTCTTTCCCTGTACTGCTGTCGCTGGTGCCTAATTTTACTTCATGTCCATGCAATAATCTGAACAGTGATGAGTGAGATTCTGAAAGCCTGGGCTGTTGCTTCATAACCCAACCCTTCTTTTAACATCTCTACAAGCCCTTATCCCTGACCTGTTTCCTGGACTCATTGGTGTTCATGTGCTCTTTGTTCACTCATGTTTTCTAGCAAACCTCTTAGTTCTTAAAACAAGAAAGCTTGTTTTAAGACGACTGGATTTATACTGAGACAAAATGACATCCTGGTGAACTCTATTTTCTGACTAGTTGTTTAATGGGAATAATTGGTTACACTTGTTCTGTAGTTAGGGGTATCAGAGCAAAGGGGTCAAGCCACAAATACACAATATTTTGAGGATATATGTTTGTAAAAATCAAGAACAGAACAAAAGCTACTCTGCATTTTTTCGTATTGGGCTGTGAAATAAAGTGCAATGTGACAACCTCTGAGATGGTTCAAGCAGTATGAACACTTTTGTAGTAGGTTGTTTTTATTCAGTACACTGTCTCCTTAGAAAGATATACCAACAATCGTTAGAAGTCAGGAAATGTATATTAAACATAACAGAATGACTTCCTCTTTTTAACCATTTACATTTTAACTTCTCTCCAGGTTCCAGGCCTGTCTGTATTTTGCTGCTGTCTTCCAGGCCACAGCATGTGGAATCCACTACCTTGCCTCAGTTTTTCTGGTCGAGACTCCAAACTTTGTGTGTGGTGTGCCAGGCAACATCACCGATGTCCTGTATGGTAATATAACTGGATCCAGTCTGGAAAGTGTCTTGCCAGTCATCAAGCCAGCTGGCGGGCCTTTGGTGGTCGAACATCTGACGGGAGCAATGGGAACTCAGCCGGTGCCGCTCCGCCCTGCGCATCAATCCCCAGGACTTTACATATGATTTTTATGGCAACAAAACTATGACAGACTGCAGTGGGAACTTTATTTACGACCACACCGAAGTTTATAATAGCATTGTGACAGACTGGGACTTGGTGTGTGAAAATGAGTGGCTGGCCAAACTGTGCCAGCCAACTTTCATGCTTGGAGTCCTGATCGGAGCACTGCTGTTTGGGGATATTGCTGACAGGTAAGCAATGGTTCCAGAATGGAGTAAGAAAGAAATCAAAGCATTTTATTGTGAATTATAATTCATTTTTTTTGTTTGTTTTTTTGTCAGAATTACAGCTGTGGAAAACATATGACAACTAATTATGAAATGTTCGCATATTGATTTCTAATTCTTAAATAAAGATAGCCTTGCATGTTGTTTCAAATATGCTCTACATCAAGACTCTTTTTCAAACAGTGTAACAGCTGATTTCTCTTTTAAGCCCCACTAAACTATGATCACTTTCAATCTTGTCATGTGATGCACTCTCTCAAACTGTCTGAAGCAACACTAGGAGAGCTCCGACAGATAAATTGACATGGCTTAACAGCTGAGACTTGGCTGGTCAGCATTTATAGGAGAGCATGCTTGGCATGTAGTCTACTAAATCATTTAAAAGGGTCTACACTGACAGATCACAGATTACTTTCTTGGAAAATGTATTTTTTTACCGATTAAACATTATTATTTGAGATAACATTTGGACTTGCATGTATAAATTCAAAGTGACAATTATGGTCATGGTTAGTCTTCCAACCCTGCGATAAACCTGCAAAACAGATCTTTTAAAATAAAATGCAATAGAAAATTTATATTTTTGTATTTACAGAAAGAATATTTGGTAAAGCTGACTCAAACATCTTCCTTTACATATTGCTCTTCCATACTGGAAAACAGCATCAACACCTTTCATTTTCCACATCTGTCTTACTTTGTCCTCATGGTTTCATTGAACTTTCAGATGTTATTGACAGAGAGGAAAGCACGAACTGCATTAAAGGGAACACAAACTCTTCCTCTACTTTAGCCATTCTCAGAACCTCCATCTTTTAAATTCTGGCATTATCAATCTCCACTATGTTGCATCCTGGTGGTGCAATAAATTTATTCACAAATTTTGAAATGTAGTACAATTGACCAGAGATCCTCAACTCCAGTCCTCAGGGCCCACTGCTCTGCATGTGTTAACTGGTTCCCTACCGCTGAACACCTGCCTTGAATGAATGGGTGATTATCAGGCTTCTCAAGCAATTGCAGGCCTGTTAAGTAGATAATGATGTCAATAACATACATGAAACAATGGCGTTATCGTTGTTTGGTAATAATAACTCCATCAAATAGCCTTAAATAAGTCTACCTGCTGTTGCAACCAACTAATTCCTTGATGTTTTACTGCAAGTCTGACCTAAACATGAAACCTCCTCTATTCTTCTGTTTCTCTGTTCATGTCCATCTTCCCGTGCCTCTCTGCACTCTATCCATGGTTGTCTTTTCAACAGAATTGGTCGTGTGAAGATTCTGATGATCACAAGCCTGTGCCAGTTTGCACTTGGGGTGGCCGTGGCATTCTCTCTAAATTACTACTTATTTGTGGTGCTTCGCTTTCTGCTGGCCATGGTGAGGTCAAGGTTTGTTTAAAATGACCAGTCCTTTATTATTTGGTATTTAAGTTAACTCTTAAATTCACAACTTTACCATTTACTAGAAACTGTTTCTTACTGTAAAATCCAGATAGACACTGAGTGATTTTAATATTTAGTTCTTTCTGCTTATGTTACTGTAAGTGTCAACTTTATTAACAAAACTATTTAAAGAGTGGAATGATGTTTTTATTTTAACTTGAGCTAAAGAAAGAAGAGAACTCAAATGACAGTGTATTTCAGTACTGCCATAAAAATTTGTGAACTCTTAAACTGTATGCCACTGACACCTTTTAATGGGGCATTTAAATTAATTTTGAACATTTTCTTAAGCTGAAACTGCCAATTTACCGTCTTATTGAAAATATCTTTTGTCACTCCACAAAAAAAAACCATATATATTTATATATATGTTAATAATTGTAATAAAAAGTCTCTTAAACTTTAGACGAAGATCTAAGAAAAAAACTTCAATTTTTGCCACACTGTGTCCAAAGTAGTACTGGATGAAATCTGATTAGAGAAAACATGAAAGACGTTAAGAGGTCAGAGTACTTTTGCAGGTCTTTGCCAATACAACAACTAGACACTGAAATTTTAAATTAATATATCACAAATACACCATTTAATAATTTGAATCAGTCTTAAACCTGCTTTATCTTATATCTGCTTCTTAGCACTTGGCTGTATCAATGTAGATCCTTATAGCAAGGGAGCATAATCACTTGTATAGGCTACCAAGTGAGAAAAGAAAGAAAAAAAAAACAAGAAACAGCCAGACTTGTTATTTCCCACTAAGATCAGGATTTATGAAGAAAACACATGTATCTAAAACAATATATATAGGATATTTTAAATGCATGTATCTATGTGGCCTTTTATTTTAGGTAAAATTTTTCAGAGTTGGACATGTTAAAATGTCTCCAATTAGCAGAAAAAATATTTAACATAAAAAACATGTTAACAAGAGAAAAAAAATAGACATTATAGTCTGAGAAACAAATAAACATTATAGGATGAGAAACAAATGGTTTGTGAGTTGTGCTGGAAGAAATCTTTGGTAATTTTATTCTCCATCATCTTTTTCCAAGCCCCCTTTCCTCATCAGCAGCAGCTGTTGTTTTTCACATAGAATCAGGCGTTCAGATAGTCCCAACTTACCAACTGTGACTGTGCAGCTTTAAAGCCATGAAGCTCAGCTTTGAATCCTAACCACACAATTTAAAATTATTGAGACAGTGTGTCATGGAAGGATCTAATTAATATGGCAAAGAAAACAGTGACTTGTGCTGACAAATGTTTGGAGGTTTAGGGAAGATAGGAGTCTTTATAGATTCTTGTTTTGCACCCATTTTAAACACTTTCTTATGTTGGCAAGTTGTATGGCAGTAAAACTTCAATGTGGTCTGAAAAGGAAGACAAGCCCCATTTAAACACTTAACAAGCGGACAGTTTGCATTTGGTGCCCACAGTAGAAACACAAAGTACACATAAAAGCAATTTAACTCTGCAAATTCTGTACTGTAGTCATTGCACAAATTATTTTTCCTTTAATGTTAGTCTTCTTCCTTTGTTCCCTGTTGCTGTTGACAGGTGTCCAGCGGCTACCTGGTTGTTGTATTTGTGTATGTGACAGAGTTTACGGGCAGCAATGTGCGTACATGGACTTCTATGCACATCCATGCGGCCTTTGCAGTTGGCATCATGGTAGTGGCTCTGATGGGTTACCTAGTCCGAGTCTGGTGGATCTACCAGATCATCCTCTCCATGTGCACCTCACCCTTTTTGCTGTTTTGCTGGAAGTTCCCAGAGACGCCTTTTTATTTAATGGCCAAGGGCCGTTACCAAGAGACTCAGGCCCTGCTGGACACAATAGCCCGATTCAACGGACTTGAGTGCCGACTCAAGGCGGAGGATCTGCTGGAGCCAATGAAGTGAGAGAACGGCAAAGCGCTGCTTGAGAAGGAGGAAGAGGAGAGACCTGCACAACCTGAGAAGAAGCTATCCATCCTGGATCTGTTTTGCAGCTGGAGGATGGCAGGCCGTACTTGCACAGTGTGGGCCATCTGGTTCATCGGCAGCTTGGGCTACTATGTCTTCTCTCTAGGTTCAGTGAATCTGGGAGGAAACCAGTATGTTAATCTTTTTCTGGCTGGTGAGTGTCAAATCAAAAATAACTTTAACTATGTATTAAATATATCCATTCTAAAGCTAGATGTAAACAATGACATATTTTAGTAAATATCTTTAGGGAACAAAATCTGTTTTCCAGAATCTAATTCTGGCACTTTTTTAAAATTCTTCTTATTATTTTTTTTTTTATAATGGATGCTGTTTAGCTTTCAATACTTTAATACCACAATTTACATCACTACATATCTGCCATGGATTTTAATAGTGTATTAAATATGTGCCTTAATGCAAGTTGTCTTTATCAGATAAATCTGAAACAGTAGCACACAATTCAATAACAGTTTATAACAGGTAATATATATATATATATATTCTATGTGAATATATATAATATATATATATATATATATATATATATATATATATATATTGTATATATATATTGTATATATATGATATATATATATATATATATATATAAATTCCCTTCTCACCCACCGCGGGTGGTTCTTATCCTCTGAGCTCGGGTCCTCTACCAGAGGCCTGGGAGCTTGAGGGTTCTGCGCAGTATCTTGCTGTGCCAAGGACTGCACATTTCTGGACTGAGATGTCTGATGTTGTTCCTGGGATCTGTTGTAGCCACTGCTCCAGTTGGGGGTTACTGCCCCGAGGGCCCCGATGACTACAGGCACCACTGTGGTCTTCACCTTCCAGGCCCTCTCCAGTTCTTCCCTGAGGCCCTGGTATTTCTCCAGTTTCTCGTGCTCCTTTTTCCTGATGTTGCAATCACTTGGTATTGCTACATCAACCACAACGGCTTTCCTCTGTTGTTTATCCACTACGACAATGGTTGGTTTGCCATTACCATTTTGTCTGTCTGGATCTGGAAGTCCCACAGGATCTTAGCTCTGGCGTTTTCCACCACCTTTGGGGGTGTTTCCCACTTTGATCTCGGGGTTTCCAGTCCATATTCTGCAGATGTTTCTGTACACTATGCCTGCCACTTGGTTATGTCGTTCCATGTACGCTTTCCCTACCAGTATCTTGCACCCTGCTGTGATGTGCTGGACTGTCTCAGGGGCCTCCTTGCACAACCTACACCTTGGGTCTTGTCTGCTATGGTAGATCTGGGCCTCTATTGCTCTGGTGTTTAGGGCCTGCTCCTGGGCGGCCAGGATGAGGGCCTCTGTGCTGTCCTTGAGTCCAACTTTTTCCAGCCATTGGTAGGATTTACTGATATCAGCCACTTGGGTTATTTGCTGGTGGTACATCCCATGTAGGGGCTTGTCCTCCCATGATGGTATCTCTGGCACCTCAACCTCCGTTCCCTGTTGTCTGAGACATTCACTGAGCACATTGTCTGTTGAGGCTTTGTCCCTGATGTATTTATGGATCTTAGTTGTTTCGTCCTGGACAGTGGTTCTCACACTCACTAGTCCTCTGCCTCCTTCCTTGCGGCTTGTGTACAGTCTCAGGGTGCTGGATTTGGGATGGAACCCTCCATGCATGGTTAGTAGCTTTCTAGTCTTAGTATCTGTGGCTTTTCTCCTCCTTTGGCCAGCTAATTATTCCAGCAGGGTATCTGATTACTGGCAGGGCATAGCTGTTTATCGCACGGATTTTTGTTCTTGCCATTGAGCTGGCTTCTCAGGACTTGCCTTATTCGTTGGAGGTATTTAGCTGTGGCTCCTTTCCTTGTGGTCTCATCGAGGTTGCCATTTGCTTGTGGTATACCTAGGTACTTGTAACTGTCCTCTATGTCTGCTATTGTTCCTTCTGGGAGTGAGACCCCTTCTGTGTGGATGACCTTCCCCCTCTTTGTGACCAGCCGACCACATTTCTCTAGTCCGAATGTCCGTGCTGTAGATCCTGGTGGTGTGGATCAGTGAGTCGATGTCTCGCTCACACTTGGCGTACAGCTTGATGTCATCCATGTAGAGTAGGTGACTGATATTGGCCCCATTTTTGAGTCTGTATCCGTAGCCAGTCTTGTTGATAACTTGGCTGAGGGGGTTCAGGCCTATGCAGAACAGTAGCGGGGACAGAGCATCTCCTTGGTATATGCCACATTTGATGGACACTTGTGCAAGTGGTTTGCAGTTGGCTTCAAGGGTGGTTTTCCACAGCCTCATCGAGTTTGCAATGAAGGCTCTCAGAGTCCTGTTGATGTTATACATCTCTAAGCATTCAATGATCCAAGTATGCGGCATTGAGTCATAGGCTTTCTTGTAATCAATCCAAGCCATGCACAGGTTGGTGTGTCGGGTTTTGCAGTCTCGGGCAACTGTGCGGTCTACGAGGAGTTGGTGTTTGGCTCCTCTGCTATTTACACCGATACCCTTCTGTGCCGTGCTCATGTGTTTATCCATGTGTTTGCTTATCTTGGCCGCTATGATGCCTGACATGAGCTTCCAGGTTGTGGAGAGGCAGGTTATTGGTTGGTAGTTGGGTGGGACTGGACCCTTTGATGTATCCTTCTGGATTAGGATTGTCCGCCCTTCAGTTAACCATTCAGGGTGAGTCCCACTTTGTAGCAGCTGGTTCATTTGGGCTGCCATTCGCTCATGGAGAGCAGTGAGTTTCTTTAGCCAGTAGGCATGGATCATGTCAGGCCCTGGTGCTGTCCAGTTTTTCATACCTGAGACTCTTTCTTGGACATCTGTCACAGTGATGGTTACCGGGGCTTGCTCAGGGAGGTTGCTGTGGTCCTCTCGTAGAGAGATCAGCCACTGTGCATTGCTGTTGTGGGACGCCTCCCTTTCCCATATGCCTTTCCAGTATTGTTCCGTCTCCAGCCTTGGGTCTGCTCTGTTGTTATTGTTACCCTGCCATTGAGAGTACACCTTAGCTGGTTGAGTGGAGAAGAGCCGGTTAATCCTTCTGGATTCATTCTCCCTTGTGTATCTCTTTAGGCGGCTGGACAAGGCTTGGAGCCTCTGTTTGGCAGTCTCAAGTGCTTCAGGTATGGGCATCTGCCTGTACTTTCTGGGTACTGTTCTTTTCATTGCACCCTTGTGGAGCTCTGACAGTTGGCTCACTTCCCTCCTTGTTACCTTGATTTAGCCTCTAACCGTCTTTTCCATGGTGGGTATTGGGTCTCATGGTTGCTCTTATAGCCAAGTATCTCAAGGATCACTGATGCTGAGTTGTAGATCAGCTCATTGGTTTCTGTTATGGTGTTGGTAGGGATCGTTCTCAATGCTGCATTCACATTCTCAATGAGACTTTCAGATGGTACTTCACTCAGCCGTTGTAATTGGCGCCGGGGAGGCCTGGTTGTCATTCGGGTCATGATTCTCTCTCTCAGGTCAGCAGCTGTCTCGTTCAGCTCTGTTTCGCTCATTGGGGCCGTGTATCCCCTCACTGGGTGGGGACTTGTAGTTAAGTCCCCACATGCCTTATGTATTGAGCTATCCAGTCAGCTATATATATATGACCAGAGCACCTTGATGACAAATGGGCTACTGGAACAAGACGGAAATGGGCGAGAGATGAAAATGTGGATCTGTTGGAATGCTACTACTCAAGTAACCCTAGTGAGAGAGGTTACATGCAAAGACTGGGGAAGGAATGGTTACTTCGACATCCCCAGTCAACACTAAGCGCTAAACAACTAGTAGCTCAGTGTTCCACATCCGCAAACGGCAACTGCTATCACAACTTGAGATTGATGAGATACAACACAAATGCTACGGCAAAAGGGAGGAACCCGGATGTCAGGACTGTGGGGACTTAACTACAAGTCCCCACCCAGTGAGGGGATACACGGCCCCAATGAGCGAAACAGAGCTGAACGAGACAGCTGCTGACCTGAGAGAGAGAATCATGACCCGAATGACAACCAGGCCTCCCCGGCGCCAATTACAACGGAGTGAAGTACCATCAGAAAGTCTCATTGAGAATGTGAATGCGGCATTGAGAACGATCCCTACCAACGCCATAACAGAAACCAATGAGCTGATCTACAACTCAGCATCAGTGATCCTTGAGATACTTGGCTATAAGAGCAACCATGAGACCCAATACCCACCATGGAAAAGACGGTTAGAGGCTAAAATCAAGGTAACAAGGAGGGAAGTGAGCCGACTGTCAGAGCTCCACAAGGGTACAATGAAAAGACCAGTACCTTACCTGAAGCACTTGAAACTGCCAAACAGAGGCTCCAAGCCTTGGCCAGCCGCCTAAAGAGATACACAAGGGAGAATGAATCCAGAAGGATTAACCGGCTCTTCTCCACTCAACCAGCTAAGGTGTACTCTCAATGGCAGGGTAATAACAACAGAGCAGACCCACCAAGGCTGGAGACTGAACAATACTGGAAAGGCATATGGGAAAGGGAGGCGTCCCACAACAGCAATGCACAGTGGCTGATCTCTCTACGAGAGGACCACAGCAACCTCCCTGAGCAAGCCCCGGTAACCATCACTGTGACAGATGTTCAAGAAAGACTCTCAGGCATGAAAAACTGGACAGCACCAGGGCCTGACATGATCCATGCCTACTGGCTAAAGAAACTCACTGCTCTCCATGAGCGACTGGCAGCCCAAATGAACCAGCTGCTACAAAGTGGGACTCACCCTGAATGGTTAACTGAAGGGCGGACAATCCTAATCCAGAAGGATCCATCAAAAGGTCCAGTCCCACCCAAACTACTGACCAATAACCTGCCTCTCCACAACCTGGAAGCTCATGTCAGGCATCATAGCGGCCAAGATAAGCAAACACATGGATAAATACCAGAGGAGCCAAACACCAACTCCTCGTAGACCGCACAGTTGCCCGAGACTGCAAAACCCGACACACCAACCTGTGCATGGCTTGGATCGATTACAAGAAAGCCTATGACTCAATGCCGCATACTTGGATCATTGAATGCCTAGAGATGTATAACATCAACAGGATTCTGAGAGCCTTCATTGCAAACTCGATGAAGCTGTGGAAAACCACGCTTGAAGCCAACTGCAAACCACTTGCACAAGTGTCCATCAAATGTGGCATATACCAAGGAGATGCTCTGTCCCCGCTACTGTTCTGCATAGGCCTGAACCCCCTCAGCCAAATTATCAACAACTGGCTACGGATACCGACTCAAAAATGGGGCCAACATCAGTCACCTCCTCTACATGGATGACATCAAGCTGTATGCCAAGAGTGAGCGAGACATCAACTCACTGATCCACACCACCAGGATCTACAGCACTGACATTGGGATGTCATTCGGACTAGAGAAGTGTGGTCGGGGGAAGGTGATCCACACAGAAGGAGTCTCACTCCCACAAGGAACAATAGCAGACATAGAGGACAGTTACAAGTACCTAGGTATACCACAAGCAAATGGCAACCTCGATGAGGCCACAAGGAAAGGAGCCACAGCTAAATACCTCCAACGAATAAGGCAAGTCCTGAGAAGCCAGCTCAATGGCAAGAACAAAATCCGTGCGATAAACAGCTATGCCCTGCCAGTAATCAGATACCCTGCTGGAATAATCAGCTGGCCAAAGGAGGAGATAAAAGCCACAGATATTAAGACTAGAAAGCTACTAACCATGCATGGAGGGTTCCATCCCAAATCCAGCACCCTGAGACTGTACACGAGCCGCAAGGACGGAGGCAGAGGACTAGTGAGTGTGAGAACCACTGTCCAGGACGAAACAACTAAGATCCATAAATACATCAGGGACAAAGCCTCAACAGACAATGTGCTCAGTGAATGTCTCAGACAACAGGGAACGGAGGTTGAGGTGCCAGAGATACCATCATGGGAGGACAAACCCCTACATGGGATGTACCACCAGCAAATAACTGAAGTGGCTGATATCAGTAAATCCTACCAATGGCTGGAAAAAGCTGGACTCAAGGACAGCACAGAGGCCCTCATCCTGGCCGCCCAGGAACAGGCCCTAAACACCAGAGCAATAGAGGCCCAGATCTACCACACCAGACAAGACCCAAGGTGTAGGTTGTGCAAGGAGGCCCCTGAGACAGTCCAGCACATAACAGCAGGGTGCAAGATACTGAAGGGCGGACAATCCTAATCCACCCAACTACTGACCAATAACCTGCCTCTCCACAACCTGGAAGCTCATGTCAGGCATCATAGCGGCCAAGATAAGCAAACACAGGGAAAGCGTACATGGAGCGACATAACCAAGTGGCAGGCATAGTGTACAGAAACATCTGTGCAGAATATGGACTGGAAACCCCGAGATCAAAGTGGGAAACACCCCCAAAGGTGGTGGAGAACGCCAGAGCTAAGATCCTGTGGGACTTCCAGATCCAGACAGACAAAATGGTAATGGCGAACCAACCAGACATTGTCGTAGTGGATAAACATCAGAGGAAAGCCGTTATGGTTGATGTAGCAATACCAAGTGATTGCAACATCAGGAAAAAGGAGCACGAGAAACTGGAGAAATACCAGGGCCTCAGGGAAGAACTGGAGAGGGCCTGGAAGGTGAAGACCACAGTGGTGCCTGTGGTCATCGGGGCCCTCGGGGCACTAACCCCCAAACTGGAGCAGTGGCTACAACAGATCCCAGGAACAACATCAGACATCTCAGTCCAGAAATGTGCAGTCCTTGGCACAGCCAAGATACTGCGCAGAACCCTCAAGCTCCCAGGCCTCTGGTAGAGGACCCGAGCTCAGAGGATAAGAACCACCCGCGGTGGGTGAGAAGGGAATTTTTATATATATGGGTGCAAAACGTTTATATATAATATATATATATATATATATTTCATATATTAAAATGAAAAAGGCCTTCAGATGTTAGTTACAGCAGCATTGGTGGGAAATCAGTGTCTGTAAATAACTGCATCAGTCTTTGTTCCTCTGTAACAGTTTGAAAAAGATCTTCAATTAAAATCCTGTAGGATTTTCTTCTTTGAAGAATTAATTATTTTTCAAAGACGGCCAAACACATGTTGATGGAACAAAATGATCTTTGAGCGAGTAACCTAAAAATATTTTCTGTCCTTTGTTATATTTTGTCTGTGCTACCAAAGAAGTAGTTTTGGTTTTATATGTACAGCATATATATAGCAAAACCCATGGTCTAACTATTGAGAAAAGTATTTTTTTGTCTTTAACTTGTTACCTTTGTCATTATTTGGTTTTCTTAACCATTCATTAAAGGTTTTGTCTGTGGTGTCTAAACTTTTCCATGCTGTAATACTTCAGTGATGTGTGTTAGAAACATGTGCTGTTGTCCAATTTGGGGTTGTTAACAGCTCTGTTTATGGTAACCGAGAGCCAAGAATGAACACAAACTGTCCTCGGCTAAATGGTTTCCGCATCGCATCTAATAAAGAAAATAAGATTTGTTGAACAAATCACAGATGCAATGTAATGCTATCCTTAGAGTACCGGGCTCCTCCCAGGTCCTGGTTTAAAGCTGTCAGTTCTTCTGAGAAAAACTGTATTATTTTTTGAAAATTTGCAGCCTCTATCCATTGACTAAGTTATTCCTTTACTAAACTTGCATTGTCAGTTAAGCTGAATGTTTTGTTCTTTTAGTTTCCAGTAAACTATTTTAATTTCTTTTAAATCCTGCAGTTAAATTTATCTGCTAGGCACATGTTGCACTCAAAAATTTGGGATGAAGCACCCCTTTAATAACTCTTTTTCCTTTAAAACAAAAATTAAAAGAAAACATCTATTTTTTCCGTTCCTGGATCTCAGGGTCTTCGGTGAATACCTTGAAGTTTCCTTCATTGCTCAAACACTGGCTGGCTATTTTGATCTCCTAGATTAAATATCTCTGTGTCAGTCGCATGACAAACCTTTGACCACATGGCTGTTTTGATTGGTTGTTTCCAGGGGCTGTGGAGCTCCCTTCTTATCTGGTTGGCTGCTTTGCAATGGAGCGGATTGGGAGGAAGAAGACATGTGCTCCGGCTCTGCTCCTGGCCGGGGTTGCTTGTATGCTCATCATTGTGGTTCCTGCTGTATGTATGCAGATGTTTTGCACAGTTTAAGCTCCAATGATGCAGCAAGTTGTTCATTTGTGTGCCAGTTTACATTGCTTCTCCATTGTCAGTAAATTCAACCACATTTCAGCATTTTACGGCATTAAACAGAAAATAGTTCTGCAGCTGCAACAATGTATGAAGTTGTAAGAGAGTGTAACAGGAAACATGTAACATAGGGGTATTTTAAAGTGTTGCACAATGCATTTTTTTTCCTTTCGGTGTTTAATTTAAGAAAGTGCTCTGAGGTTCTAGACGGCTACTGTCCACCACTATGACATATGACACTTCCTGTCTGCAATGTGTTTGTGCTCTAGTCTCTGACCGACATTACTCCTGTTTAAGTCACTTTAGCTAACAGCTTGCACTTAATGTTTGAGTAAATATAACCTTTGACCATTTTGAATTGAGTATGTCCAGCACAAGGTGAATAAATAGCAACAAAAATACAGCTGAAATTGAATTGACACATTGCCTGTTTTATATTTGTTCTACATTATTCTAGATCCACTCACCAGAGTATACACAAAAACACAAATATATGATATTTTCACAAACATAAAATTACTTCTGCTACATAAGTGAAAATATTAAATGTGAAAAATCACTTATAGAAGAACCCTTATACAATATTATGCAGTGCTCTTGATGTCACAATTTTGTTTTCAAACAATGACAAAATGATTTGCTGATATTTTAAAGTCCGCAGCATTTTAATATTAGCATTTAGTATGACTATGACAGTTAGTATAGGCTAAACTGCATCTGTTTTATTCGTGTAGGGAATGCAGACTCTTATCTTCATTCTTGAATTTCCCCCCAAAAAATAAAATTAAAGGCTGTAAAAATGTCAATTAGTGAGCTAAACTCCTACACAACTGTGAAAACTAAACAAACAAACAAAAAAAAAAGAGCTGCATTACCTTGGCTACTATGTGTGCTTCTACAATCAGTGCAAACACAGCAGAAAGGTGTAAAGTTGAACATCTGTTCTGTTCAAGTGGTTTCACAAAAACTTCTTGTTTGTTTTTTAACTGAAAATTACAACCAATGAGTTTTGCGACATAGTTAGCACTATGTTTAGACTTTTTGGTGAAATTTGGCAGCTGCATATGATGAAGAGAAACACTCCCACCTTTCACAAGTGACCTCTTTGAAAGAAATAAGATTACCAGAGAAGACTGCTTTCCTGTAAACAGCTCAGTGTGCAGCATGTCACAGCACCAGCACCACATATGCTAGATAAAGTGACTGTTTGTTCACCACATCAGTACAACCCAAATTTAGCTTTACTGAATTTAGGGCGGACGGGAAAAAAAGCCAAAAAAAAAAAACATTTGGCACCATTAAATTATACACCCCTCTGTCAGCGTTTTCAATTGTGTCTACATGTTGCTTCAGAGTAAAAGAGATACAATTACTCAGCTCAGTTCCCAGAAACGTATTTTTGCACAGCAGCACACAGTGGTGCAATGAGGCCAATACATTGCAATTTATTTTTGCTTTTAGTCTGTGCTTTTTTGTTTTATGCCTGCAGACAGCTAAAGTCAGGTACATAGCTTCATTTCTTTCTGCAAAAAGCGTGAACTCAATTTTGAGATGTTTCTCAAAATATCATTGGCTAATTAGTGTTTACACTATAAACACCCAGGTGCATTCGGATGTATACATAAAACAATTTTGTTTTCTTGTTTTTTTTTTAAACAGCACCTCATTTCAGATTCTTCCAAATGGAATGGAGAAATTGATATCATGATCCAGAACACTGTTAAATTGCTAGTTTGCTTACATACAAGCAAATATCTGGGTAAAAACAGATTAGAAAAATATTTGTTCTTTAAAGTCAGTGAAATTACATTTAGATTTTTTTTTGCTTGGCATACATTTCAATTTCTATGAATAATTAACATCCAGATGAATACATGGTTCTTACAAAAAAGATTCAGTTTTGCCAAGCAAAATAGCATTATTGTGAAAATTAGAGATATCAATCATTTATATTGATGCTTTAATCATTTATAAAAAGCATAGCAGGAAAACTCTGGTCAGCATTGCTCAACAATGTGGCTAGTTTTCATTGCAAATAAATCACTCGTAGTGTGACCCTTCAGCTGTTTGTAATGCGAGAGCCTTCAAGGGGAAGAAACTCATGTTGCCATAAATAACATAAGAAGGGATCTTCTTAGGGTAGGGTAGGGTTAGGGTTAGGGTTAGGGTTATGGGTAGGGTTAGGGTTAGATGATGAAGAGTTAGATGAATTATGTTGGTGAATCAGTGAGTCTGTAAGTTCAAAAGTCTAGCTTTATTCTAAGAAATAAAAAAATTGCATGCAATATAGCAAGTTAAAGTCTTTGTATATAATGTGAAATTATCACTATGTCACTTGTTTCTTACGGTCTTGTTCTGTTTATTGTCTCCTATCAACAAACGTTACCCAACCCGACCTGAAGGAAATAGAGTCTCTGGCCGTCGCTCTCAGTATGATTGGAAAATTTGCTGTGGCAATTGCCTTTGGCCTCATCTACCTGTATACCTGTGAGCTTTACCCTACTGTCATCAGGTGAGGAAAAAAATACAAATTCTAACATACACAAAACATATGACAATATGTGGCTTCCTTTTATAACTATTTCTTCATAGAAATATCTTGCAAATTTAGAAAAGAGCTCTTATTCAAGGTTCCATAGCTCTTCTAAAATAGCTGTAATCAATAATTTGCACCAATGGCAATTCTGTTCTCTTGATTTGGTCTATCTGGACTAAGTTAATGCATCGTGCTTGAATGTTCCCTCTGCAGGTCTCTGGCAGTCGGTAGTGGCAGCATGATGTGTCGTGTTGGTAGTGTTGTGGCTCCTTTCTGCGTTTACCTGGCTGATGTCTGGGTTTATTTACCTCAGGTATGACCTTTTCTGTTCTTTTTTTTTGCAAGCTTTTTGAGGGATACTGTTTTTTTTTCCATTTATATCTTTCTGCATCAAATCCATTAGGGTTTAAGTGACTATTATAGATTCCACAAGGATGCATATGTCTAGTTAACTCCATTCACATAATTAGGAAACCAGGAAGGCAGAATCATTTTCAAAGGTTTTATTGGCTCTAGTGGGCTTTACTTGATAGTAAATTGACAGGAACGTGGATATTGAGAGACGGGGAAGAGATGCGGCAAAGGTCGCCAGACCGGGTATCAAACCTGCGACAACCACGTCGGGGATTAAGGCCTCCATATGTGGGTTGTGCTTACCCCCTGTGTCACCACAGCACCCTCATGCAGAAACATTTTTTTAAAACTTGTGTGCCTTTATCTGTTAATAAAGCCAAATGTTGCTTTCACAGCGTTCCATCTGTATGCATTCTCTGTGGGACAGATGAGAATGTGCTAAATATCTATCAGCCTCAACTGGACCTGTCACAACAGCATGCCTCTTACCCTTTCTTTATCGGTCAGATCCAAACTAAAGATTGCAATCCCAGACATGCTCTCAAAATCATACCCGCAAAGTTTATATTTATTGGCTCAAATTGGTTTCTGTGGTGAGGAGTTGCAAAAAAGAAGCCACATTAGTGGTGGCTACGCCTCAATCCAAGGATGAGTCTTCCTGGTCTTTTCTAACAGGATCGACTGACTCAACAACTCAAGCTGATTTATTCTGTTCAGCGCTTGACCTGTAGCAAAACATCCCCTACATGAAGGGATTTCTGCCCAGAAACCTAATTCATTACTGCGTATTTTTTTTCCTCTGGCAGTACTAAATCTGAATTCTCAGCCAAAACAAGAAAAAATGAAACAGATATGTTAAATATCTGTTATGTTAAATATTTATTCTTCCTAATCAAAATCTTTAAACTCTTCAATGTTTGTTTTTGCTCTAACATAAGAATCTAACAGGTCACAATTTGCATATGCAATTTTTAGACAGATTTTCTTAGTGAAGCCATATATCTGATGAAATAGAGTTTTAAAAAAAGTTCCTGCATGGTTTTGAGATGAGTCCACCTTTACTGAGGAGCTCAGCATGCTAAGGAAATTTGTTAATATGTTGTTTAAATGCATCATAGTCTGTGTCCCTCTTGTCACAATATTCTCATTTTATATGCTTTTTCAACATAAGATATACTTTTACCATCTTTTTTCAGCTCATTGTAGGAATCCTGGCATTTATAATTGGAGTACTTACTTTGCTCTTACCTGAAACCTTGGGCAAACCTCTCCCCACCACTTTAGAAGAGGCTAAATCTCTTGGAAGCAAACCCAGAAAGAAGAATTCAAGCCCTGGCAACAAAGATGCAGAGGATGGGATGGAGCTAAACCAACATGAAGCTAAAGCCTGAGCTTCCTCACTGCTGGGAAACCAGGCCATAGGAGGAAAAGAACTGAGAAATGAAAGATAAACAACCTATCAATGGTTTATTGTACTGGTGGAAAATTTAAAAACCCAAAACAAAAAAGCTTTTATGAAATCGTTGGAGCTAGGGTTTGTTTTTTGTGGACATTTTTTTTGGCAAACTGACCAACAATTCAGTACAAAATGGGGCCCTGAGGACTTTTCAACTCAATGTCTTCTGCTTACCTACATGGGTCAATGTTTGATCAACGAAAGAGTATGAATGTGTGAATGTTAAGTACATATTTTGAGACCACAGGAAAATGAATAATACTTAAAGGGTCAGATCAATTTTAGTATTACTTTTGTACTTGACGCTGATTTTTAAAGACGACAATGGTTGGACGGATAAAGATGCCTACAGAATTACATTTATTGTAATTATTTAAGTTAAAACAAAATAGACTTATTGCTTTACAAGTAAGTTATTTAAGATATAGTTTAGGCTGTTTGCACTGTGGAATGTATCATAATAGGAAAAGTGCCTTTTTTAGAAATTATTCTCAGGGCATTCAGACGACTGTGAACAACTTAAAGTATTACAGTTTAACATCAGTTTGACAGCCTCATTACTTCCTTGACCTTGAACCCATATTTACGGGTTGTGTATGTGGGTGTATTTTCTGGTTTAATCTATTGTTGAGAACTTTAGTTCAGTTTTTCCTCATGCTTGTATTTCTGTTAGCAATCTGTATGCTTGACATACTCAAGGATATGCACGTCATTACTGTGTTCAGGAGCCAAGATATAATCTCCAGATGTTTGGACCAAATCCAGGAACAAACTGTTGTGTTGAGGTGATGTATGGCTTCCTATAGCCATAGAGAGCATTAGGAGGGTAAATTATGAAATTGAAGCATTGGTGCTCGGAAATCAGATCTACAATCATCACAAATGGCTTCATTGCCATTGTTTTTATCATAATAGAGAAATACATGTAACACACTGAGAATGTATTCCTCTTCATGCCTACCGTAGATTTGCTTTTCAATTCCATTTATGTTTCTGCTTTAGGAAACATATTTTACAATGATATCAAGCAGAGAAAATAAATAAAGACTGTTTCATAAATACCACATCCACAGCTTATTCCAATGTCTTCTGCTAGAAAAGAAGAAGTAAAGAGACAAAGCTTTTCAGTTAAATAATTTGTCTATGCTCTTTTGTGAACATCTGACATACACTGTTTCCTGTTTGTTGCAGCAGACGAAGTTCAACTGAAGCAGTAGCAGAAAGTTCACTCTCTCTGCATCACCTTTCACATGAAGTAAATCTTTGTATTCAGCCTCTGAGTGGAAAAACTGCACATGGATTACCTGAAAAGTCTGTACCAATGTTTACATTTGTGTGGATGGAAAAAATTAAAGAAGTCTGCTGCAGTTGGGGCTGAAATTTTCCTGCTAATGTTAACCACTCCTTCTGTCAACTGATGGAAATTAATTCAGTATACAGAAATTACACTGTACTGGAAAAAGCAGAAAAACAAAAAAATGTTGCCCATTCCTTATTACTGCCAGTTTTGTGGAATCAGGAAATTGCAACAATAGAACCTGACTGATAACATGAAACAGGCAAAAAAATAAATAAATAAATAAAAAATCTTAACCAGCAACACTGTTTTTAAATAAATTGAAGAACAGTGGGTTTGAGACAGCACTTTTCTTTCTCCCCTTTACGTCCTATTCCATTAAGTAAGAAGTTTCACTCCTCTATCTCACACTCCATATTCAGACTGCTACAGAAATTGTGTGCTTCAGTGGCCTTTTCATTAACAGCTTTGGATCTTTCACTCAAATCTGAGAATTTTTTTGTCTTCACAGCATTTTACAGGTTAAACACTTTTTTTTCTTTTACACTGGATTTGGTTCAATGAACAATATTATCTATTTATAAATTAAACTCGCAGTCATAAAAGGTCCCTTCATAAAGTCTAAAGCATCGGTATAAAGGTATGTCTACTAAAATAAAATTATGCTTAAGAAAGAAAATAGCAGGACATGTATTATGGTATAAGTTCTCCCTTCTTTGTGAAAAAGAGACCTATATTGAGGTTTGGTAAGATGAGATAAGCTGGAGCAATCAGAGCAGGATAGCCACAACAACAAAAAATATCACGTTTGCAAAAATACATTCTTAGCCAAAAAAAGCTGCAAATTCAAAGGACATTTATCTCAAAGGCCTTAAATGATGAAATGAATTTATTATGAACCAGTTTCCCACTGTAGACACATTGAAATGGCATGTGTAGTCTCATCACTTTGAGAAACATGATACACACTAAACACTGTTTTCCTTCCTGAGAATTTTATCTTGAATGCAAATGATTACAAAATAATAAATTAAATTGATATGAAATAAAACACTTAGAACATAAATGCAACAATACCAAGAGGACAGGTTATGAGGAGTTGATTAAGTCTGTAGTTGACATGTTAGCTTATGGCTATGTGGGTTTTATGCTACTTCTACCAGTAGCTAGAAGTGATAAAAAAAAAAAGATAAAAAAAATAGTTACTGTGAGTTGACATAAACACATTAAAAAAGTTCAATTTTTTAATGTGGCTCTTTTCAAAGATCCTAAGCAGTTAACAGCTTTTGTTGGGTGTCTTTATTTACTATAAGCTAAATAGTTAGCATCGGAGCTGAAGCACTAGTAATATTTACCTGTGTGAAACATCTGTCACATAGAAAAATAAAGCGTTACAAAAGTTTGTAAATCAGAATGGAGACTTTTGCTTCTTACATTCATTAAATCTTCTTTTATACAAGTTGTCTGGAAATGTGGCCAACTGTGATCTAAGTACTTGCTTGATACAGGAACATTATTGGTGATGCAACATCTCTGAGCTTCATTATCTCAATAATTATCAGCTCCTCTGTAAATAACAAAAGTCAAGCAAACCTAATGATAGTTTAAGGTTTCTCAAGTGATCTAAAAAAACAAAAAAGAAACTTGTTTAATGTTATTGAGATGTCAGTTGCCATAAAATCCTTTGGTGCTTGACAGTTTCTGCTTAGCCTTTGCATGTAGTGACAGCAAATCCAAAAAACTCTAAATGAAGATATGTAGAGTTTTACTGAGGGTGAGATATTAACTGCTTATAATCTTTTAAAGAACATCACTTTAAGAATTCAGTACTCTCTAAAACACAAAAGATCACAAACACTTCCATACCTTGCAAGCAAATATCATTCATAACCAAGTCAAAATAAAAGGCAAAATGCTATCCAGTTTTGATCAAATCCCTCATTTTGCTGCAGATGTTCACAAAGCATTATTTCACAAAAAAAAAAAAACCCTGCAGGATATTTATACAGTTTAAAAAAGCATCACAGCAGAATAGTTATTTGGTAAACTCTGATTTCTTTTCACCTTTGGATTACAAATGAGGCACCCTAATGCTTTTAGCATGTAACTCATACCCCTGACATACTCTCAAAGAATTGTATTTCCCAAAACTATTCTAAATTACTCTGTTGGCAAGGTCAAACTCAGTCATTCATGTACATCTAGGTGGAATTCTCTGAATTCATAATAGATGTGTTTGGTTTAACCCTCATTCATACCTTACAACATTTGACAGTTCCTTAAAATGTTATAAACATCTTATAACAACTGACTTAACTTAATGCAACTGTTACCAACTGTGATCCCAAAGCTTCCTGTCTCACAGTTACTGGACATCCTAATGAGATTTGGCACTTATAACAGTCCTGCACAACTAATATACATATAATACTTTTGGCACTCCCCTTTCCCCCCCTCCAAGTCATTTTTTATAATTAAATCAGCACTTTTATAAAATAAAAGTCTGACTGGAAATGTCTCTGAAATCCTCTTCAACATTTAGTGTATATCCCAACACATTAAATTGCCCTCTAATCTCTCCTGGAGATTATAACAGTTAAGATCATAAAACCCTCATAACAAGCTCCAGTAAAATCAATTATGAAATAACTTGAGCCTGTAATTATTTTCATCTGTCCTTGTCCAGTTCTTAAATAGATCATTTTTGTTTCTTTCAGTTGCGTAAGTCCAAAGTGCTGGGTCTTTCATCATAAGAGCTTGAAGACGAAAAACCGAACTCTCCAAAGTAAAGGTGCCAACATCCAAAAGATGGGACATACTGCCACTATTCCTGTGGGTTTCTCAAGCTTTCTTTAGCCAGTTTTAGTCGACTCTATTGTTTGGCTTTATCCACTGTTTACGCTTTCTTCAGGGATGAACCAGCCAGCTGTTGGCATCCTCCAGGTCTGAGTCTAGCTCTTCATCTTCATCTAAAGGTTCAGGTGTTCGAAGGGCCAGTTCACGTAAAAAATCTGGCGGGTAGACCGGCGGGCGAGAGGTGGATCTCAGGCCAATTTTCTTCTTCATGAGGTGAAACTGATCACGGATGAAGTCATAGAACTCGTACTCGTAGCGCATGCGGTGATACAACACCTGCAGGGCCTCGAGCGTAGGGGTATGTTTTCTGACCGTGCCGGTCAGGTTTCCCATTTTTCGATATTCTTTGATAAAAAAGGAAAAAAACAAACAAACAAACAAACAAACAAAAAAGACAAGTCAGTTAATACAGTTGAATTCATTTAATAAACCACTTGCTAAAACTTTTTTGTTTATACATATCAAGCTTGATTAGTAAAACAATTGTATTTTTTTTTATTTATGCTGAAATGGGTAATTTCATCACATTTTTGAGGAAATGAAATAGCATGAATGAATGAAATTACCATGCCTGGATGTTGATGTTGGTGTAAGGTGAAGCAGAACTCTACAGTCCATTATTTTAATCAGGAACAAATTTTTTAAATATTTTAAAATAAAAAATAGTTATCTGTAGTGAATATCTTGAATGAATGCATAGTCATTTAGGAAAGAATGGAGAGAGCATATGTACTTTGGCAAAGGTCCTGTACTAAGGGAACATGGGTAAGCTTCCTGAAACTAAATAAACATGTCTGACCTCAGTGTGTATTTTAAACACTTCCCATAAACCTGGAAATGTGGCCATCTCTGACCTAATTTCTCTAATTTCACTAATTTAGGCAAGATAACATGTAAGAAACCCAACTTAATGAATTAATGGTTCTGCATAGTCAAGCCAAACTGCCAAAATCATTTTTGATTGTTGCAGTAGAATGACATAAATCACGTCATGTTGTTCTCAGCCTCATGTCGCCCCTTCTTGTCACAAAGCTCCTTGCAAACTTTTGACCCCTTTCTGCATACAAAACTATTGTGTGATTGGTAAGAACTTTGTGAGTGGGTCTTTTCACATATTTCTCGATTTGATATAAGCATCATGCCCAAACACAATTAAAAAAATAATAATTTTATCAGATGGAATTAAAGTCTTTGCGTCTTGTTTTAAGAATGACAAACATCATGATATTTATCAGTTAGCACCAACCTGGACTCTTATAAATGTCAAGTACTCCAGAAAAGTAATGGGGTAAGAGTCTCTCCAGCATAAGCAGAACATCCTCCAGCTCCTCCAAGATCCCCACAAGGAGGTAGTTCTCCAGCACATTCTGCTTGGCCCTCTCCAAAGCCCACACTCCAGGTTCTCTGTGAGGCATTCAAGTAGTACAAGTGAGCAGTCAAACAATATTTATGTCAAAAGAATTGAAGTGAAAGATTCCCAAAGCAGTTAAATCTACCTGCACTTAGGATGTTGTCCACAGAAATAGGGAATGATGTAGAAAACTCGAGGATTGGAGCACTCAGGGTAATTCTCGAGAATGCACACATTTATATCCTGAAAGTAGACAAACACAGTAATGTTAGTTCTGAAGCTCTTATTTCTACGTTTATTTTAGTTGTTGTTTAGTGGCCGGCTTTATCCACTAGATGGAGTTCTTCACTTTGAAAAACCCAGTCAGCTTCACAATGGCGAGCCAAAGCGCATTACGAAACAACATTATGTGCAAGAAGATAAAATCAGCCCTTCATCTGCTATCAGTGCACAGATAACAACAAAAAATCAGTAGAACACACAAAAAGATTTCACAGTTTAGATGCTGGACGTGTAGTGATCAGGGAGAGTTGTGACTTTTCTGCCTGAATTTGGAAGTTCTTAAAAATGATATGGGGAAACATGAACAAATATTAAAAACACACATGCAGCAGTAAAGCAGGCCAGTCACTGTGGAACCTGGAGTCAAATCCATGTCAGGTGACGTAAGTATTCTGCGTGGAAACAAGTCCTGAGAAACAAAACAGTCTAGGAAGCTTTACTTGACAGCATTTGTTTGGGAACAAACATGTTCTCAAAGCTGGTTCTTTTAATCACCACTTTGGAATATTTTCTAATAGCAGAGCTCAACTGAGTAATTGATCAAAATCAGCACTGAGAATGACACAGATTCTTAGTGCTGAGAATCTGTGTCATTTAGCTGAGTAGACAAAACCAGAACTCTGGCCTTCCCCAAATGATTCCAGCTGCTGATGAGGAAATGATGTAAAAGACCTACGGATGAACAGGCTTTGTTTTGGAGAGTTTGGTTTCTATGAGAGCTAGCGAGTGGCATTTAAGTCATATAAAAAGTGATCAATTGCCTTAAGCAAAAACAAAAAATTAAAAATTAAAAACACTACCATATAAAAATCACTGGCCTAGAAAAAACAAGAAGAAGCAAAAATCTATCTATATTTATTGATTGTCTATAGGTTTTATAAAAATGGTTAAAAAAAAAGTAAAATAAGACCGTATGGGCAAAAATGTCCAACAGAGATCTAGATACATCCTTTTATTGACCAGTTTTTTTCTGATTCAGCGAGGAGCTGTGGAGTTTTATGAACTTTATGACAGACTAATAAGGTTGTGCTCAAGAACTAAGACTTCCTGGTTACCAATGTAGCAAGTAAGTGGGAAGCTCTTCATTGAAATTACAACAAAAGCCCAGAAGACCTATAAGAAAGAGTTCAACACTGGAGTGCTGTGCTATTCAGGTCATGTTTGCACTAATAACAAGTTGGCTGTTGTTTCAATTTAAACAGCACCCTGTATATGGGACATCCTCAAGCAGTCTCAAGTGGCAATTCAAGGTCCTGTTAAATCATTTTTAAAAAATGTGTATTTAACTCAGTGTCGAAACCAAGCAGCCTTTTTTTTTTATTGCATGAGCAACTTTTTGAAGTCATTGTTCGATTTCAGGAGAACAACTTGAATCAAACTTGTAATAGCACTCACACATATGTTTGTGTTATTAAATCTGAGTTTTCTCAAATAATTTAGATGTTTTTCAATCTTTGCGATGACATTACTGCTTAAAGACAGGATGTATTGGCTGACACAACTCCCTGACTGTATCATATGATCTGATTGGCAATATGCTCAAACACATGCAGACAGCTGCTGGAGTAGTAAAAAAGCAATGAGCGGCTGAAGCACCAGTCATAATGTTTTACAATGTACATAAAGTAAAATGTGCTAAGTGTATAATGAAAGAGAAAATATTTTATTTATATTATATTTTTCTGCTCATGATTTCAGCCCAAAAAATGACTCCTCCTCCTTCTTGCTGACTTCACAACCATGTTGGTATGTGGTGGCCATCCACCACCAATCCACAACTGCATCCATCTGGACCATCCATGGTTGAACAGCAGTCATCAGTGAACAAGTCTGTTTGAAAATGAATCGTCATGTACGGCTGGGCCCACTGCGACCGTTTCTGCTTGTGAGCTCTGGTTAGGGGTGGCTGAATAGTAGGTTTATGCACTGCAAGCCTCTGGAGGTTCCAGCAGCTTCAAATAACTGTTTGCTGCTTTGTAGGGGCTTTCATCAGCTGCTCTCTTAATCCGATGAATATGTCTAACAGAAACCTTCCTCATTATCCCTTTATCTGTACAAACCCATCTTTGTTCTGAATCAGCCACAAATCTCTTCACAGTACGATAATAACACTTCAGTTTTTGTTAAATATCTAATGTTTTCATTCCTTGTCACACGGTTCTACGCTATCTGATGATTTTTGTCAGCAGAGATCCTTTCTCTTTCCCATAATGCTCGAAATCTGTGGCCTGCTTAATAATGCGGAACACAGATTTCCTTTAACTGAACTCACCAGACAAACTAATCAACACAGCTCTCTGAAATTAATTATAAAGATTGAAAGAGCCCAGACACACAATACCATCTATAAATTTAATAGCACAACAAAATATTTCATCTTTATGACACTTAAATCCAATTTGCATAAAAATTTGGAACACGGTGTAATTGGGATACTGATCATTTAATATGTTTTTGTAATTTTCACTCAAGAACTATTGACATATTTAATTTTCTTTATTTGATTTCCATTATTATTCTTTCCATTATTAAATTATTCTCTGTTGCGCTAACACCTCCTTGTGAGTAAAACTTTATATCTCTGCCAACAACATGAAACACATTTGCATGATGTCCTCTTATTAAGTAGTTTGGCAACCCTTAAAACAAACACAGAGCAACTAAACAGTGAACAGAAACAAAGTTGATAACATCAACTGATTTTCATAGGCAGATAATGCTTTATACATTTACATATTATAAAGACTAATTTATTGTATTTATGTGACTAGAACTGAACCATAATTTAATAAGAAATTAATTTCTCTGCACATGCAGCATATTCTTCTAGATACTTGTGCATATTGCTTCAAGTTATTATGGATGCAAATGAAATGTCAGAGTTTAATGGTTCATTTATGTCAATTCTTTTTGAAGCATTGGAATAGTTTTATAACCTTCAGTGCAAGTTAAGAAAATAATTTCATGTTCAAGTTTGGATTTATTCACGTTCTTTTTCCGATACGTGGCATCTAACTGGATAAATCACCAGTCTCCTTAGCGAAACTAGTATGTCTAATTTAAATTGGTTGGTTTTCATGAATGAACCCAGATCTCAACCATAGTACACACATTTTTTTTAGGAGGCTTAAGTTTGAGGCTTTGGGAAGATCACTTCTGCAATTGTTTATGCATTACTGAAATAGCCAACTGTGCCTTAACTGTGTCTGTTTTTTAAATTAATATTGAAGAAATATTAATTTTCTTTATTAAATTATTGTTTCTAGATTTCATTGCTCTTGTTTATTGTCTAATCATTCCATGATAGAAGAAGGTTCAAACTAAATCAAGAAAACAAAAAGTGATTATAAAATTTTGTTTTACCTGTTTTAGTGTATTAAAATGAATGAGGATGAAATGTGGAAAATTCCATATGTGGATGAACAGTCACTCTTTTGTTCTCCCAGATCAGTCTCTGTCACACATCCTAGACCTCAGAATGACCTGCTTTTGAACAATGTTGCAATGTTATCTGATTATTTCCCTATGTCTTATTCTATCTGTCCCCAGGGATGTTTTCATGCTGAAGATAGAATGCTGACCAATGTTTCTTTTTTGATAATAAGGAGAAGTGCAACTCTTAGTTCCCTATTAAATAGTGACTATATAACCTTATATTCTCTTTTAACAATGCAGTACCACATTCAAACTTTGAGGGTTACTTGCATTACATTGTGAATGAATAAAGAGAAGTTAAAATGCAGTATTTAAGACATGATTGCAGCAGGCACCAAATGTGTGCACCATAGAAATGGTTCTTTGGGCTGTTTTAAGCTGAAATGATCTTTGTACCTCAAGAGGGCAGTGGAGGAAACTCACCCCCAAAGGTTTATCTGATGAATCATTGACAACAGCACAAATCTCATGCACATGACTTTATAAAATTTTATCGATGAGGAAGTGTGCCAGGCTTTGTTTTTGTCACAAATTTTCAGATGTCAAAGACCCTTCTACCCATTATCTAACATGCCTATCCCAGCAGTCAGTAGTCAAAGACAAACAATTTTAATAATATCGAGAAGAACTTCAGTCATATATATATAGGCCATAACAGTAATGCAATAGGATATCTTTAAAAACAGTAAGTGCAGAATTTGAAAATAACTATTTGATTTCATTCAACACTATCAAGTCAAAATCCTAATTAACCTCCTAATTGTTGCCCCCAAAACACTTGCATGCGAGTCAATGAATCTATGAGGAAAAAGAATCTCATAACAGGTTATCGGTTTTGAAGTCTTCCAGGGAAATCACTTTATGTCATCTTTTTGGACAAAAAAAAATCTGAAAATATGGAATTCTAGTACTCAATATTAATAAGAAAGCAAATTTAGTGAGTTGGTCACAAATTAGGCAATCAGGGAGACAACGAGGGAGACAGTGTCATAGTGTTCCCAATGTCAAGGCTTGTTGAGACATGACTGATGTCAGTAAAGCCTCTTTCTTTGTGAGTGCAATTATTCTTTTCAAGGTTCTTGTAACTGACAGTATAACTGGAAACAGATGATTTTTCAGTTAGGGTGGGAATCTCTTGATCAGACAACTGTCTTTCAACAGTGAGAACTCCCCAAGGTCTATTTCATTTATTCTTTTTTGCTTCACAAAGTTTGAGCCCTAGTTTGTGCAGCTGTCTCTAGCGGAGGTGTTCATAAAAAGTTGTATCATTCCAAAGTGTTGAGTCCATAGCTCTTCTTTAAAATTGCTGACAACAATTTCCCCAAAACGGGGCTTTCAAATATAAGGTGCTTTTTGCTCCAACACCTGAACAAGAAAACCCTGACTCCACTGATGACTGATAATTGATGAGCGCAAACACTGGGGCTGAACTATGAATATATTGCATGCCCTTACATCCATTGCTGCTATTTTGTATGAGTAATCACATGAACCAGCAGAAGTAGGATTGTTCACATTAGCAAGGTTGTACATTAACAGAACATAAGCGAAGATCTGTGCACAATTGTAATGGAAATACATTGTTTCATAAATTGTCTAATGAGATTAAGCAAACCTAAAGAGAGAAATTGGCAAGTAATCTGAAAAACTTAAATCAAGTTGCCATTTCATATGTGACCTAAATTCATTAAAGGTTCAATCGATTATTATAGATTATGAATGATAAGCGACTTGACAGATGCTTATCTGAAGTGGATATGTCATGAGGTCAAGTAACCATTACATCACTTTGTAAAGGACAGCTAATGTGTATAAAGAGGGGTGTGGAGACTGACGGAAAATCCAGTTGGACCACAGGAATGTCTCTGCAACATGTGCATAGGGTTCCCTTTGCACATGTAGGCAGACTGACAGTGTTCTTTCATTGACACCTTTGAAATTCTTCCAAAAGGAGGGCAGCGAAGGCTAACACACACCAGGCAGGGAGATACATCTGATAACACTTTAAACTTTAATTGGTGACATGCCTGGGAAAGAATCCTGATTCTCTATTCTCTATAAGTGTTAATAAACAATGTTGGTCAGAACAATAATCTCCTGGTCAGAATTGCTACTGACATTTACAGTGCTATGCAGAAGTTTTCCAAACACTTTGAACAACTTCAATGCACTCTGTTGCGATGACATATAATATGCCAATCCAAAGGTGAACCTTCACACTGGTTATAGGGGCATTAGAGGATAGGCTCTAACAAGGTTTCCTCTATGATTGCCCTGTATTTAACTCCATTCATCTTCCCATCACCTCTCACCAGGTTCCTTGTCCCTGCTAAAGAAAACCATGTCTACAGCATGCTTCTGGCACCACCATGTTTCACTATAAGCATTGAATGATTGAAATGATTTGATGTTAGTTTTCTTTAACTCCTTGCATCTTGTCTGCAAGTCAAAATGCTACATTTTTGTCTCTGACCACAGCTCCTTCTTCCACAAGTTTGCTGTGTTCCCTATATGACTTGTAGCAAACTGAAAATGGGACTTTCAAAGCACAGGTAACTTTGTATAACACCACGGCTTCCTCCTCCCCCTAAACTGTAGGAAGGGGCCCCTGTAGTCTGCATACTTTAATAACTCAACTCACATGGTCTCACTCCAGGGAAAACAGTGCAACACTTAATTACATCCCGTCTGACTCAAGCCAGGCTGACGTTTATTGCTGCTCTTGTTAGCCTTTTGAGAATGACCCTTCTTAGGTCTCTGACTCTGACATGAATATATGATCAGGCTGGGATAATTATTAAATACGTTGAAAATTGTAATTGCAAATTATAATTAGATAAAAATAAATCTAAATAATATCACAGGAAGTGTCAAAATGCATTTTGACACGGCTGTCAGGTTAATACCTGACAGCCGGTTTACAAAAAATATATATACATATGTTTTACAAAAAATATATGTACATAAGTCTGTCATGGTATAGAATAGATAATGTCTGTAATTAAAATGTCTGCCTCGGTTTGTTATGATTTGATAAAAAGGCTGATATCAGGTTGTGACTTGATTTTTTGTATACAACAATTTACTCTGTCAATATTTTCTCAGTATCTCTGCTATGCCTTGCTGCAATTAAATGGTTGGTGCAAAGCGTCCTTTAGTGTTGCAAAAGGTAAGTTTTCAAAGATAATTTTCTGAGTGAGTTTTATCCTATTTTCTACATTAAATGTACGTATTTTTCTTTTTCTGTTAGTGAGACACTAACTACTCTCAGATAACCTAGGCATTCACATTAAAGACATTCCTTCAGGATCTGTATGAATGGTAACACAGTATTTCCTGCTTCTGGAACATCTTCAAAGACCTTTTAGTGTCAAAGCACTGTATAATTAGAGTTTACATGAACGCCACGCTGGAATCAAACATTAGCATTTTCTGTTTCAGTTCATATCTGAGCAGAACTTCAGGCTATCAGAGCACCGAGTCCTATCTCAAAGCACTGTTAATGCCAAGAGAGAGAATCACTCACAGCACAAACATGCAGCAATAGTGTGTTGAACATTCTGAATGCATTAGCTTTTTGAATAATAAGCATCTGTAAAATTGATCTTGCCAAAGTCAATAGGAGAGTTAATGGGCTTGTGGAAACTGGGACTGGGATAAATAGCAGAAAGAGAAGAGGAATGCTACAAGATACAGTTCTTGCTTGGCTCATTAGATGTGACTAAAAATAGATTCCTTAGAAAAACCAACTGAAAATGTGGGATTGAAACAAAATGATAAGAAAGTCAGCTCTCTCTTCAAAGGTGCCAGTTTAGTGTTTTGCAAATAAGTTGACCAGTTTTAGTACTGTTATGGTGAATCATATTTCTACAAAGCCTTTCATTTCCCAGCGGGCATAGCAGAAAAACAATATCATAAAACAACCCCACCTGATGCTAATTTTCTCTTATTAATTATTTCATTAATTGAAAGGGGTTATAAATTGGAGCAGCATGGTGTTCAGTCAAGGACGTCATTTATTCTGTGGAAAAATAGGCCTTAATTAAACAGATGGTTTTGATTTAACGACTAAAGGAGCAAATGCTTTATATTTGGTTGTAGTACATAACTAAAATCAGTCAAATGGGCCGTTCCAGACAGTCCTCAGAAGAGAAGTACATTTTGAAACCCAAGAAAAGCAAAGGACTAATAAAAAGCAGTTTCCAGATAAAGGATGACTCCACACAATCAAGAAAAATGAGCTCCATCTCTCAATCAAACATCCACCATCAAAGAGGACATGAAAGAAACTTCATCAGGTAGGAAGTGCAGAAACAGTAACAGACACTTTGCTTAAACCTCATCAGCCTGATGAGGACATATTTCCACTTCTTAGGACATGCAATCACATGCAGGAATACACTGAGTAATAGTGCTTTTCCATCTGTCAAAAGGAAGTGTCCTCATTATTCATAGAAGCTGACTGTTTTAGAAGCCAAGCCTGGCTGTAACCCTTAGACAGGGTCAAGCATTTAGATTGGTGAGACACAAAAACTCCAGAAAGCATAAAACTCCATATCCAACTGAGGCACAAAGCCCTTAATCAGACAGGATGTTTTTCTCTCACAATTTTTTAGCATAATCAAATGTGCACTAACCTACAAGAATGGGGATTAAAATTAAAAATCAATGAAGTGAACTGTGTAGTGCATCTTGCACCTTAAGCTGAAATGATTTTAAAGTCCCAACTGCTGAAATCAAAGTACTCACAAGGTATCGCTCATCATCTTTCATCCCTGGTGTTCGGATGAGGTGGTTCTGCTCCCCTCTCCAATCACCAAAGCGACGGAAGAAATAGTTGGAGAGGAACCGGCTTATAGGATCCCGGATTATGTTGATGTATACAGGCTGCTCTATCCGGAACCTGCAAAAAAAGAAGAAAAAAACCCCTCATATCTCGAATACTGTATATTAGCCAATAAGTGTTAATGAACAATGTTGGTCAGCTTTTTATTCTGTTGCTGCTCCACTGTACCTGGTGAAATTCATGAAGTGAACATGTCTTGTGTAGAGAAATGGCTGAGGGATCTTACTGATGTTCTTCACTAGATCCACCTGCACAAAAGCCACACACACACAAACACACACAGACACACACACCCAGTTATTTATTTATTTTTTAAAAATAAAGTTTGCACAACTCTTTTTCCCTTTTGAATTCCTTTTCTTTTTTGAGAACCAGATAAGTTTGGAAGACACACACAAAAAAGAAGGAAACATGCAAAATATGAATTGCTCTGTGTTGGATGCTACAATATGCTAAGATCAAATAATGAACACTTCTAATTTTCTAGGTAATTGTTCAATCAAAACGAACCTTTCGGGCGCTTGATGTAAGCATACACCTTCAGGCAGAAGATAAGAAAATGCAGCAATATAAGACACATGTGTTCATTAATAATGTCTATTAAGCCAAAAGGGGTAAATATAAATAAAATCAAATAAACATTGAATACAAGGTTGTGGATCTTTTGCCATTTTTCAAAAATATTATTTATTTAAAAAAAATAAGTTGATTTCCTTGTGTAGACAGCAAGGAATAAAATCCTAAAACCAAGCAGCATAATTAAATGTGAATTTCCACGAACGCATTTGCCATAATAAATGTTTCACACAGAAAAAATAGCCATTTTGATGTATTTGTTTCCAGTTTGCTGATATAAAAGGCCACAGAAATTAAGCTTATTAGCTAGCACCTATAAAAAGAATTATGGCAGATAATCATGCTTTGAGACATTTTGATTTTTATTGTGTAAGTTGCAGGCATATTTATGTAGAGTTAAGTAGATAAACTAATTTAGCTACATTGTTCTAAAAGTGTTCTAAATTGAGCAAGAGCAATTTTACAAGACATTTTGGGGATTTCCACCAGTTGTTTACACACAAAACAGAAATAAACTCATCTTTGCTGTGGTATTTATAACAATAAACTGAGAGACTAAATAAATGAATCAAAAACCTAGCTTAGGTTGGTCTGACACAATAGGAGAAATTGTTACATTCAAACTAATTTCATACTAGTGAAACAATCCAGTATCACCATAATGTCCTGATTCTTTTCCAATATGCTTCTCACATATTTTCTGTCTTGTGTTATTCACACGACAAAAGAAGAACCCTTGGGGCTTTCCAGGTCTGCTTGGAGAAACTTGCAAGAAGCAGCCAGAATCCACCAGCTTCACGGCTCTTGGACTAAGGTCCACAGAAATGAATCCAAATATGAAGTCATTCCTCACCTAAATAGTTCCATATTGGAGTAATGCAACATAATATGCAGCAAAAGTTACTTCTCTGCAAAGCAGGGAATGTATAGTATTTCATTGAAAAAAAAAGGAATCAGAAAACAACTAATTGAAATACCAAAATGCTTAGGATTGTTTTCCTTTTAGTTATGAAAATCAGGAGCAATTTTCAAAATATCAACTATAATTGGAACTGGTTGCCTTATTGTCTGTTTGAGACACGAGAATCTTGGGAAATACTGATGCCCTTCAGATGTTATCTGAAGGCAGACATAATAAACAAGTCAGCTTTTTATAAAATAAAAAATATAAATACTTAAAGAAAGAATACAAATTCCCTGCTCAAAATTACAATATGGTAAAAAAAAACACACTAATTCTCAACAGTCTTATCATCAATAAAGATGACAGCATGTAATAATGTAATTTAGAATATAATAGCATATTTGGAAGGGCAATTCTTCGAAATGTAGCCTGGACACGAATCTGGACACACCTGCAAGCAGGGTGTATGAAAGCAGCAGGTTTGACATAAAAGTTGATGCTCTTTGCATTTGAGTAGCAGAATTTCATGGTAAATTGCGCTTCAGACAGGAACCCAACGTTATGTTGCCAAAAATGGTGTAATATGTTTCTGTTTATGTGCACCACTCAGAAATCTGGCTGTAGCTTTCTGAACCAACTCCACCTGGGCCATGCCAAACACATAATGGATTGTAGTGATCTAATACTGGGGCAATAAAAGCTTGAGCAGCAGGTTAGGAGTTGCTCAGTGAAGGGAAAGCTTGACATTTATTCCACATATTCATTGTCTACATGTGGTATGTAGTCTACATTCTTAGCCTCATTTCCTGCCATAATGCAACACCTGCTCCTATGAATTATGCATTGCGGCAGCCTGATGGAAATGGTCAAGAAATTAACACAACATGACTCCAGGGTATTACTTGTTAAGTTGACAAATCTTTCTTGGCGTTTTGGCTTCAACAGGAAAGTAAGGAGAGCAGCAGGATGTGGCCAGTCATTGAACAAGAAGACTTTCAACAAAGCATTCCTCTGGAACGGATCTAGGAGCTCCACGTAAGAACAAGTGAAGCTACTTAAGAGGAGACAGGCAGCAGCAAGCTGAGTGTGAAAGAAGGACGCACTGTTTGAATTATTCTCTCTGACACATCCAACACCACTGAAGGCCTTACAAAACAACTGTATTTTACATGCGTTTGATTATACAAAAAAGCACCATAATCACTGGATGACTTCTCTCTGAAGGCAGCTACCTTCATGAGATTTTTTTGGCAGGATAAGCAAAATCAACTAAATACATATATGTTTATTTTTAATTGCAAGATGAATGTTACAACTCTGCCTTAGATTTATGTGCTATTTTGATTTGATTTACCAGATAAATTTCAAATAAAATACATTGAAGATTGTGCTTGAAACTAACAAAATATTTAAACTTATACTTTTTGTTCTCTCTCTTTGCACACAGCCACACTTCTTTTCTTCATCAAATTTCTCTCCAAAGAAAAATTAAGAAAACTTTTTTCCCCATTTTTTTTTTACAATTTCATCTTTTAAAATAAAACAAGAGAGGGTCGGCTCAAGTACTGTTTACACTTTCTACTCTTATACAGACACTTGTTATGTCATGGCAACACTATTTGGATAGCAACAGCAATATGTATACTTGTTTATACAGTTATTCAGAGGCTCCAGTCAGATTCAGATTCAGGCTTCACACTCCCTCTTTTCTATAAGCCAGTACATTTCCACTAACTCCGTTTCCATGCTTTATGGATTTCTTGTGCCATAAAACATAATATAAAGCTTTCATTAGTGTTGTACTATTTATTCTTCTGCATTTATCCATTCCCTTGATCAATACTTTATCATATTGTATTGCTTTAAATAGACAAAAAAAAAAAAAGTTCATGACTTTTTTAAACACCTTTCTCTATCTCAGAGTTGACACAGAGTGCCTCACATTTCTTACATTTAGTAAGAAAATGTGCAAGTGTGTCTCCGTGTCTCTTTGCCGGCTATGTCTGTGTGTATGTGTGTGTGTGTCCAGCACTCCCTCCTCTAATTTCCCAGGAAAGGCTGAAGGGAGAAAGTGAAGGATTCCAGGCATACCTGCACTTCCCCCTCCTAATTGAACACCAGTGGTATCTTCACGAGACTCATCAAAGGAACAGAAAAGGATAAAATTACAAAGTTTTGACTGTTGCTCTTTCTTTCCCGTAACTCAATGTCCACACAACAGTTAGAAAGTATGACTATGTGAAAGATTAAAACAATAAACACACTGACTTGAAAAAGTAGTTAAAGCCATTGAACAGTTTTACATTTTGTCAGGTTACGAAAACTAATTGAAATTTTATGTGCTGGAATTTTACCAGAGACAAAGTAATGGACACTTTTAAAGTAAAACAATTGGAAATTCTTTTACAAATAAAAATGCAGATCTATTACACATTTATTTTAACAGTTTTTAGATATTGACAAGATTTTTATATCTAGAGAGTCAAACTGTTGTGTATCATTTGAGAAGTAGCTCAAGTGCAGATAAACATACCGCTAGTTAAGCCTCAAGTTTTTTGGGGTAAAAAGTTCAGTCGGTTTTATCTGATCAGTTCATCTTTGAAATGTTTGCTGTGCCTCCTGCATGGCTTGTGAAAGGTTGCAAAGATTGCTTCCTGTGTGCAATTCCTTAATACAAATAAATGCAACACCTTTAATACTTTTTATTTGTGACAAATTTAAAAACAATGCAACATTTTTCTATTTCTAACTATCCACACTTCCTGTCGGGTAACATAAAGTCCCACATATTAAAATGTTCAAAGAGTATGAACATACAATTTAGTTTTAAACATGTTAAAAATAGGTTGATGGGAGGAAATTCAATGTCCTTACATGCATTGTGACATGTGTTATCCAATTATCTATAAACGGGGACGGACATCCATTTGCTACTCTGAGGATCTGGTTCTCACGATGCCTCCAGAGCACAGATTTACCGATTATTCAAAAGGAGAAAACCAGCTTTGACATTAATTCACAACAGCTGGCTCTTTGTAGTTGTTTCATTTTGAGCTTTTCATTTTTTATTTTCATTTCTTCCAGGAAATTTGTCTACTTTTCTGCACCCTGGGAACAAAGAAGATGTCAATAATCTTTTTACAGCATGGCTGATATGAAAAAGAGACTTAAAAGTGCAAAAATAAATTCGCAACTTTCATGCAAAAATTATTGACTGCAGAAACAATGGTTAACATTCTGGTCAAAGTGTCACCAGAAAAACTGTCAAAAATTGCACTGATGAGCCAGAACCTCAGCTGATGAGAGTAGGAGCTCGAAGTTAAGCAATGTGCATCTGCATTTGCATAAGTCAACATGCACTAAAGTACTCGGGCAAATAAACACGAGAGATTAAGGTGGCTTTTACAGGATTGCACATAAGCACCAAACAGGCTTGTTATGACATGAGAATATTCACACTTTTTTGGACCGTTCACTGAGATGTTTTCTGTGCAGAAGCCTAATCAGGCTAATGATGTTAGGTCACAACATACACAAGAGGCATTCAGAGTTTGACAAATATGTAAACAAGTCACTATTTCAATATTAGCCTAACATTTATATCAAATCAGTAATTGCTTTATATAATTAGAATCAGCTGAATCTAACCATGACCTTTTCATGAATAAGGCAACCAATAACATTATGACTATGAGTCAATGCTACATCAGTTCCCCGTAATATGTGATTAAGTTGTTTTCTCATATAGATTTCTCAAGAGTGAGTTGCATCACTGGAAAAGTCCCCCATACAACTCAAAGGCAGAATGCTGAAAATATTTCACTGGAAGTCACATGGGGATAATTCAGTTTTCTTCTTACGCTAAAACCTGTGAGTCAACATCTGGTAATATGACTCGAATTAACAAATAGTGTTCATAAGAGCTGCTTAAGATGCAGTTTCTAGTGTTTGCTTTTTATGCAAACAAGTACACCAATTATTAGTGTATGAGGGGGGGAGGGGGAATTAAAATGTAATTTTCTGTATCAAAAGTCACATTAAATGTTTTACAGTCTGAGCCTGATAAATTGTATTGCAGTCCCACACAAAGCACATCATATAACAAACACCTGGAAAGTGAAAGAAAAGTCAAAGAATTCACTGAGATACTATAAAACAGTGAATCACTCTTTCAATATTGCACTTAGCATCAATTTTTTTAAAGTGGAATTTCAATAACGCATTGCAATATCTTGTTATAAATGTTCTCCTTTACATGGCTCACCTGTTCCTGTTTCATGAGACGTGTTTTATTATGGATATCAGAAGAGACGAGGTTGAACTTATGTTTTTCAGCCAAAAGCCTCAGTAAGATGACCACTGTCCGGCTGCCGCACTTCCCCACACGGTTATAAACCACCTGGCTGGGAAACGGGAGCACCTGTAGACACATACAGGGAAATAAAGACACAGGAAGAGAAGAAAAAAAATCATTGTATTATTCAATAATATTTTCATATTTTATGTATGCATCTTTTGCTGTATAAATGTGCGATGGGAATGTTTTAATTAGTAATTGCAAATGTCTTTGAGTAGCCAGCCATGTAGAAAAAAAAGCTATTGATGTAAAGAAGTTTAAAGATTTTCAGCCAAAGTTACAACACATTGCATTTAAGCTGCAGCTGTCCTCAGAGTCTAAGGTTTCTTCTATCTTATTCATATGTTCTTTTTTTCCTTGAACTCAGTGAGTCAGAAACTGCACAGCAGAACAAAACTGACAGTTTTCTTTTTCATCACACACACAAGCTACAGCAAGCACTCACACACAGCATGAGTCACCGGTAATAAGAAGCAGTTCAGTCATGATTCACCAATTAAAGAAAAGGGTTGTTATTTCTGCCTTAACAGACATGTCAAATGTGTCATCTTTAAGACCAAATGCACTAATTAAACAAATATCTAGATGACCACTGGGTTTATAACATAAGCCTACTTTCAAATTCAGTTACGCAAGCTGATCAATCAATTTAAAAGATATGTCTGGAAAAAAAGATTCATAGGAGATTTAAAAGAAAGACCGAGCCTTTAAAAAAATGCAAAGGTTGTCAATTCAGCATATACAGGTTGAAATAATTTTCTTTTATTCTCTTTCTCATTTAAAAGCTGATCATTCCAAATGAATACATGTGGGTTCAAAGAGCTTGAAAGTAATAATTTAGTTTTATGGGTTGAATCAATAGGCGCAAACAACAAACTATTACTGAAGCTATAGTGGCAAAAAAAAAAAAAAAAAATACAAAGCCCCCATCCTGGATTAATCCAATTAACACTATGAAATTACATGAAACGTCAAAATCTTATGACAATATTTTTAATACCTTTTTTCATGTTTTTTTCGCATGTTTCCAAAAACAAGCCTCGACTTCCACTGCTTTGCTTTGAAACTCTTACACAAGCCTTCCCAAATTAAAGAAAAATATTCCTTGCAGGCGTGTCCCAGCTTACATGTTAACAAAACTCTTTTTTTCTTAACAACTGTAGCAAGGAAATGCTTTATTTCAAGTTTCAAGTGTGAAAGCAGCAGGTAGACGAGTTTTGGGAAAGCAGCTCAGAGACGGTTTCCCTGGAGTTCACGCCCAACATTCCTCTATGTTTGCCAAATAACAGACATCTAAGCTTAAAGCTGGTAAAACACATGCAGTGTTTTGCAGGACATCATTCCCTGCACATATCATGACAAATGACTTCTTCAAACTTTTATCAGCTTGATGCTGAATAATGCTGGAAGAACACCAGGAACGCTCTCCTCTCAGCACTGACAACAGACAAAATTTTTGTCTGGCAATTTTTCTATTTGTGTTATCATTGTTCCTGTTCTTTATGGTGTAGTTTTTCTAAACTACACCATAAAGTGTTGTTTAGGAAAGGTATTCAGTTTCTGGTGTATTTAGGAAATCAGAAAGTAAAATATGACAAGACTGTTTTTAATTTTGCATCTGATGAGGAGATTTATTTCAGTCTGACTTTTGTTGTGGTAATGCATTTGAACTAACCATATGCAGATTTTCAGGAAGAGGAGTCATTCCAGACATCTTTCTGTCACACTCTTTCTTCTGTCTTCACTTTTCTAAAATTAGAGGCCTGTTCACACGTCTACACTCAAATGTCCAAGTAACTTTGGGATTTTTTAAAACATTGTCAGATGTCACGTTGTTTAGGCGAAGAAAGATGGCTCACTGACCCCCATATCACAACCACTCTTCCTGGAAATGCATAGCAGCTGTTACTGATACAAACCCACACGAGAGTGAAAAGTGAGTCTGCATATTTTAGCTAGACCTGATCTGGGGTCAGTTTCTTCCACTGTGAGCCAAGGGAAGAACTGCATGTTTAGGTTACGGCTGTGGGAAGAGTGGAAATTCAAAGCATTTCCTGTTATTACAGAAAGCAGAACAAGAAAGGCAGAGTGTCTGTAGCTTTGGCAGTTCTTATGTCTTGGGATCAATAGGTGATTTAGCAATTATTGATGCAAATGCCTGAGAAAACAACTCAATGTCAGAATAAAACATAATCACAAAGGTTTGTTTTAACACTAACATAAACATCTTTTTCCTGGAAAGAAAAAAAAAAGTGAAGATCTATGCATGCAAACATCCACACAATTGTAGATTTGACATTCAGGGAACACGACCACACACAAAAAGCCTTACAGCGCTATTCTGGGTGAATTGTGGTTTTTCCATATGTTCTCATTTACATTGGACTTTCATCTCGGTTTCAAATCTTTCCCCATATTAACCAGAACCACAGCTTTCTGACTGCACATGCTCTTCGACATCAGGCCACTGTTGACACTCCTGATCAGTTCCAACTGCAAGAGGGCATGTCAACAAAATGATACTGAGAGATGTGGTTAATGTACCACATGCCACCAGCATACCATCATTAATGTCTTTCTGGGGATAGAAAAGGGTAGAAGGAATCAGTCGGTCAATGACATGCAACTATTTTGGAACAAGTGTCAATCAAGTCAGTGCATCTGGAAAATGTATGTATTGTGGTGATGTCTGCACTCTCATTTCAAGTCAAAGTAAAGTGATAGGCTCAACTTTATGAAGGTATACGTTAAAAAAAAAAAAGCCTAAGTGAATCAATGAGTGCAAATTTAAAAATTGGATTTTCTTAAATGATAACTTTTTTTCAAAATCCCAATAGTCAGACTATATTTTGCAAGAAGGTCATAGGTTCAAACAGTGGACAGGGTTTTAGTTTTTGCAGGCTTTCATGCTATCACGATGGAATTGTTTCACTTGGTGATCTGTGGGGCTGGCAACTTCATTTTAGGTTTGACACAAATATATGGAAGAACTCTCCGCTTCGGAGGAATTAGCCTCCTGTGGCGGTGTCTCAGAGATTTTATGAATGTATTTATTTGTCAGTTTGTTGTTATTAAAAATAATCTTGTTCTTTACTAACTTAAAAGAAAAAGCAGGTGTTTTTGTAAGACCCATCAAACCCCAACACTAGTTTCTTCCCATGGTCATAAAATAGGCCAGATGATGGTCGGTTGACCATTATAACTTAATCAAAGTGGCTCAAAAGCCAAAGAAATTATTTTTCTCAACAACGCCCATCTGGTTTCAGAAACAAAGTGACAATTTTCTTTGACAGCTCAACACAGATCAGCTTCTGTGTTTCAATGATTATAATGAATATAATCAGACGCCTCAAGTAACACTTGAGCCGCTACTTTAAAAACTCTTAAATTCAAATTTATAAATATTTTCAGACACACAGCTACCTGTTTTATCAAGCCAAATAACGTTGGCATGATAAAACATGCATTTTATTGATTGCTCTGAATCATTCCAATGCATGTGAATTTCTCAATTGCAAATTGCTTGTTTCAAATAATGAAAAATCATCAAATCCACATCTCTGCTGTCAAATAATAACACTAGTAATTGTGTTACAGGCACAAGGGATGTGGTTACTTGGTTTGTTTGAATGCAAAGTAAGTTTTTAAAACATATACTGAAACATAAAACCCAGATGTGATCTAAAATAAAAGCAATAGCTGCTCTCAACAGCTACAAACAAACCTCATTATTGTCCTCGGGGATTTTCAACATTGCACCCACTAAACAGCAACCCCAATCAAGCATGAAGAACGAAGTAAAAGAAAGAGATTGTACTGAAACAAAATGAGGTAAAAATGGAGTGACTGATTAAAGATGCTGTCAATAAACAAGGGTCAGATGGTGGAGGGAGAAGGCAGTTGGCAAAGAGAGAAAGAGGGAGCTCAGAGGAAAGATAGTTCTGCAGACATGCAGCTGGATGGATACAAGGCCCCTGTGTCAGCTCTCCCTCGGTGTTTGTGCCAGTGCATTCAAAGCTTTACTGTAGCTGTGAAGGCAGGTCCCACTGGTATTTACGGAGTTCGCATGGAGCTCCTTCACATAAGCCTAACCCCTCACCTTCCTTGACTTAGCTGGATTCAACTGCAGGCTAACACATCAGAGACAGAAGGCTTGGGGGAAAAAAGATCAAGGGATAGCAATTGCTTGTACCAGATAAGGACTTACTCTCTGAGCAGGTGGTCCGTGGTCATTCAGATACGTGGATTCCCCTGCAAGGAAACAAATATAAGCGTGTTACAATGTTTTAAGAATCTACACAAGCATAATTAAAAACAACTTTAATTTATATGTGTTGGGTGTGTACGACTGGATAGACCCCCCACTCATGCAGGAATTTTGTTAAAAACCTAACACTAAAATCAAAGCAAAAACATGTGGGTAGTAAAGGAAAGCCTGAAGAAATCGATGTGGCAGAAGAAAAAAAGATCTTGTGGTTGTTAAAGTCTGCAGCTGCATCTTTTGAGCTCGACTCGAAGCAGATTCTTGGCCAACAGACAATTTTGTAAAGTTTATTTGGAACATTTAGACAGTGGATTGGACTATTAATTAAAATCTGTCTTAGAGGGTCCTCCTGGGCAAAACAACAAAATGGATTCATAGGATTTGTGAGACAACATATGAATAATGTGAGGTAAATTTGTATTGTAAGCTCTCATGCAACCATCATGTCAGCTACTCTGTCTCTGGACTGTGTTAAGACATCCTCATGGTCTGAAGAACCTTTGTGACCTTATGAACGTCACAAGATTAAAAGTCCTATTTCAATGTAAAGGAAAAAATCATGATGCCACTTGACCAAGGGTGGGCAACTCCACGCCTCAAATGCTAGCCTCCTGCACCTTTTAGATGTATCTCTACTTCAATACACCAGAGACAAATAATGAGGTCATTAGCAGAACTCTTGAGAACTTGACTGTGTTTAAGATGTGATTCAGCTATTGGATTCAAGTGTGTTGGACCAGGGAGACATCTAAGAGTTGCAGGACCAGGATTGCCCACCCCTGCACTTGACTCTGTGCTTGTAAAATAGGTTCTTCCCTTCCGCTTTCATAAATGTCAAACCACACTGCTGTTGCCAAGGGTATTATATCTGCTGTCTATATTTTTTTTTCTATACATGAATGGTGGGTTTCTGCACTTCCACCATCTGTTTATTCTTTCATCTTTGCATTAGATCTGGATTTTATTTTTAAGTTTATCATAAAACTGATTGTAGCATAACTTTGAGGAAGTGCTCTGCATGGAAGAGCATCCCATCTAAAACTACTATGTGCTGGGTGTGTATCAATAAAAGTAAATCACACAGAGGCTCTGAAGCATACACCTTTTAAATGAGTTGTGCTTTCTTCCAGCTTCCAACATCATCTTATCTTCACAAAACTGACAATCAATACAATACATTTCAAACTGTAGCAACTGCCTAAAAAACTCACACTCCTAGCAATATAATATTGCACTATAAGGGTCACACCTGACAGCAACACATGAATAAAATAACACAAATGTTTGCAGTACAGCTTGAAGGGTAAAACCTTAAGAACAAACTAAGTGCAAACTCAGGATCTAATAGCAGAAGGATGACTGTTTTCAAAATTAACTGCTTGAACCTTTGTGACTAAAATAAGCAGGTTTAGTCACATAGTCTGATTGGGCGAGTAATCTAAAAAAAACTTGTTATTGTCAACAAGTAGTCTCGACATTTAACACGTTGTGCTGCATAAAACTGCACAAAACATCCTTTCCACACCAACATCTGGATCCAGCAGCATCACATTAACTGTTCACCTTCTGTCAATTTCAAACAATGAATAAGGCATGTTGCTCTTGGCAAAAAGTGTGAAGACATGGAGGAGAAAGTTGTAGCTTCTTCACACAACCAGTAATCGAGCGCACTCAGTGTTTTTTCCACCCTTAGTATCAATGCTCAGGAGTAAAAGCCAAGCTTCTGACATTATAGAGGCTCTTTGCATATCTCTGAGATGTGATCCAGAGCACAGATAAGATTAATTAGAAAAACAGCATAAAACACTCACACAAATTTATTTCTGGCCAAGTTTCTCTGTTGGATCTTATTTAAGGTTGTTTATTACATGCGTGTGCTGTAAGTAGCTGACTTTCTAAGTGTGTTAAGTAACCTGTGTACAACTTCTAACTGATTACTCTTACAGGGAGATCTTCAGCCTTGGCGATGCACTCTCTCCCGACCACAAATAGAGTCACATGTGTATTTCTATAACCTATCATTTCTTGTCTGATCGCCGGCTGATTAGTTCAACACTAACTGTCGGTGCGTTTTTAGAACCTGTCTTTTGGTCTGCCTCTATTTATGTTGCTTTGCTTAGTTCTCTTGAGGAATGCCAAAGGATGGATATGTTTGCAGGTCTTCTCAGATGCATTTTCAGGTCACCGCAGGGTAAGGATGCAGAGAGGTAGACAGCTGTTTTCCTTGGTCTGTGATCTATCACAGACTCCCCCAGACCTCCACATCTCCTTCAAGCATTCACACAGCCATGACCTCAACCTTCATCCAACTCTCTCTCTTTCCCCCACTGTGTGCTTCTCATTAGCGTTTTGGATAAAGGGTTGGAACTGTTTTTTTTCAATGCACAAGGGTTGCAAAAGCTGACAGCTGCCCTCTGCCCCCACATCCCACAGTGGGAGGAAAATTAACTTAAAAAGCCACTGTACAGTGTACTGTACTCACTGACCCCAATGTCCTGTGACAGTATCAGTCAGGAAGACAGGAAATAAAAAATCAGGAGACTTTTTCCACTTTGCCAGGAAAAGAAAACATCATATTACCATAAAAACGCTCCAGTGCAAAAATGTCCAGTTGGCAATGCAGGATACTATACAAGGACGAGGCACTCAGGACAGCTGCAGACGTTACCACCTGCATTTGATAACAATATGATCTGTGTTACATAACCTCCAATTTACATTGCTTGCATCTCTGCTCCGCCACTGAATGAAATCCGGAGTAATTATGTACCCATTATAGTCAAAGGGAGAGTTTTCACTGCCTCTGCAGGGTAGCACATGGTAGCACAGTCCACACTGTGGGCAAAGGTAGAATCAACTATATTATTCCAGCCACTGCAGCAAGTTCAGAGTCAATCTACAAACATCACGGCACACCAACAGGATGACAACCGTGTTTTTTGTAAAACTATATTTTGTCAAAATCCAAGCTGCAATATGTAACTTATGTAAAAAATTATGCTTTTTGCATCTTTGTTAAAACTCACAATTTTATGACAGCATGGTATGAGACAGATCATCTGAGAAAACATTATGCTCCTCCACTGTTTCCTAGTGCTATTAATCACCTGCACAAATGCACCTCTCCCAGTCAAAAACAACCAATCAAAATTAGAAGGAATGTCACTCACTCATGTGTACTGGATATTTTTGAGTTTTTATTGAAACTTGTAAAAGTTTTCATTGAGACAAAATTAAGTTGTTTGCACCTGCCAGTTGAAACTTGGCTCCTTGGGCTTTAACAGAAAAGCAAAATAAAAGCCTCCTCCATGTGGTCCACCCCATGCAGGGAGGGATGTCAAGGTCATGTGCTACATGAGCCAGGTGACAGGGGCCTGGGCATACCAATTACTAACATCATTATGTGCCTCTAAATAGATTGTATTTTCTTCAGGAACAGAAATAAAGAAGTCATAAACAGAATAACAAATACATAAAAACAGATCCTGCAACTTGTGTTAATACAAACATGTTATTATGGTTGGCATTTTTTGTGTGTCTCAGCATGTGTGTGTGAGTGTGTACGTGTGTCAGTACGTGATTGACAGAAAAACTAACTTGAGTGTGACCATGCATTGGTATGTAGCTAAACGGTAAATTGGATTACTGAGTCACAAGATTCAAGGGCTTCAGATAACCACTAATTATCTGAAGCACAGAGTACTTCACTATATCATAAAAACTATAGACGCTTAAAAAAATAAATCTATACAAACAAGCAAGAGTAAGTTTTTGATTGGTTTATGAAAGGAGTCCTAACAATGGGTTTCAATAAGCCAAGATTTACAAATTTATCTAAGATATATTTAGATTTCAGTTCAATTTATTTTTCTTCAAGCATTCATTCTCAGTTATTGCAATTTTCACATGACAAACAGTTCAGGCAAATTCAGGTAAATGTGATCAATGCAATTACAATTAAATCACACAGCGTCATTCTGATCCATCTGCATAAAGTTGGATTAGAATTTCAATCCAGAACACAGATTCACTTAAATGTGCATTTGTCTATAGTGAAGAAATATATACCAAATGTTTCATGAAACACTTTTGGAAAAGGACTGTCGCACGTTTTTGCCCCAGTCACCATAGCACAACTCTCAAGGTTTTGGAATGTTCCTTTTGGTGTCTACATCTTTGAAGGAATGCGACAGCAAGTTTGGGAATTTCATAAACATGTATTTAAAGTATAGACCATTTCATTTGCTTTGTAAAACAGCCTAAGTATGGTTTAGGAAAGCACACATCCAAGAATAGGATGAGGTGGGAGCGGAAAACCGCACAGGAATGGCTGTTGGGAGAATGGCCAAAAGAATTGGCAAAATGGTTTAAGCTGAGGAACTTTAGCACTGCTTACAGGACAGATGTCTAAGTGAAAATGGAAACTTACAGACAGTCTATCATGGAATATTCTACAAGCATGCACAACTAGATTACAGGTTGGTTTTGAAGACTAAACTCTCCCATGTATAACCACATCCTGCTGTAGTTTTTGGACAGGCTGAAGAAAGATGAAGTTGTGAGGGAAAGGTGTATATGCTTACATCAAGCCTCATTTTAGAAATACATGGAAGGTTTACATGGCAGCTTGTGTTAAAGTCCAGAAGCCCACCGTTCCTACCCAATGCCTCTGTGTAAATCACTCCAATTTAGACTCAGACATATGTCTATGGTTACTGTCCTCACTAAACATTTTCACCACAACAGACAGCATACACAAACACAGTCAGTGTGCATTGGTTACATACACAACAGATTTTTTCTTTGTGTGTCTGTGTGTTTATGTAATATGTGTGTGTGGTTACAGAGCCCTCTGATTTGGTGTGTGGGAGTGGCCCACCATTAAGACACATAGCTCAACCCATTGCCTTAATTACAGAAGGGAGCTTGGTTGAGAGTCAGGGGCAACACCCCACTATGCCCTGCTCTACATCACTCTTTAGACGTGAAAGAAAAAAACAATGTTAACGTACTCTGCAACATAAATAAAAGTAGTGCCATTGATATGTTGTTGCAGGTGCCTGAGCACAAAAATCTGGTAGGAAGACTAATTTGAGGACTTATTGCTCCCCTGAAATTTTGGTCTCCGAGAGGTAGTAGCAAGGGTTTACACACAGACGACCAGATGTGCTGGTCTTTGGAAACGTCAATCTGAGTCTCAGTATGTCATTAGTGGACACCGGTACTTGCCACCATGTATACTGTATGCATGGTGGCATCAGTATGTGCCAAAAAAAATGATGACCCAGCAAATGGAGACTTGACTTGATAGCTGCAAAGCTGCTAGACAAGTCAAAAATAGGCAGGAGAATAGTTTAATAGTTTCCAGTTCCTTGGTGACTAAAGGAAAACATCTAATGAGCTTTTGAATTGAAACACACAAGCAAGAATCATTATGATTTTAAATGGTTAAAGAGAATTTGTAACCGTTTCCCCTTTATGTAACTTTGCTGTGAAACAGTTATATGTGAGGACACAAATGCAAAACAAAGGGTTAAAGTTAAACTGTCACCAATGTCCCTAAGGTGGTAATAAAGTGAGAGTAAGTGCAGATAGTTGAAGAATATGTTTTTAACTTTTGACTAACAGAACAGGCATTAGATTGATGGTGATAGGAATTTCTCTAGGGTTGCTGGTTTGAGCCCCCCTTTGTCCATCTCTGTCATCATCTCCTTAGGCCAACACTTCACCCGCCATGCCTTGATGTGTGCTTGAACAACTGTTTCTAAGATGCTATTTAAAGCATCACATTTTTACATTTATGAGGTAGAAAAAGACATATTTTCAAGTTTTTACAAATTGATTATGCAATAAAAACTGACAGTGTGTAACCACACATTATCTTTTAATTTTTGAACTGAAAAGAAACCTCTATAATGTGGTCAGTCAATCTGATTTAAATGTCAGAAAAAGATTTAAACTTTCTAGCAGTTGAAAAGGCATTGCGAGCTCGCTGTGTAAGCTTATTGATATAACCCTGTTTGGTCTAAATTAACAAGCATATCTCTAAGGTGGCCTTACAGCCAAATTGGTTTAAATGTGTATGGAAGAAGACATGTTAATTTTCTACTAACCGATTAGAAATTGTTAGTGTGATGTATGGGAAGAGAGACTGATGTAGCACTGTGGTGTTTGTGAATGGTTAATGTCAACTCTGTAGGAGTTTAACAAAAATGTCTTCCATTAGAGCTGCTAATGTTCATTGAATAAAAACTACTTCTCTAAGACTGACTGCACAATTTCGTGAAAATTAAATTACAGGAATAACTGCGAGAGTGTTGCTTTTTTTTATCTTAATAACCAACACTGTCTGACATTATGTATGAATAATCCTAGCATATGGAAGACCATATGACAAGTAACAAGAAACCACTTTGGTTATTTTAGGAAGTTCCAAAGCAGGTGAGAAAAATCCGTTTGCTTACTGCCCAGTTTAAGAAACTGACAACCACTTATTCATCAATATAGTCTAGCTTCAGACTTTGTAGATAACACTTGACCAAGCAAGCAGACTTGTATAAACTCGGGAGTCTTTCGGAAAGCTTGAAGAGGCAAAGAAGTAGATATTGATATTGAATTTAGAGTAATATAGTGAGTCGATTCAAGAATGAAACTCAACATCTGCCAAAACGTAATTCTGCATACACAGAAAAGAGAAAAAAGCTAACAACATTCAGCAGTCAATCTTACAACAAAAAAAACAGGATTGCTTTTGTTTGCTTTTCTCCAATATAGTGAGTAACATCAAATTCTCTAGTTACTGAGAAGGGGGTTTTGCAAGAAATTACATTCCTTAAATAGTGCATCAGAAATGAGAAGGACGTAATGCACAAATAGATAGCATGATGTGATGTCTGGTTAACTGAATGTTCAGTCAGCTTATTTTTGTCAAGTCACTTCCTTTCCAGAGAGCACAAGTATGCTTGTGCAATTTGTACGTACCTTGTCTTGCCTTTTGGTCATGTGGACACGACACCAGATGTCTTTCTACCCTTTCCTTATGGATAAAGGGTCTGCCAGTGGCCCTTTTGATTGACCAGTGACTTTTCCAACTGACCCCTACAAAAGAAGTCAAATGGAGGGGACCTTTTAAGTCTGTCTTCAAAATGGGCAGAAAGTTGAAAAAAAAAAAAAAAAAAAAGAAGCTAACTCTAATGGGGAAGGATGAGCTTTGGAAACAAACGTTTAGGTTTATATGAGCAATGGCTGAATGGCTGAAGGACAGTTCCTAGTGAAAATCCAGTTTTTCAAATGTTTCTTATTTCACATCTCATATCTTGAATAATTTCTATGAAGAGCCAGACATTGACCAAAAAGTAATTTATTGACTCTAAGATGGGAATACTCACCAATATCCAGGCATCTGCTGGCATATATTATAACAAGCTCTAAATAAAAATGACTTGCTTTTACTACTTTATGTATCATGATGGTGTCAGCTAAAAAAAAAATAAAACAGCCAACTCCAAACATCCAACACCCATATTTTATGGTTTGGTGGTGATGCTGCTGAGTCATGACTGAGGCATGCTCGAGAAAAGACACAAAAACAAAGGGATGCTTTGCAGTTATCTTTAAAATGTGTGACTTTTGCGATGCTGGGGAGCCAAAACTTTTAGATCTATTTCATAATTTTAGTTGTCTTAATTTATGGGGGACACGATATGTTCTTTGTACTCCTCCATTGTGACCAGACTGAACAGCAGACATGTGAGCAAGTATTCGCATGCCATGTAAGTTCGTTGTTTAGTTTCTTTTCTGACTGTCTGTGCTTGCATGCCAACTCTCAGTTACCTGTTTGTTCTAGGTTTTATGCATGAACATGGATGTAGCCACTGAGAACCCTGGAATCAGCACTAAGAAGCAAGGATTAACTCCAAAGCTGAGGAGACACAAGTAAAATATACTTTCAAATACCTTCATGCAACTGGATAAACAGTAAAAGAAACATAAAGAATTACCTCAGAAAGAATTTTTATTTTTTTATTTTTTAGCACAGCTAAATATTTTGATTATTTTAATAATAGACAAATATCATCTTATTTTGTACTAAAAAAGCAGTTATGAAATAAATTCACTTGTTAAGGGTAACTAGTAACCCGATCCGTTCTGGTGAGTCGGGATCTATTTAGGTGAAAGGTCAGGCCCAAGAAAGGTCAACCCCCCCAAAACATGACTTTTCAACAGATAATCTAAGGCTTAACCAGGTGGATTATGTTCTTCCTATAAGAAATTAAATTTGAAAATTAAAACTGCCTTTTGAAATAATTTCATCAAGATATAATTGTCAGATATAATTATCTATTTGGTGATCTACAATTTAAAATGAGAAGAGTGAGTAAAAACAGAAAGAACTCGTGACAGAGGGAAAAAAATAAAATTCCACAGTAACTTACAATATACTAAATTTTTATTTAGTAATAAACAGTAGGCTAAGTACTAAACCTACTGTAAATATATTTAATGAGAGTGCTCATAGACTGAACTGTTGAGGGGGAAATATTTCATAAAGGCCTGTTTCACAATCCCTTAAAACAATTAAGATAATACTGTCTGCTATAAACTGAGGGTTTGGTTATCTGACTTTTATAGAAGCTTTTATCCCTAATCATACTTTTACTGAAGCATGATTAGGGATAAAACGACAAGGTAAGCAATTACAATATTTAAAAAGCTTTGCAAGTTATATATCTAGCCTTTGTGTTTATAATTAAATAGATATTTTTTATTGACAGTTGATTTGAGCAGATTATGCGACTACATCATAGTGTAGATCAGGATGGCCAAAAAGGAAAACTTTAGAGTACAGGAGTAATAAGAGTGCAGTATGGATAAATGTTCCAACACTGTCAAATGGTTTTCTTCCAAATGTGCCAAAATCCAACAATGTTGAAATAGTCTTGGAAATTCTGTAAACCATGGGGCAGTCTTGTGGGTGATTTTTGTTGTCTTACAAAAAGCCCAAAACACCAAAGCTTGTTTATTGTTTACGCCACATTAAGATAATGATCTGCTGGTTCAAACTGCACATTAAGCACTACCATGGCAAGAGTAGTACCAACTGCTACTGGCCAAAGCACATCAGTTTATCGCATAAACATGTTTTTTACAACTGCATATCTTCTCCTTCCTTTTATTGTTCCTAAGAAAATAAAGTCTGACCTACATGTTTCTAAGTTAGTAAACTGTACTGTTGTTTGGGAGACTGTTAAGAATGCTCAAAAAAGTTTGAAATGTAACATGTTGAGGAAAGGTGGTTGCTTTTCTGAATGTTGAGTAAATGAAAAGGAAGAACGTTGGACAGAAAGAGAAAGTGAGTGGAGCAAATTGTTATCTAATGAGTTTTGAGCCCCTCTGCAGAGGTCAGTAAAAGATGAACTGCCATGTCTAAAAGTTTTCCTCAATGGCCTGAAATGCCTTCAGCAGATGGAAAGATAATGATTTTAGCAGGAAGTGTGGATTCATGAACCCATAGGCAATCGAGCTGTTTATACAGTAGCACAAATAAAAAAAAACGAATGTCATAAAATGACCTAAAGTGGATTTTCTTCTGTTTTGATGGGCCAGCCTAATATGACAGCACTTTAGTACAAGTTAGGATCAAAGATGTAGTAATAATTAGGAACTAAACTGGCTCTTTGGTTTCATGGAATTTCACTGCTTCCTAAAAGCAAATGTTGGCTAAAGGCCTCATCCAGCTGTGAGAACTATCCTTGTTTTCCTGCTTGATGGCATGAGATATAGAATTTCCGTTGCCTGCCATGTAAAGCTCTGACAGCCCTTTAATCACAACAATCTGCATGCCCATGTGTTAACCTGTCTGTGACCTATATTCCCACTTAGGGAAGCTCCATTTTAAATACCATTCTGTTTCTGCACCATCTTTACTCATATTAGGACTTTGCAAACCAATCGTCATTGGAGGAGGTGAAGCTGCAGCTCGGTCCTGCAGAACAAACACACTGCATAAAGAGAGTCTGTATGGTGCTAGGTCTCACACTGAAGTGAGGGGTAGAAAAGAGAGAGAGAGGGGAAAATAAGTAAGAGAGGGTCAGGTAGGACAGACACTGAGAGAAAAACTTTTGAAGTAAGATGATTTACAGAAGGAAAAAAAATTGATGAAATGGAGCCAAATACCTATGACTGCATGAATCTTGTAATAACTTTTCCGACAGCCTTGTCAAGACTGAAATTGTCATAAAATATTTCCTGAAGGACAAGAAAGAGAGAAATTCACACAATGAGAGTCCAATGGAAACATACATTTTTTCATGTTCTAATTATATGTGCAACTTTTGCACAGTTCTGTTTATTGCAGTGAGGCCTGATTTCAACATGTATAGTATGCTGCACATGAAGGTCAGGTTGCACAATAAAAACAAAGAGACTTTACATTTTGAAATAAGCTGCATCAAGAGAAGTCATGTTAGATCTTTTTATGAGATGGAAACTATGAATTTACAGACATGGCAGACATTGGTTATCAACTCTTTCTTAGGTCTCTAAGAGTCCATCTGATTTCTTAATTTTTCCTTTCCTTTCTCTTTAACAGCCTCCATGGAGGTTTGCATATACTCGCAGTGAACTCAAAGCAGATATCCGCCAGAAAACATCCATAGAAAGACACAGTTATATGGCCACATATGTGTACTTGGTGTCACACCGTAATCGGCCAGGTTGAAAATCGTGTTCACCATGAACACCAAGCGGATAAGTTTGAGAATTGGCACAACTGGTTGCAAAGATGCACATCACTTTATCACCCTGACCTTTCTATTATAGACACTTAGGAGATTCCTATGGGCTTCAAGAAGGCATGCAATTTTTTTCTCCCCTTAACAAGTTTCAGCATCTTACATTAGGAAGTTACATTTTTTTATGCTTGCGAGTTGAAGTTAGACAAACTTAAAACCTTTTCCAACCACAACATCCCAGTGCACTCCAAACTCAACAACACCATCAGGCAAAAATGAGTTCATACAAGAGATAAAATAACTAAACGCAAGCTGAGCCGTTTCGAACTTGTTCACCAGGGCTTGAGAAGCTCTTAAAGCCTTCTATGAAAATTTCAATACTAAGTCATATCACTGCATTTCAGCTGCTTTGGGTAGCACTGATCTACACATCTGGATTCTGCTGGGCACCTGCATGAATAAGCCATAAGAAGGTAATGTATGGTTACCTACTTTTAGAGTTTGAATATTTCTAAGACTTTAAAATGTGCATTTCCTGGCCACTGGCAGGGCTAAATTAAAGGCCTAAAGGTTAACTAAAACCAAACACTTTGCGAATCTCATAGGGTGCATTTACTCTTTACTCAGATATTGCTCTGTACATTCAAATAAAACAATAACACAGTGATTTGCAGAACGTTGAAATTAATGTTTCTTCTTTAGGAAAAAAAACAAGGATATTTCAAAAATATAATTCCCACAATCTGACATAAAAAGGTCAACACAATTATGTGGTGAGGTGAAGAAATGCAAAGGTTTTTGTAATTGCTAAGAAGAAAACAGAAACCCAGCATGAATCTGCCAAAAGTTGAAATACTAATGTTTACCACAAATGCACATTGGTTAGTCAGATATTTTAATGTTGTAAAGGTTTCGATTTAATTTAGGTAATATATCATCATTAGAATCATATTGTGGCAGTGTTTTTCCTAATTGCAACTTTGGAAGAGTAAAATGCTTCCAAACCATGTCTTCCCTCTCTAAATTTGAACTATTTTCCATACAAAACAACACTTTGAAGATAGCCTTCCTCTGTCGTCAAGGCTGCCAAAACTGCAGCTGCCTGTGTTGCAATTTGGATTGAGATTTAGTACACACAGAAAAGCAAATGTGTAGCTTAGCTTACATACAAGTAGATTCATGTAAGTCTGAGATCTTACATGAGAGTCTCAAAAACCCACAGCCACTCACTGATTACAGACTGGTTGGTGGCAGAGTCCTGACATTCATGTATGTCTGTATCATCCGTTACATAAATACCTGTTTGACACAAAGTGTTGTCAGGCTCTGTCATGTTCTGAAGTGGTAGCAATGCCAGATTAAACCACTGTTAGATCAAGACAGAGGTCCTCCCTTGATCCATATTAATTCTCCAAAAACAAGTCAGCACATGTATGTATCAAAGGAAATAAAATGTAGAAAAATACATCATGTACTAGTCAACATGTTAATATGAAGTTTGAGCCATATTCACTGTTTGAATAAGTGTGAATTTTAGCGAGTATACACCGCCCCTCCTCAGTTGTAAAATGAAGCAGAAATGCATAAGATAAAGTAGAATAGGAGATGGAAAAATGAAAAAAAACAAAACAAAAAAACAACCGGAAACAAAAAGATTTGTAGGGAAAAAATACTATTAAAAAATTCTATTAAAATGAAGAGAAATAAATATTTACGAATAAAAGGAAAATCATAAATAATGTTTTTTTAAACAGTATATTGTATAATATGCTCAAATATAAAGGTTGTTAGAACTAAGCTGAAAAAATAAACTTGATGTTCAATTAAATTATAAAACATGAGAAAATGGTTTAAATTAATCCAAACGTGCTCTTACTGTGTAGCAGCTATTCCTTCCAAAAAGAATATGTTTGATCATTGCCTGAGTGACATTTGCTTAGTTAATCACTTGAAGAAGAAAAAAGGTGCCCAAGATACTGACAGTACAACCTATATGACCTGCAGAAGCAGAATGTAAATGTTTTACTGTAAAACCATGTTTTCTGAAAAGTTTGCTGAGTGCTGTTCTGCTTCTGGTGTGCCATGAGTGTTATCATGAACCGTCAGGCTCAACACAAAATAGCTCTCTCAAAGAGATTGGATAATTGTATGGTTATGGTGACTCAATATGCCCCCAAAAATCAGCTGCTAAGAAAACTGATCAAATGACAAATTAAACAGAGTGAATTTCTGGAGTTACTGCTGGAATTACTTGCCAAGTAAATGGAATAAGTTTCAGCTGCCCTGGAGCTGCTTAAATGGTCTGTGCCATGTTTTGAATATAACAGGATGGTTATCATTTCATTAGCAAGACTTGTTTTCTGTGTATTTATTGATAGTATATTTATTCATTTATTTATTCTTTTCAATCTTAATTTGATAAATATTATTATTTTACTAATACATTTGTAGTAGTTTTTTTTTACCGCTCCTTATTTTGTTGTATATTGTTTACACTTCCTCTCTCATCTTCCAAGGCTTGATAAGACTTCAAATTTTTTTTTGTTTCGTTTTGAGGAATCAAATTTTTCTTCATCTTAGATTCTTAGATCTTTTATTGAGTCATCAGCCATTCATGTTATTTTGTAAATTACCAAACTTTTTTTTTTTACCAATCCTCTGTCTGTGTGTAGTTTGCAGGATCCCAGAAGAAGAGCATATGTGAGAGAAAGACACACAACTAAAATGTGTGCGTCTGTGTGCCTGGAACCAGAAGCCACAGGATGTGGGTCGGCAGCAGACCACCTTGAAACCTGTGACATCATTTAAGTGCCCCCTGAAAATCAGTACACACAAATGCAGGAACACAAACCAACACACCTACACTGGGTTTTTTTCCCCCTATTTTCATCATGTGCCAAATAAAGTAACTGTGTCATATGTTAAACACATGGTGGATCTCTATCCCAGTAAATAAGCTGACTTGAAAACCTGAGATGTCATACATCAGCCATGAATAATTAAAAACAAGTTTGCTCCATCCACTAAAACATCAACTTATTTTATTATTTTTTTCCTGTAAACTAAGGTGAAATAAGAGTATTGTTGTCTGATGGCTATTCACCAATAGGCATTTGGCACAAGAAAGGACCAGGGTAACCAGAAATTAAAGGGCTGCACTTGAAAAATGAACAACAGATGGTACTTCACACCTCCAGTCGCAGCAAAGGACCATTTACAAGCTCGCCACAGACTGGTGCAAGTGATGCTTGATCAAACACAGGATGTGGAATTTATGCAAAGTCAAAGACAAGGCTATGCTTCCTTAGATTACATTCTCCCCTCTGATTGAATGATTGTATATTAGCTGTGAATTGGCACTATAAAAATAAACTGAACTGAATAATTAAGTCTATATTACACAGGCTAAATTAACTGTAACAAAAGTCATGTATTGCTTCTTTCTAAACAAACACCTTCCTTTTCACAAAGTTTTTCTATCAATGAAGGGCCAAAAGCACCACAATTAAACAAACAAAAAAAAGATTATTATGCTGAATGGGCTAATAACCTGTACACTGTGTACCCTGCCTCTTGCCGCTAAAGGAAGGAATAAATCCTAAACAGCCTTCCAGAAATAAACTGGATGGCTGGATTATTCATTTGAATTATCTCAACAATTGGCAGCAGTAAAAGAAGCAGGGGGAGGTAAAAAATCAAAACAAATAAGACAATGCTTAGCTTATCTTAAATGAATTTTGCAATCACAGAATTTGGTAGCAGTGTATGAAAACTAGCTACAAACTCCAGAACTTAAAAATTAGTGCTACCTGTAATCCACATAGGTGTGACGAAGAGGTTGTTAGTGAATGCAATAACAATGAGGGTATATTTATAACATTAATACTCTTTTCATAGGCGAATGTAAACAGGGTCCTTTGGTTTTTCCTTCTCTGAACTCTTCTGTACTTTTTATGTCATCTCCTTCTGTAGCAATGAAATCCAAGCCACAAGCTCTAAAGAGAAGCAGTGAAGAAATATACACCTATTATGGGTCATTAGGATCCAAATTTTCTTCCTGAAGTTGGTTTCCTTAAATTAAAGTTGGAGTGCCAAATGTAGTGATTCTCCTGTTTCTGTCATCAGGGGCAGAGAGAAAGAATCTGGAAAGGTGCAAAATGCTAAATGTGCCTGTCACTGTGTTAAGGCAAGGTTGTCCAGTGCATCGCTTTGTGGTTGGGAGCAGCAGACTGAAAAACTCTGTACTGCGCCCAGCCTCTAAACAGGCACCCTGCTGGGCCTTGAACATCCCCCGCACTCACACACCAAAGCAAGGCAGAGGCAAACAGACACAGCATTTGAACCCCACCGACATTGTTGATTCATGCATGGCAGTGGAGCCCGACAGCCCTTAGGTGAGGGAAACTCTCTCACCCTTGACTGGCCTCTTGGAAACATGGGCATGGCTGAAAACTTAGGCCAAAACCACACAGAGGAACTGCAGAAAGAAATAGCCAGCTTTCATTCATAAACCTCACCTCATGATCAGCTCTTTGTCAGTTGAAGTCTTTCATGACAATTCATGTCTAATTGGTGTCAGACAGTGTGGTTTTAAATACTAAGCTTTAATACTTTAAATGCAACCCATATGCATAAACCAAACTGGAAATGAGTTTTAAAAAAGCAAGAAGTAGAACTGTCAAAAGAGAAATTAACCAAATGCATCCCATCCAAGTGGAACTCACTGGTTTGGATCATACAAACATTTTTACCTCAATCATAAATGTAGTCAGGTGGTAAATTTTGGTTAAATAAGTGTATTGTTTCAAAGTGTTGGTTTTCTTTTACATTACAGTATCAATGCTGATGAATTATGTTGGTTCAGTTATGTTAGTATGCTATGCCACGTACTGAACTTGCATGTGAACTGAAGGTGTTTTATCTCCGGGAGATAGTTTTGGCAGAAAATAGGTAAATATAAATATGTCAGTACATTCTCATTTATATGATAAGCAGTCAATATTTTAATAAGATGGTGTATTTCTGAAAGGGATGGTTCAGGGAACTTGTATGTGCGGTTTCCTGCACGCAATAATCAGATGTCTGACCATTGGTGTGGTCCAGTATTAAGAGTGAACTGAGACATTACTGTGGAATGTAAGTGTTGATGAAATAAATCATATCACAATTTCATGTGCTTTAAATGAGTGTGGTGTAATGCAGCTCTCTGTATTTTGTTTGTGGAGCCAGAGGCCACTGCTGTATTTCTTTGCTGTTCTTTTATATATTGTATTTTCATTTTTTGTGCATTTCCTCTGTTATTTTAGAGATTGCCACATTTCATCAAATGTTCTGATTTTTTTAACCAAAGTAAGAAGCAAGAGAACTTTGTTTAATTTGTCTCAACTGAAAATAAAATATACTGCACATTAAGAACCCCCGTTATTGTGTCTCGGGCTACATAAACATAATTTATTTATCGTCGTCAACAATAAACCACACACCAGCACTGGCCATGCATATAAATATAAAGGCATTGGCCACAGGGTTTAGTCATTTTTATCCACATACTGCTGGTCACAGACCATGTTCTGGTGCGTAATGTGCCAAATATGAGAATCTCCTAAAAAAGAAAAGCTTCTTGAAAAACTAATAAAAAGGGAGTCTTTCTGTTCCATTCAGATAATAATATTTGGAAGTACTGAAAAAAAAGTAATTTTTCTTTTTTTACTTGATTGTACTTTCCTGTAAAATATTTTTCACTATTTTGAGTATGAATGATGCTACATTGCTACATTTTAGCATGTACATCTTAATGGAAACAACAAGATATGTATAGTTATAGATGTTTCTCTAAACATTGTTCATGTGGTGCTACTGAACTTCTTACTGAAGTGCACTGGGCTGCCATTTGTGACTTCTGGCCCCGCAAAGCCTTGCCTTGAAAAGAAAAGCTGCTCTGTAATTTAGCAATGTGGCTAGCTACACTAGCTTGTGGTCAGTGGTTTGTTTCAGCCTTTAAGAACAGCCTCACTAAAAGTGAACAGCTAATTATAGAAAAGCAAAGTTGCACACTGCATGAACAAGAACTTACAGTAAAACAAAGACTTGGAGAAAGAAATAGAAATCATTTTTCTCAGGATGATAATAGCTTCTAATTTTGGACTTGTCAGGAAATGTAAGTTGAGGCCATCAACTTACATTGAGACCATCGCTAAAGTGTATACATTCTTTCCAGAAGGAAGAAAACAAAAATCCAAACAAACTAAACCAATAACTTTGTAAATATTACAGTTTGCAAACTCAAACTCAGATTATATAAGTATGGACAGAAATACATGCGTGAACAGACTGAGGTAGTCAGGGGTGATCCAGGAAACTTCAGAAAGACAGTGGTTTTGAAATCCTGTGGTTGCGTGTAATAGGACTGCATGTAGTGATTAGAGGCACAAGCGTTCCAGCTGGCAGTACCACACACTTGAAGCACCCAGTGGCACTGCTTCGCTCTGTACATTTTAGACAAGTCCACAGCACCGTGCTTAGTAAAAACATCTGTTCACTCATATATATGTCCAAGAAAGTATCCATACGTGGAAGGAGCAGGTGCATGAGGAAAAAAATGTCGGAAGTACTCAGAAAAAAATTCAACAAATTATGAAAATATGAATGAAATATCTTACAGATATTTTTGGAAACTTGTGGTCAGACTGCCAAAACTTTGTCTGGTGCAGGACAGAAGTGCTGATGAACAAAGAATGCATGCAAGGGGATATAAGCAAGAAAGCAAAGAGATAAAACAACCTGAATTTAGGCCAGTGAATCAAGCAAGATGACCATAAGCTTTTGCACTAGTATCTGAGGAGCAACAGCAAACTTGACCTCATGACAACCAAACCATTACACCATCACGAGTCTGAATCATTCGATACAAATCAGGCAATAACTTGCCTTGTGCTGTTTAAACCAAATTCTGATTCTGCTTCATGAATATTGCAGCTAAAGCTGAATGTCAATGGACAAGGTTTTAAAGTTATCCAATTGTGGTGAGCCTCAAGTGAAATGTTCTGCTGGAATAGCCCAGTAGTTTTGGTTAAACACAAAAATTATTGGAAATTGTGATTGCATGTTTTTAAGACCTTGATAACTTTGGATTGTTCTGTATACTTTACCCAAACATCTGATTAGTTCACTTTCTCTGGTCTACAATGATATGGCTTAAGTGCAGCTGTGTTCATGGAAATATTATACCGGTATGCTTGCAATGAAAATGGTGTTTATGATGATGACACTGGACAAAAAGCAATGTCTGCTCTCAAATTGGTGACAGTATGATGTGTTTATGACTTTTTTATTTGAACTGCCTTTATGTTGAAATGTGTTGTATATAAAGAAACTTGACTTGAGCCTGCGCTGTAAAACTCAAATGTTGAACAGCTACATGGTAAATGATGACTATTAGCAATGACTGGCATACTCTGAAAGAAAAACCTTCAGGCACCTGGAAAAATGAGACACTTTTGTTAAGACACGACGCTTAGCAAAAGTCGGCTTCAGAGAAAAGGGCAACAGTCTGATACTGAGGTGAAATATTTGATAGAGAAGAGAATTGCTTCATGACAGGGAACAACCACCGTTCAGTTAAAATATTTTTGAAATGCTGGCTGTATAAAATTTTTAATTTGAATGTTTTAATGTGATATGTGGCTTGGAGTAAAATAGAATGACTTGAAAAGTTATCAACCCCCCTTGAACTTTGTCACATTTTGTCTGTGACAGATTTCAGTTTTTCTGTGATGGATGACGTGGCTTATGCTAAAGATTATATCAACTTCTCACTGAGAAAGCATTTAAAAAAAAACGTAAAGAAATGCAGTTGCTCAGAATAGAATGTAGTGGTTTGAACAACATGGGCTGTGCACTGTTGCTCTATCTGTCCCACTGCATATTTAAGGCTGCTATATACGTTTTCATTGCCGGGAGATGAGGAGGGCAGTCGTGGTAAACGTGTTCAAGAATAAAATCAAAGTTTCTTGAGCAAAGCATGTCACTGACCACCGGAAAACATGTTTCTATTCTAACATCTCCATCATAGTAACAAGCAATTTCTGTGGGTAATGTGCTGTGTTTTCCATCTTGGACTCAGTTCATGGGTACTTATATGTATTTTAGTTAAACAAAGGGGTGAGGAAGAATATTCTTCTCACTTCTTTGAGTATGCCAACTATTTCCTTTGGTTATAGTGTCCTGTAGTTATTGTGCTCCCTTACGTTTTGTTTGATATTGCGAAATCAATGTTATTTTGTAATAAGTGAAAAGTTATGCACCGTCTACATATTCAAAATAAGTAATACAATAAAAAAGTTCAGAAAAATTCAGTTTTACTTATGTGACAAACCTGTGAAATATCTGATCAACCAAGCAGATGTGTTGTATCCTATATTTAGCCAATTCAAAAGACATAAATCATGCTGCTGATGGGGCTGCATTGCTCCAATATCCTGCTGGAAAATGCTGAATGGTTTCGCACTCCCAAGAAATGAAAGAACATTTCTAATTACGCTACCAACACAGGAACAAAGAGATATGAGGAAGGGCAAAGCAGATCTGTAATAAGAGGACTCAGATTTAGATTACAGGTTTTAAACAGGACAGAGCTGACTGATGTAAGGTACAAATTTCAAGGCAACAAAATTTCTCACAAAAACTCTGCTGTGGGTTTGATTGGTTATAAAAATACAAAATAAATAGCCAAGTCTACTTTTATAATTAGTGAACACCAGCAAATCTCAATGAAAAAAGTTGATACAGATAATTAAAAAAATAAATTAAATATGATTAATTCAGAGGTTATTATGAAGTATTGAAATGCTCCATTGAAAAGTTCTTAAGCACTTATGCAGACACAAACCATTGCCTAACTACTTGCCAGGCATTTCTCCTGGGAAGTAGCTACCATTACTCAGCAAGTCTTGAACAGCAGTGGCACATTTAGAGAACTTGTGGATTGCTAATTTTCTTTCCGTTTGCCGTCTTTTCATGTGGCAAGAACAAATACACTAATGAAAGATAATTGGCGTGTGTTGTTTTGGTGTTTTGCATGTCTCGCTGGAGATGAAAACGATACCCTGCCAGGCCTGCAAATGCTAATTGGTAATGCTAACTGCTTCTGTTATACAATGAGTGGCGATGTGGGACAAAGTGATGAATGGAGGAAATAACTGTCTCTATCAAAATGATCAGTCATCAATTCTTGCTCATGTATTTTTAAACTCGGTGGTTCCCAAAGTGTGGGGTGCGTGGGGCACAGTGCTATTGCAAGGGGGCACGAGAAGCAGTATGGATAAATGAAAAAAAAAGTTACACAAAAGTGTTTCACTGTGAAGATGATTTGTGGTGTGTTTTGTTGCAACCTGAAGTGTGGAATAAACTTCAGGGAGTTTGGAAACAAAATATGTGTAATAGTTTGTGTCTGTTTGAACGATGTGTGTATCCAGTTGAATTTTTTGTTTTCTTTTCATTTTGTAATCCACAGGCAGGCCCAGAAAATCTTTGGGACCCACTGAGGGTGGGCGTGGGGGGCAGAAAATCTCTTTGGGAACCACTGCCCAATGTAAAATTAAACAAATTTTACATTGACTTCATGTACAGAGAAAGCCTTACCTCTATTCTCCAGCGAGTACTGTCTGTTTAGCAAGTGGGAAATTACAACCCATCTGATTGTTTTGGCATTAAGAGTTCAGAGTCATTTGGGGAGTCTGTCAAAGGTTAAGAAGGCAGAATGCAAAGTAGCTACAGAGGAAGTAGACTGTGCAGTCTTGCTTTCACCTTCTAATGGGATCTGACAGCTACAAATGTTATGTGGATGCAAGATATTAAAGATGAGCTTATCTAAGACTGCAGCTTTTGCTTTAAGTATAAACTGTGCACATATGCTGTCCTGCGACACCTGCTAAAATGTTGCATGAGTAAGTAAGATAAATGCAAAGTGGCTGGTCAATTTTCCACATGACCAACTTCACTTAAGCTCAGACTGGTGCACACCTGGCAACCAGCAAGATGCTGTGAGGCTCCAAGGCTTGCATCACCCTGACTTCAATTCAATTTGACACTTAATAAACTACTTTAAGAAAGCAGTTCTGTCATTTCTCACGAAGAGTCCAACACCAATAAATCTGCCACTTTAAAAGAAAAAAAAAAGAAAAAAATTATAATTTGAAAGGGAATCTTGTTTTTAATATCCTTTAAAAGGAAGTGGGTGTGTTGGATGGCTGAGTGGAAGGGTTGCTCCAAAACTCACACTAACATGACTGGCTCACTCAAAAACGTTCCTGAAAATGTGCAGCTTGTGTGTCACTTTCCTCACCAGTGTATGATGGCACACAAACAGAAAACATAGATGTGGACAGAATGTAATTGAACACTTAGCAGTGCAGGTCACAGTGAAGCTTACTGGTGCAGTCTTTAAAGGTATTTGATTTCAAAAGAAAACAAAGGAAAAAGGAAAATATTAAATTATTTAATACATTTAATTCTTGATTTATCTCTTCAAAGGTGGTACAATAACCACTGTTACAGGTGAGAATCCGAGAAACTGCTGAAAAGTTGTACTTAATATTTCTATTCATCCCAAGGCAGCTACCAACACTAAAAAGAGAGTCCCATGTGACGATTCTGCCTCCAGTACTGTTTGACAAAGAGTACTGTAATGAAGGGCCAAAGTGTAGTTTACTACAAGTGTCATTAATTAACTATAATGGACAAACACTTGTTAGCATGTTTGATGCAACAAATATATAATTAACTTACACGTTATCCGCTTCAGATTCCGTAACATGTTGTTTCCCCCCACTAATAAAAAGCATTTGGTGTATATGACAGATGTTCATCAGCCAAACTAAACTTTCTTTCACTTAGCTCACAAATGTTGCCTTTTTCTTATCCTCTGTCAGTAATGGCATGAATATAACAAATACTGAAGGGAGGAAAACGATCCCCAAGTTTCATCTGTATCCATACATACCTGTCTAATTGTCAACACCGCCCTGCACTCTCCAACTTGAAGATTTTACCTGCCAACTTCTGAAACTTAATGAAAAAATTGTATAAAGAGCTAAAGGTTACTAAATTATTCCGAGGAGCAGACCACATTTAAAGAGACATGCAAGAATAATCCTATGATCACAGTGAAATAAATCTTCCCATCTTTACCACACTAAAGATGAGCCTTTTTGGTACAGTAGCCATAACGATCCTAATGTGTGGATGGAGAAAGAGACTTGAGAAGGTGTTAGACACAGTTAGTGACTGGCAACACTCAGCAGCAAGAGCTAGGCAATAAATCCAGGTCTAAAGGTCTGTAACCTGCTCTAGTTCCTGCAACTACACGATGAGTGACATCCTTGAACACCCACTTCTCCATCCAGCTGAACAAAACAGAGTCTGTTCGGTCTACTCCTCGACTGACCAAGAAAAACACACAATCACACTTTACTCACCTAAAACTGTCTTTTTTTTCAAATTCATTTATCACAACGAGCCCACAAAACAGAAGAGAAAATATTAGTTAAAGTAACAAGATTACAAGAATGGCTGAAATGAGTTGCAGTTCAGGCTAAAAACAATTTGCAGAAAATAATTGTCTATATTCCAACAGGCACAATGATGAAATTCACTAACACAGTTTCCTAATATTATAGTTTTTTGGGGTTTTATTTTGATGGTGATAAAAAAACTGTTGATATACGATTACTTTTTTTACCTGTTCTGCATCGCCGCTTCAGTAGGACCAGGAAGTTTTGTTCTCTACTGGACAGCAGAGGTCTTTTTTGGCTCCAGGCGTAGATGTCTAAGTACTCCTCATATTAGATTGATAATGCACAAAGTGTGCACTCAGGAAACGTCACTGAAGACCAACACTCAAATCTGACAAGACAAATTTGACAACTTCGTTTTTCCGAATCTGCATGCTGTCAGTGCACTAAATCTTTACATCTTCCGATGAAGAAATACTTGCTACAAAAAGACATTTGCAGGTCAATGTCATCTTACAAACCTAGCTAAAACAAACTTCATTCCAAGCAAAATAGACTAATATAGCAGTTGTCGCTTATGTTTGTGTTTTGAGTGAAGTGGAGCTTCTGTGTTTTGGACAATACAATGCAGCTGCTCTGTGAAGGCCTGTGTATTTGGAAAAAAGATGTGTGTGTCTGCAGGAAACCAATCTGACCCCAGGGATTAGTTGTAAGAAACTCTCATTCTGCTCCAGATGTTTATCACGTCACAAAGCCCTCAAAGCTCTTGGTGAGTAGTAGGTAGAGAACACAACCTCCTTTCAACACACGCCTACATACACACAGAGGCACACAATCATTCCAGCTGCTGCTGAAGGTGTCGCCCAGTAAGGAATTTGCTGATAGTAAATTTCCTGTGCAAATTATTCTGCTTTGGGCAACAATATATGGTCAAACGATCCAATATGCTCACACAAAAAGTAAACAAACTTTTTTTAGTACTCTTGAAAGACAAGGGACACCACAAAATAGGGGAAGTTGCGTGGAGGCTATTTATAATCTAAGGGTGGTTTACTAAAACCGAAAGATAACATTCACAGATTACATGCACAGGAAATATTTCAGTTTATATAATGCCAGATGTATAATTTTTTTAATAACCAATTTCTCATTACCACAGTAAGCATTTTTCTGAAAAATCGGATGTATTGGAAGTGTTTTATGTTATTTATTTAGTGTAAATGTTGAGATTGATTGTTTTTGATAGGGAAACCACAAAAATACATAATTGGTGATTAAATTATGATCCCAAACAAAAGGATTTGACATTCATGCAATAGAACTTTGTAAATTTCCAGCTGTCATTCCCTGTGTCAGGCGGAATCCATCTCCTTTGTTCAGAAAATATTTTGAATACGTAGACAGAATCACCTGCTACAGCCGATCAAAATAAGCCAAAGCAATAGAGCTCAGATCAATTTGGATTTTTACATAAGTCCTGTGAACATTTAAATAAAACAAATACCGTTTAATGTTTTTAATGTTATAGTGAAATCAAATTTAATTATTTTATATATGAAAAGTACTGCAAATTACCAAAATATTTTTTTATAATAATATATGTGAAGCATATTATAAAATAAATTATTCACCTAGTTATTTGTTTATTATATGGTGGGAGATTTTTTTTCTCTCCATTATCAAGAGCTGGAAATGAATGGGAGTGAGGGAGGGGGGATTGGCTGCGCATTACTAACTGTCGCCCCTGGCCTATGAGTTGCGCCTCTGTTAATCGATCTCAGCATTAAAAAAGGGACTTTCAGCCATTAAAGACAAATCTTAAGATATGTTTCAATCTACTTGTAAAGTATAAATCATAAGACCTGATATACAAGCAACTAATTATCTGAATTGTCTGTCTCATGTCAGAAGCAGTTGCAAGAATTGACCCTTGTTCCAGAGGCTGCAGCCGTGCGTAATAAGTGCTGCGTGTCCGGATCGCGCCGAACCTTCAGGCGGACATGTCACTTATCACACACATTAAATATCAATCGGAACATCTCTGAGCCCTCAGCCGTGCTCTGACACGTCATACTAAAAATATTTCAGCACTGCTGAAGCGCAGCGGAAAGTGGAATTATGTAAAAGTTGAGTGAAATGATAGTTTCCCAGTGGTGCGCCTGAAGTTGCTTTTGGTTGGCTTTATGTGTGATACTATACGCAATTACAGTTAAACATCCCGTTAAGACTTTTCAAGTTTAAGTGGAACTGTGAATGATCAAAATGCGCTTGATGGCGAACTTCAGCACCAAAGCCAGGAGATAGAAGAGAAAAATAAATAAATAAATAAAATAAAAATTCTTACCGAGATACTGCCTGATGTCCAGCAGGATTCTTGGAGCCCCGCCGTTCAGCTGGTAACAAAGCGAGCCGAAGCAGAAGAGGAAGAGCGCAGCCATGCAGAAACCATAACCTCGCAAGGAGAAGCGCCACGGTAGAGCGCAGAGCAAGCCGTGCTTTCGGTGGTGTCGCTCTCTGATGTGGTTGGGAGTCTGGTGGTTGTTGCTGTTGTGAGGGGGACTGCTGCCGAAATTCTTCATCATCTCCTCCTCACAAAGCAACGTGGAAAGTCACCCATCCGCCTCTTGGAAGTGAAAGTTGCCGCTTTCGGATCATTTGATGGAGGGGTGAAACAGGTAAATTTTGGAGACTTAAAGAAAGTCTGGATCTCCTCCGCCGCTGCTTCTCCTGCTGCTGCCACGGGGTTCTTGTTGTTTTTTTTATGGCAGTCAGCGTTTTGCTCCAGCTCTGTCCGTGCTTCTTTTCCTCTCGTTGGATGAGTGTTCCTTCCTTCCGTCCTTCCAGCAGAGTTAAGGGTTCATCCTTCTCCTGTGAGGCTCTCGGTGTCAGATTACTGAACTTGGAAAGAAGGAAAGCGTCCACTTCACATTTTGTGTGGATTGGGGAGTGTAAAACAGCGCCTACCAGTGTCTGTTGAGGGATTCATTATAAATAGTTGGTAGGCTTTGAACTTTGATTGTAGAAGCTGCTTTATATTTTTAATGAGATTTTTTGCGATTTAGGCTATAGATCAGCGCAAGTTATTAAATAACTGTGAAGTTGGTGGAAAATCATTTATGATTTTCAAGCGTCAAGAAATAAAAAGTCTGAAAAGTTCAGTGGATTTTCATTTGTAGCCCCTGGATCAGTAGTTTGTAGAATTATCATCTGATGTGACTATTTACACATAGAGAACATGCAAATTACCCATATCCTTTTTTTTTTTTTGGCCAAAATTGCTCAAGTTGAGGCAGAATATCGCAAATCTCACCATTTTCACTCACTTGTATTTAAATGTCGGCTTTGACTGGGCCACTCTAATATCAGAAATAACCTAAACCATTCCACGGTTGCTGTGTGTTCAGAGTAAGTAGGTGATTTCTAAAGAAAATGTATATGTGCAATGCACTGTATTTATTCAGCTGTATTGGAATAATTGGGGCTGAACATAAATACACACTAGACATTTCAGATTATTATTTTTAAAACTTTGTAAAACCATGTATGTTTTTCCTTCAGTCAAAAATGTGCACTACTTTGAATGAAAAAAAAAAGCAAAACAGTGTTTTGTAATTTATGATTGTAGCGCAGACTTAAAATCCTAATGAATCTTTTCTGGAATTTCAGCAAGATCAAGTCTGATAAATCTGGGGGGACTATGACACCATTAATGATTTAAAAGTTATTTAAGAGACATTAAAATGAAATCCAACAGCACTTCAAAACTAATGTGGTGTGAGCTCCCTTTCTACATTTTGTCAGTATTTTTGCAGCAGAATTCTAGATCATTGGTAGACAAACTACACTGCAGTAATGTATTATGCATGTAAAAGAAAACCATAATAAATCAGAAAAACAATCAAACCTCATTGAAACTGTCATTTCGCATTTAATCAAATTAAAGTGTCATGACTTAATATTGCTGCAGGTAGTAGACAAAAGAATGTTGAAGTGTATGTGTGTGTGTGTGTGTGTGTGTGTGTGTGTTTTAAACTTTCTCCTTCCCCCTCAGGCCAGTTGTTACAATCTTTGTTTGAACTATAACTTTTTCCACAGCAGCAACAGAACCCACCATTAGACCACACCTTCAATTAGGAGGTTTTTCACAACTACTTTGTCAACAGGCCTCCAGGGTGACAGCTGTCAAGGAAGCAAAGTAATAATTAATAAAAATAAAAAAAATAATAATAAAAAAACAATTTGGCTTTAAAGAGCAAAACTAATGAAGTATAGAACAGTAATTTTGCAGAGTTGACGGAATAGTATTTTCCCCACTTAAAAAGTCTTTGTGGAACAGGCAGCAATTTTCAAGCTCTGCAGCAAAAGTTATATTTTCAAAGTTTAAGACCAAGACGGGCAGCCCAACTGGCACAGTTGTTTATTGTGCCATTTGATGGTATAGATTTCACTTAGACCACTACTCCAAATCACGTTTTTTCTGTGACTCCTGATATTCATTAACTTTGCAGGCATCTAGGGGGAACTTTTACACCCTATATCACACCTTCCAAAGGTGGGTGATGCTACTTTCCAGCTTTATTCCGCATAGTGTCAGTCAGAATTGTACATGATGCTACAATTTAAATACTATATTTAAATTGAAAATGTAACAATGCTTTTTAACTTATTTTGTTCTCGAACAGATTAATTTTATTTAATCTTAGTAGGATAGCTCAGTTCATTAGAATTGATCGAAACTTGGATATAGCTGTGTGTAACGCAGCTATATCCGTGTTACACACAGCTATATGTGTTTTAGATCCCAGGAGTGGGATCTAAAACACATCAAAACTGGTTTTTACAATTGCTAAGGGAGGCTCTCATTAAGCTTCTAGTGAAAATATATGGATATGCTTAAAAGCAAGACACATCAAATAAAAGTAGTTGTATTTGAATTATTTGTTTGTATATGATGGTATGTGATCAGTTGAAGTTTCATTGAATTTGCTCTACTTCACACACTCGGTTTAAGTTGTAGGACCTCATTAAACAAATAAATATAAAAATAAGACGTTTATTCAAAAGAACTTGGAATCCTCATTAGCATTGTACATTTAAAAAAAAAGAGTCTTGCCACATTTGGATTAAGCATAGTGGATTACATAGTTGCTTTAGAAGTAAGCAGCTATGTAATCCAGTTTACTTCTAACAATAATTAGTGTGTAGTGAAATCAGAATAATACTTGGACCTGGCAGTGATAGAAAGCTGAAATTTTCTCCTTAATCCTAAAAACACTTTACAGATACTTCAGATACACTTTGTCAAAAATCACATAAAATAAGTTAATTGACAACAGTGTCCTCACAAAAGGAACAGGTTACATATAGTATGCAAAATCTAGGCAGATCAGTGCATGCTGGAATGTCATTGTGTTTGTAATTCTTGTCAAATGAAGTCAGATGACTCCTCGGCATCAAGTCAGATAAATGTCAAGCAAATAAAATTGTCTGCGACAAAATATTGCGCTGTGGGGTTCCAGTACTTGGCCTGTACTTTTCTCAGAGTAAAGATGAACAACAGGAAAAAGCTTTAGTGCTTTTGACCACAGAAGCATGACTAAAAGAGCCAAACCAAGGCAACCTGCAGAGTTAATGTTGGTTCCAAAATTATTACTTTTTAAAAATCCAACAGAGCAATGATGCTAAAAAGAAAACATGGGTACAGATAATTTGTTATTTTTAGTTTTAATAAAGTGCTACTACTAAAAGCTAATATAAGATAATAATATAGTATGTCTAGCAGATGGTTTTTAAATAAGAAGCTATTGTGTTACTTCTGTTCTGAATCCACATGCTTTTAATTTTAGACTCTGATTTAGAAATGTCTTTGTGCAAAATTACAGTGTCCCAGTTTATTAAACTGACTAGAAAGAAATGAGTCCGTCCATTACTGCCTGTTTTTCAGTTGCACTTCCAGCTTACATGGTGCCTTTGTGTCCCCTTTAAATGCCCGAGACTAGGAGGAGCCCATACCTTATTGAACAGACATGGACATGCACCAAAGTAAAAATAATGGTTGAATTCATTGGATGGTTATGGCCCCCAGGACAATTCTCAGACTCTCCAGTGGAGAGTCTGCTACTCTCCACAGGAGAGTCTGAGAATAATAATAAGTTAATTGACAACAGTGTCCTCACAAAAGGAACAGGTTACATATAGTATGCAAAATCTAGGCAGATCAGTGCATGCTGGAATGTCATTGTGTTCTGACACTCTCCACTGGAGAGTCTCAGAATTGATGTGTCACCCACTCTTGATATGTCACCCATATCAAGAGTAGAAACTGCTCGGTGGTCAATGTATAGCAAGAAACAATTTATTTATATTTCGGAAAGACAAATAGTTATGGACATTACTTTTTGTTGTTTCATTACACAAGCAAAATCTGTATGGACAATCATTAAGTAGACGAAAACCAAATTAAATCATTTGTACACGTATTTTACAATACATACTGTAGTTCCTTACTGAGCAATGTGCAGGAAGGTATTGCTATTTATATAATACAGCTAATTACAGTTGATATGAATAATAAAAAAAAGAAATAAGTTATTAACACAACATAAATTACACATAGAGAATGTGCAACTTCGCCAAAGCATTGTATGTATGCAATCAAGAATTTAGTTTTGTAAGACTGAAAGCTAAAAATGAGTAACTGGAGGTTAACACATGGTTGGTAAATTGGCATTGGGAACTGAATACAAAAAAATAAAAATACCAGCATACCTCATTAAAACCCTTTACAATACCTGACATACATGTCCATTTGGGGACCTGTGAAAATATGTAGCCAATCTTACCTATAAAACCGCTAGTTTAACCATCTAAAGTGCAATTACAGTGTCAGTATTTTCATTCTTTTACAGAATGCTTCCTGGGTCTTACTTGTTTGAACTGTGACTCCATCCTCACTTTCCCAGAGCACCACTTTGATTGATGAGAGAAGAAGGCATCAAATAACCACATCAAGTGCCAGTTGCAGAAACAAGCTCAGCAACAGCAGCTAGTCAGATTTTATAAACGAAACAAACGGATGGAGTAAGTCTTCAGTCCAGTACTGGCAACGAGAGATATGATTTTAAACATGTAAGAAACGGACAGGGGGAATATTTGTTGTTTGCTCAGTTTCATGCAGAATGCACAACCCAATGTTCTTAGTTATTTTCTTCTCAATAACGTTCTAACAGTCTGATTCCTCTCAGAAGGTCCCTGAAGTTTGAGACAGTTTGCTTGACAGTTTATTCCCATCTTTGCATGGCAAGGGTCCAATCCTGCGCCGGCACTGATTAAATGTTTGATGATACTCCTCAAGAGCTTTAATTCCTGAATGTGCTCACCAATGTGTAGACAGACCAGTGGATTCCACATATGTTGGCTAAGATCTCAGCTGAATCTTTGTTTTTCTTCAGCAAGATGTACTTTCAATGTATTCCAACATGGTCCAGGGAGATTCAACATGGGGGGACGTCTCGTCTTGTTCTTTGGTCCATGTGCACCACCAAAGTAATTGTGTGTATATATAAAAAGTTTTCTTGACAGACACAATCAGATGAAGAAAAAGCCCTGCATGTTTTGCACAGCTTCTTGTAGCTATTCATTCATATTGGTAAGGCAATTTCAAGTGTCCTTTTCCACATTGAGGAATGTACTTTCAGTAAAAGCTGATTGTGATTACTGCAGCAAACAAAGCTTTCTGTAAGACTCACCACACACCATGGTATGCCTTGAAAAAGATGTATCATAAAAGTTGAAATATAAAGACATCATTTGTTTGAATTTTTTTTTTCAAATGACTTCAAGCAGGCCTGAAACGGGGCTTCCTTTCAAAAGCAAACCCAAAATCAAACGTATAAATCCTTTTGGAATTCAGTTGTACTTTGTGCTATAATACAGAAACATTGTACAAAATAAGCCACCTGTAATCCACTGTTTGGTGTGGATTCATTCATTCAGACTTTGACCTGCCTTGCCGTAAAATGTAAAATGGTTCAGCTATGGAATATGTAGGAAGTAAACCATTTACATAGTTTAGCAAACAAAAAAAAAGTTAGAAAGAAAATAATTTTAATCTTACAAAGAGTGTGCTATCGTTTTTAAAGGCAGATCAAAATCTTTAATTGAAGACTTTAGGGATGTCCTTAGAATGGAAGAAAACCAACAGAGCAATCAGTCTTGATTTGTTTTCCTAAAGGCATCTTATATCTTCTCTTCGCTCTAAACGCCGTAAACATTAAAGAAGGGATAGCTCTTTTTGAATGTACTTTAGTGCTGTGCTCACTTAGTTGTGTGGCCACCTCCAGGTTATGTTTTGAAACAGCGACTGGGCTTGAGATTAGGACTGCATTCCTCTGTGCGTATTGACCAGACGGGCCTCGCTGATAAGGCGGCGAGTGTGCCTCTCGTCCCGCACCCCGGCATCCCTCAGGCTGCTCTCCGTTAACAAGGCCACGCGGCTCAGCGTGTCAATGCCCGCCGCCGCCAGAGATGGGCCGTACATGGGAAGACCAATGTAAACGAGCCAATCAAATACTGTGCTGATGTTGCCCAAGTTAACGGGTTTCCGGGACATCTCTGTCAAACCTCCGGAGGGGATCTGAAATATGGAGGAATAGATTAGTTTTACAGGAGTTCTCAAATTACTGTGCACTCTGAATATACAGTATTTCCCCACTGAGGGATAGAAATGTCCTTCAATGGAGGGACTTTATTGTGGGAGTGTTTATGGTCCCCAATTTATCTATGGTGAAATAATGATAAATAAGACCCTATAAAAGAAACAGTTTTGAGAACCTTCATTGCCCCTCGTCAAAAATAAATTAAAATCTGTCTTGAACATCTCCAAGACGTTTCTCTATTAAAATTATTTTACAATAATAATTTTCTGGTAAGTCACAGGTTGCCTTACAGCCATGCGGTGCTGTTTTCGTAGTTCTTTCACTCTGAGTTGGTCCATGCTGGAGGCCACGTCTTTGACTGGCTGCTCCAAGTCCTCTGAGTAACGCTGGATCAGTGCCTGTGGAATACCACATCGGCCGTGCTGCATAAAGAATGTGAAGAGGGACATGGTTAAGAAAATGGAAACATTTTACCCAAACGAATCAGGGTGTCTTTATTGTTTTCAAACAAATATAGACATCAAAGAAGGTAACCAACGGCTGTATACTATCGTTATCCCAATTCCTATTTTCATCAACAAAGAACACATCAAAAGTTACAAAATATCAATATCTGGAGATTTTATTGCAGCCACTGAAAGTGGTTCCAACTCAGTCCTGAAAATTTATGTAATGTAGGACAGTTTTAGATGTAGAAAAGAATGGAAAACAGATAATTAAATATGGAAAGTGCAAATATATTTATTTCACATATATATATTTATAAATATAAAAATCTGACCTCATTTCATTTGCCCTGACTTAGGTACATTAATCTTTAGCAGGAGTTTAGCAAAATTTGGTGCCTCTTAACTCTTAACTGCTGATAAATAGCAATCCAGCAGAGCAGTTTTGAGCTCTTCGACACTATTTTAGACCTCACCCCTTGATGCCCCAGTCTGTTTGAATTTGTGTTTGTTTTCCTGTCAGAGTAAGGGCTTCCAATATGTTTCAGGGGCTGAGCCTGGTGTCTGGTGAGTGCCAAAAGTTTTTACGATCCCGTCTGCCTTCGGTGAGATCCAGCCTATAAACTTAGCAGTTTCAGCCGCATCAGAGAGAGGGCAAAGCCACAATCTTTCCTTCTCAGCTCCAGGCAGCGTATTTATCATCACACACATATAACCTCTTAGCAAATAAATACCTCGACATCATAAAACATCCATACAAACAAGAAGCACACAGGCTTTAGGTTATGCTCTGCTCCTGTTGTCCTGGGTTTTATTGCCATGAAACAGAACAATTTGGAACGGCGCTGCAGTCAAATTATGACTGAGTGAAGTTAAGCATGTTACAGCCCTGAGGGTGCTAAAAGGAGTTTGACGCCAGACGAGTATAGAAGTGTTTTGGAATCCAACTTTTTCATATTAACTGTGGAAAATATGACTGGAAATGTTTTAGTGAATTTACCCAAAGAGAACTGACCCAGCATTTTATGGAGTTCTCAGCAGAATTTGCTTTGCATTCAGTTGTGTTAACTATATATTTTTACTTTGTTCCTACATTTGTCATGTTTTCAAAAGTATCAAATAGATTAACATTTTATAATAAAAACTATTGCAAATTGTACTTAATTAACATTTCAGGATCATAAATAACATTTTTGCTTCTCTACAAACATAAATGGTTTATTTTTGTTAATGTTTTCCAATTCACCATTGGAGAAACAAAATGAACAGGGCCTGAAGTGGAAGCTTTCCAAGCAAGCCCACAGAAAAATCAGTGATAAATGTAAGTATAAACTATCGATTTGCACTGCACTACAGATAATTTATTCATGAACGTGATGCAGATAATATTTTAAAGCTACCAGATGTTAATGATGCAACCATTCATGAATCCCACTTGTTTTCTGATTTGCAACCATAAATCGCAAGATTTGGTGCAACATTACTTAAAGAATAAAAATTATATTCTGAGAGAATATAATTGCAGCATTATTGCTTTTCTATCTATATTGTTAATAAGAAGCAAATCATTCTCTAGTGCCCTCTGCTGGCTTGGAGGATGGTTTGAATATGTTTTGGGCCAGACCCTAATGTTTTACCTAACATTTTTATGCAGCTAAAAATAAATAGCTACCGAAGAAATTAATTGTGAAAATCTGTGTTTTTTTCTTAAGTTAATTTTCTAAACTTGTTTTTGTAGTGGTGCTTTTCAAACCTTGTCAGAGTAAGGCTCCTCTGTCAGATCAATGCTCTCAGCCTGCAGTCGTTGCTCCAGAAGGGTGTGCAGATCAGGACTCATCTTAGTGTGAGAGAGCTTCCTCGTCACAGCCATTTTACCTCCCAGATCTGAGAGCCAGGGAGGTTGCGCTGCTGGTGGAGAGCCTGAATCTTCACCTATAGATGATGCCGATGAGGTGGCACATGGACTGGGAGGAGGACTAAAGGTCTTAGCAGGGAGAGCTGGGGCGCTGAGAACAGGGGTTGGGCTGCTGCTGCGGATTAAGGGGCTACTCGGTTGGGAACGATTGACAGAGTGTGTAGGTGAGGCGGTAGGGGATGGTGAGGAGGGTAGGGAGAGAGACGAGTGACGAACTCCATTGATTAGTCTTTCTCTGGATTTTTTGGCAGGAACAGGAGGTGGAATGGGAGGCTTTTTGGGATGCGACAGGATGATCCTTTCCCCACTGGCACTAGAATCAGGAGGACTTGGAGTGGGACTAGAAAGAGGCTCTGGAAGTTTGGGAGGCTGGACTGTTGGGCACTGGTAGCGGAGAGGAAGCTGGGAGGGTATGGGAGGTCTAACAGACCTTCCTTTGGGACTTACTGCCGGTGTCCCTTTTTGAGTTGGAGAACGCTCCTCCCTGTAGACCTTGACTGGGCTGTGTGCCACTTCCTTTGCTGTTTTAACCACAACGTTCAGATCATCCTTCTGCTCAAGGTCGTGAAGATCTCCCAAAGAGTGAGAACGTTTCCAGAGTCCAGATGGCTGTGGGAGACCATCAAGGTCCTCACAACTGCGGCTAGCCGGGATGGGGGAGTGTTTCTGTGTTTTGCGGAGTCCCAGTAAGTTGAAGCCTTTCAGGGAAGGCTTGATGAAGAAGTTTTTAGGGAACTTTGATCGCTGGTTTTTGCCATTTTGTTGCAGAGCCTCAGTAGAAAGAGTCATAGGTAGTGTGGGGTAGTCTGGAGACTGCATACCTGCTGAAGAGCGACTGGAACGGGATGCTTTTCTGTTTTTCCCTGTAAAACAAAAGTCCATAATTAAAACTGAGGTTCATACAAAGATTTTTTTGTTTGTTTTTAAAAAATAAATGACTAGGTAAACACAACATATTTGTAATAAAGCATCAAATCAATAAATGCTGATCTTTCTTTTGAAATTGCTGTGCCTTTCTCTGAAGTCAAAAGTTAAAAGTTTAACAAATTAAATAAAATAAATTTGTTAAATGTAGTAAGTATTTTATTGACAAAATCAAAACAAAATGTGTGTGAAAAATATAAGTGCAACTCCAACACTGCATTGTTACTTGTTTTAACAAGTCAATAACATAAGTACAAAGTGCTTCAACATGATCAGATATTATTATTGTTCAAAGCTTTTTCATAGGTAAGTATTTAAAGAGCCTAAGAATGACAATGAGATCAGCTTTTTGTCTCACAGTCTGAGACTGACTCAATGTTGCCAACATACTGATTTCTAAATAAAGATACTTGGATGGGACTCTTTTAGAAAGAGGATGCAACAACTTACCGTTTGTCTTTTAGCTTACAGAGCAAAATGGATGAATGAAACGGAGGAAAGCCACATAGATTTTAAAAAGTGTCATCAAAGATACAAAATGTCTAATTAGTACTAATATCTTATAAAATATTTAATGGTCCCTGAACTGAAATGTTCATATCAGATTCTCAACAGAAGATCCACAGCTAGACAGTAACTTCTAATTAATGTGAGATTACAAAAACAGTTCAGTTGTAATTTATATCAGAGCTTAATTTGTGATATTTTTTGAAGCATATTAGTTGATATAATACATTTAGATCATCTCAAACTTGATGAAGTTTAGATTTTATTGACAGCTAAATCACAATATTCTAATTTATTAATATACTCTAGAAAATAATGCAAATAGACAGCATTGGTATTATAGTAAACTTCAATAGCCATCTACTAAACTTACAGATGCATTTTAACACAACACATGACAGTATGGAAGATGTGCTACATCTAAAAGGAGAATTGAGACATGTTTGAGAAAAGTGTTCAGGCCTCCACAGCATTTGTATTTTTCAATCAATGTAGTGAGAGTTTGAGTGATGTTATTACTATCTAAAACAAATAATTTATCTGGTGAAATTTAACTGAAGCTGCACAGAACAAAAGTTCACAGGTGAACAAATTAAATGGCTCAGACTGTTGTCCAATTATCAGCAAATAAAAAAATAAATAAATAAAATCAAAACTATTACTAATAAATAGCTCCAGCTTTAGAATGCTTTGACTCATAGAATCTTCCATTACGAGCCGTGCTGTGACCGATCTTTTGTGCTGCAGTTGTTGCAGACAGAAGATTTAAGGTTCGCGCTTTCCATTCAGGAGGGTTAAAAATAAGACAGTAGAGGTACAACAAACATGAGGACAAAACCCATATTTAAGCTGGGTTCTTTTATTATTATTATTATTATTATTATTATTATTATTATTATTATCAGGAATCGAGACTTCTGCAAAATTCTTCAGAAATATATCTAAAAACATACTTTCTGTTGTATGCTTTATCTGACTGACAAGAATTATGACAACAAGAAGTCACACTTTCTCAGTTCCTGTTTGGAAAATACAATAATTATGCCATTCCAAAGCTGTAATTTCACCTTTGAGTGGCAAAGGTCTTTGGGAAGCCTTGAGTTCAAAGTCCAACATGGCTGCCACTTGTACAAATCTATTTCTACAGTTTGTCTCAAACCACTGGCACACAGTGGTGTATACTCTCAATTTGTTCATGTGTCCTTTTTGTTTGAGCTTATATCTAATTTTTGGCTTATCTTGCAACTAGCAGTCATCACCAAACCAATTAGTAAAACCAACTAATTTTCTGACTTGCTGTAAGCCTTTTTTTTTAAATCTTCCACTAAAATGCTGGGTGCATCTTTAGGTTTAATTGCAAATAAAAGCAATAAAAATAGGTGGATTGTAATTGAAGTATAGCTGTGGAAGCCTGTAATTACAGAAGAAAATGCTGAATATTAAAATATGTTATGCAGTTTGTTTGTGAAGAGCTTAGTGGCATGAAAGGAAAATAAAAACAGACAAGAAAAAGAGGCAAAACAAAAATAAAAAGCAGCACCAGAGTCCCTTTTATTCTTTTTATTGAACAACTTTTTGGATCTATATTAGCAGATTGCACACTTTACTGTTGTGACCAAATGACACATTATACATGGAGGGGAAACCAGTAGCTAACCTGGAGCTATAAAGATAAAGAAATAAGATAAAGCAGTGGTTTATGAAAAATGAAGCTGGAAAAATGTATGTGCTAAATGACAGAAGGCGGCGAATGCAGAGAAACAGTGTCCAGAAAAGAAAAACAAAAAAAAGTAAGACCTCAGCAAGCTTTTATAATCACTCTTTCACAATCTGCACACTATAAATGAAAATATTTTCATCACTTTAGGCACATACTGTATTGTGCAATATATTCACCTATAAAGACAAAAATTGGCAAAGATAAATTATAGCACATATCTGAATGGCTTTATATCTGATAAAATTCACAACTTAAAAGAAACAAAATGGCATCTTCTGACATAATAACTACACTGCAAATTTTTAGTCTGTTTGTATTTATGCCTGCCACGTCCACACAACCCTCAGCAGAAATACTCTATGAGTTCATATTCATCTTCCTGATATCCATCTATAGGCCTTGCAGCCACATTTGGGCCGGTCGGGAATACATGTCCACAGCTGGGCAGGGAGTTTGCCCTCATCAAAACAGTTCTGCGTACTGGGCCAAGTCTCTCCCTTTGTGCTCCCAACAATGTGGGGTGGACTAGGCTTAGAGGTCTGGAGCCGGGCTCCCTCACAGCTACAACCGGACTTTGGCACTGACGGCACAGAACGCCTACAGAGTGGAAAGAGGGGTGAAGAGAGTGCAGTGAAAGCAAAGTTTCTTTTTTATTATTTCTAAAGCACTCATACAAAAAAGGGTTTAGAGAAGAAGGTAAGACTCAGAGATGAAATTGGCATCAAAGCTTATTTGAAGAGAAGGTTGGTGTGCAAATGTTTAGAAAGTAGTGGAGCAGGGAAGAAAACTGAAGGAGGGAAATAGTGAGGCATGATAAAGCAGTAACTCCTATTGGGTCAGGGTAAGATAGCTGGACTAAGTGAAGCAGTCATTACCATTTTCCAGATTTTCATTGCTCTCATAGCAACCTGAATCCCTCGGTGAGTCACCCACAAGGCCTCGGCCCTCTGACAGCAGCTTCTCCTGGGAACCTGACAGTCCGCTGCGCTCTGGATCACTGCTGCCTGGAAACACAGGAACATTTTTCAAGGGAAAAAATGCCTTCAGAGTACTGAGAGTTTTTCATCTTTTTGCACATCACAAGCACATTCTTCATTTTATTTCATTGGGATTTAAAGTGAGAGACAACGCAAGGAAATGCATATCTACAATGTGGAGCATGCTTTCTAAATTTTTTTTATAATTTAAAATCAGAAAATTGTGATTCATATTTGGGTCTTTCATTGCACATCTTAGAGGCAATGACATTTTGCTGAGCACACCAATTAAAAGCTCTGCCATGTTAAAATATGGAGCCAACATTTCTCAGTTGAATAAAGAGCTGGGCTTTTTATTCACCATTCTAGCTCATGGATATATTTAGTCATAAATCATTACTTCTTTGTTTCTGAGGTAATATAGACATAAGGAAGTAAATGAGTGAACAAACAAAAAAAGCTGACATCGGAGCTATATTCTACTCACTGTCATACTCCTGCAGCAGCTCCACAGCTGTAAGCAGCACAGCTCTGTGCTGAGGATCTTTGATGTTCAGCTCATCCAGGTCTTCTTCCTCCAGCAGCTTGAACGTGTCCAGGTCCTCGTAGCCATTGAACAAAAACGTGGGCATGTGCTCCTGTGGAAAGGACATGAAGTAGAGAGAGAAGAACCTATGTCAGAATGTGGAGAGACGAAAACATGCAAATGTAAAACTTTGAAGAAGAAAAAGAATTATTATACAAAAGGAACCAGTTACATTTAATATAAGAATCAAATCAAAGTAACCCTAGGTCACATCCTAAGCCAATGCCCTGACGCATTAAAACGTCACTCACTGTGTGTACAAAGTCATCTGACATTAGTCAAACCACTTCCACTTTTGTGTTTATTTAGGTATTTTAGATGCCTCTAGATTTATTTATATCTACTTATAAGGAGGTAAGATTAAAAGTCTTTGGTGAAAAATGATGCATCTATATGGTCAGAAAAATGCGGTCCTACTGAGATCATTTTGTAGTTTTTAACTGTTAATAATAAAATTAACTATGTGAATCTTATTCAATATAAGGTTTACAATTCTTTAAGTTGATGTGCATCAAACCACAGAACAGGGTGATTTATACTATTATCAAAGATGAAAATCACTTTCTATGTAATAAAAAGCATTCGGGCTTAAAATATGTTGTTAAGCAGTGTGAAGCTAATTTAACTCACGACCTCTAAGAATCTGGTGCTGACCAATTAAACTCTAATGTTATGATGGATAATCAGCAGCAGATGCACAGCTTAGCCCCAGCAACTTTAATCTGTGACTCTGCGGTTGGGTTTGCCGGAGACAAAACAAGACATGCCACAGGAAGTCTCATTTCTATTTCTATTTGCGGAGCCGGATGCCCTCCGGTTGACTGGGTGGGAGGAGATGATAGTGCGCCCGGATCAGGGTGTGGTTGAGCCAATGGTGGTGTTAATGTTTATGAATCAGTGTCAAATCAGATATTGTAGGCAGTGTAGCCTGTAATTGGGTAGACTATATTTGTCTCACAGACAAACATAGTAACAACTGCTTTTTTTATTTTGAAAAATTTGTTAATAGTAGACTAAAAATATTTAATTAGGTATTAGCTCTGTTTTCTGCCCACCTTGAGGTTTATCCGCTCCAGCAGCTCCTCCACCGATGTGGGCTTGGGAGGTCGGCCCTTCCTCCTCCTCCGAATGGGCCTCTTAGGCTTCTCTTCTTCCTCACTCAGCACGTCCACATAGATGAACTTGAAGGTGCCCACTTTGTTGTTGAGCAGACCCATCCATGTTCCCATGGGGGGCTTACTGATTATATCAATCACGTCCCCTTTCTGTGGAAACCAAACAATTGTCAGTTAAAATGTACTGAAAGTGACACTGGTAACAATCAATATCGAATTTCAACAAAATTACTAACACTATACAATGTTCTATACAGCCTTATCCTCATGTATTATTTTAATTTCTGCATCTATGAAATAAACCTGAATGGATTGCAAGTTAGTAAGTTTATAATGCTTACCAACATGTAGGAAATAATCTGCAATCCCAACATATAACTATGTATAAAGAATCTGCTTTCTAAATTGTTTAAAAAAGTTCAGATATTGTGAAGTCTGCTAGATCTTGTGGCATAGATGTATTTTAAAACTCTTCCACATTTGCAAAATAAACTCAGAGAGAAAATATCACTTTAAGTTTTTGTTACTGAAGGTGGTTCAATAAGATATCAAATTTAAATGCTGTTCTTGTTCTCTTAAAGACAATGTCCTTTTCCATTTGTTCTTCAAGAAAAGTTATGTAATTTGACTAATGAGGGTTAAAGCTGAATGCCATTTGAAGAGAGCGAGTGAAATAAGATTCTATACATTTGGATGCATCTTGAACTGAACAGAAAGTCTCCACCTTCAGTTTAAGGGAGTCGGTGTCATAGGGGCTGGGAGTGAAGTCGGTGTGGACTCGAGCCCGGCCGCAGAACGGTCCCCTGTAAGGCGGCTCTTCATCGTCTCCATCCTCCGACTTCACGCTTTCTCTGTTGCTGGCTGATGAGTCAGTGGTGCTCACTGTCTGACCACCTGAATTCAAACATGCACACATATAAATATTTATTTAAAACTGAAGAAAACATGCCAATACATTTGTCAGTGGCCACCTTTTATAAAACAAAAAAATGTAGTTAAAAAACAGACAATTAAATGCAGACTTCCCTCATATATAAACACAGCTAATTTTGTCTAAGCCCTTCTTCTAAACACCGTCTCTTTATGGACCGAATGTCATAAAACGCAAGTCTTGGGAAGCTTTATGATGACGGGTTGGATGTTATGATTGTTCCATAAAGCTCCCATTTTTTTATTCCATTTCTGTCTGTGGTGAGAAAACCAAAAAGAAAAGTTCCCACCAAATCACGGCCGTATGGGAAATTTGTTGGCAGACAGACCAGACAAAAAAAGATGGAGCTTATGAAATTAGTAAAAATAAAATAAGAGGTCAAAATACAGTTGGCAGTTCTACGACTTAAAGGGTGAAATCAGGATTCAAAATCATATTTGGTTATATAACCATATTATAATATAATCTTATAATCTTACATGTTATCCTCAAATCAAGCACACAAAATGGGTAATTCAAACAACTTCCTTTCACTCCAGCACTGGGGGTATGATTTTAGGGAATGTCTCCCCCCTCACAGACTGCAAAAAAAAAACAAAAAAAACAAAACAAAAATAAGTTCTTACTCATTGAACTCTGGCCACTGAGTGAACTGCGCAGGCTTTCCACAGAGCCTCCAGCCTTCAGTTTGGGTTTCTCCAAGGAGTCCGTGTCTGGCAGAGGAGACTGTGGGGAACCGGGGGCTCCGTCAGGACTGGACTGAAGGATGTAAATGACGGGAAGGAAATGTAGATTGGAGAATAACAGAATACGAAGAGAAGAGAAAATAGGAAAGAAACATGAAAGATCAACAGAGGTGGTGGGTAAAAGATGTTCCAAAACTGAAGCAACAGAAATTTGTTTGAAACTGTAACAACTGGCTGTGTTCAGTTCTCTACAGAATTATTTAGTATACTTAAATAACTCCCTGACAACATGACACTGAACTAGTTTTAAGACTATCATAAGTTGCACATGTTGGAGAAATCCACAAGGTGGCACTGTGGTCTACTGAATAGTTGAAATACCTTGGCAAAAACTCAAAATTCACTACTTTTGAGACTGTTCAGACAAACAAACTGTGTATTTACTTACAACTTATTCTTTTTGCTATAACATCAACATGATGACAAGTATTCTGGTATGTTTTTTGTCTTGTGATATAAATCTATGACAACATTCCATATCATCGGCATGTATAGTTCACACCAGAGGGGTGTTTAGATAAAAAAAAGGGGCAATTATGTATGACTGTTTAATGAGAATACATTCTGGTCTTACATAAATATATTTGGAACCTTTAGCTTAAACCATAAGATACAAATTTTTGTTCTGTGTGAAATTGGCTCCATAGACAGGTTTAACTACTTTATGACTTTTCTTCTTCTGCAGCATTCTACTTGTAGTTGTTCTAACTTCCTGGGAGTAAATATGTCCACTTTTTTGTTTATATTGGTGTAGTAGTTTTCTTTAACTTCCATTTGACCAAAAACTTTAGTCTTGGAACTATAGTCCCTTTATATTGTGTAATAATGCTCATAATGTTGCACCTGTGGATTACAACCCACAGGTGCAGACAGATTCCACAGCTGATCAAGTGTCAAAGCCACTTAACGCTTCCCTCCCCACACATAAAATTGGTCCACACTGAGCAAGACAGCCTTTATTTGCTTTTCAATTCCTAAGAAGTCCATGAGCCCAGGGGACACTTACATCACTATTATGTGAGCTCAACGTGGAGAAAACACTCCCCACCCAATAGACCAGGTCCAAGAAGAAGAGTGCAGGGAGAGAAATCGAAATCTTTTTGTTCTGTGACTAACACAAATATTTCCACCCACTCACAGCCTGTGGACAGAACATGTGGGTTTCACTGCAAACATCATCCACATGTTTGCTCCACTTGCTTACATATAGCAAAAACCACCTATTTTTGCAAGCTGCTTAATTTCAAATAAAGCTATGCTTCAGTTGTTCTCAAGGTCTGAATATGACTAATTTTTCCTTAAAACAAGAGAGGCTGCGGTTAATAATATTTGGACTTCCATGTGTGTGTCTAGTTCGGTCCATCTAACCTGCTCAGACAGCGAGCTGCTGTACTTCTTTGACATGCGTTTCCTCATCGTCTCCTTCACCGACTTGACTTTCTTGCCCAGGGAGATCCGAGTGGTGTTGGGAGATTTCACCACCTCTCTGTATATTGCCTCCTGTTCCTTATTCTGCCATTTCAATGAGAATAAAATGCAGACGATGAATATGATTGAGGGAGAACAGGAAGGAACATACAAGGAAAAATAAAAGGGAAAAGAGGGCTAATCGAGAGCAGTTAGGGTCAAAACCAAAGATAATTCATTGCGAAAGGCAAATTAAGCTTGGGCTCCAGCTCTTACATTGGCCTCGGAGGCTGCGTTGACCACATGGAGAGAACGGTTGGACAGGTCAAAGCCCCCGAAGCTGCATGTTCTCTGTGTGGGGGGAGCCAAAACACAAGCAAATGAGTCACGCTCAGAAGGTCATGTTAAAGAAGCAACACCCAACCAATCTGCACACAATGACTCATGCTTGGCTTGAACACAGGCAGTAGTTGGAGTAATGCTTACGGCTGTATGGATTGTATGTAAGTGGCATGACGTCATACGGGACTGAAGACGGCCAACAGACATGATGTAACAAAGAAGTATATAAAAATCCTTTGTACAAATGTGGGTTACAAGCACACTCTTAAGTAAATGAGCTGTTATAATGTTGGCTCCTCCAGGGCTTTATGACTTGCATCTCCAGGGAAAACACCACACTAAAGTTTTCATCATGTGGTAAAAGAAAACACTTCTAAACTATTCCCACATATTAAAGTCATTGTTGCAGTTTACATTTGAAAAGCTGCAATACCAATCTGATTCCAAAATCCTGACAACACAAACTTTTTTTTTATTTTTTATGATAAAGCAGTTTTATCTCTGGTCAGACAAAATAGATACTTTGTCTAAAGAAATCCGATGGTGACCGTAATCGAATGATTTTCAAGCTTAGTCCTTTGTATGCGATCTACCAATCGGGAACCAAAAAAGTCCGGCATTTTTCTAATCTATGAATGCTCCATACGCAAGCGCCAACAGATCTCACTGGCAAAAACACTGTTTGATGTGGAATTTAAGATGTAATATAATGCTAACTGCTCTAGCTTACACACAATGTGATGTTGCCCCTGCTGTTAATATAGTTACTAACTTACTACGTTGATGCAGAAAGCCTTAAGGCTCCTGTACAGTTACGATAAATCAGAACAGGATTTAACGGTCAAACATAACAGTAACTAAGATCTTTGTCTTCTCAAATATTATACTGGACAAAGCTGATATTTATTTTAAAAGGTCGATTAAATATCTTATGACGTGCTGCACATACAATTCTTTCTGAGAGACAGCTATGCCACATTGGGCTGGTTTCTTCAATTTATTCATTTTATCAAGCAAGAAGAAAGGGTATCTTGTGCAGATTTTATTTCTAAGAGAAAATGAGATCAGATGAAATCATTATCAATGTTTCTAAAATTAAACTGTGATAAGTGTATCTAATTTTTCCAAAATTTTAGAAACCATAAGCAACACAAGCAAACACAGAAGGGTGTGGGGCTAATGGTGTGAAGAAAAACTGTCTTTGACTTTATGATGTTACACACAAAAACAATTCAGAATGACAATTATAAACCATCTGAGCACAGTGTGGGTTGATGATGGGAGCTGTTCTTTTACTAGCGTTTTTAAAATAACTTCACTGTGAGTTTAGTCCCGCCTAGAAAGAACAAACATTTCCCCACTGAGATAGCCCTGCACATCGACAAGCTGTTGTATCCGATGTCCACAGCTGCCGCTTGCATCACAGCTAGTGAGAAAAAGTAGTTTGGAGAACAAAATGAAAAAAGAAAAGAAAATAATGGTGATGCTTGATGAAATGGACATGCACCCAGAAAAAATGTCTACCAGAAAGAATATATATATATTCATAAAAATATAAATAAAACAAACAACAACAAAAAAAGCGACATCTGCAGTAGAGGCACGAGCCACAAAAGAAGATAAAAAGCAACAACAAAAAAAAGTGGGTTCGGAGAGTATCTGGATGAGAGCGATCTCCAGTGACTTCACTAGAACATGACAGGATTCAGGTACCCTCAAAGCTGCAGGATAGCGCTACTATATCACCACCCACTCCTCTTGTTTCTGCCTCTTCTTCAGTTAGGATACTGATGCTTTGAAAGGACTACTTTCATCCAAAACCTCATTACTCCCATTTGCAAGCCCTGCAGGATCAAACGTTTCTTCCTATCCCATTTTTTCATGCTATTTTTGGCCTATAGCGTTAGTTTGAAAACTGATAGGCATAAAGTCTGTTCAGTCGCTGGAACTGACTTAATAAGGTCACTCAAGGAATCTATGTTTAAGCTCGAGTTTGTGTGCCGTGCTTTGTTTTAGAATGAGCAGCATGGAGCTTGCGTAATATCCTCTACACCCACAGGGATCAGTGCGACAGTCAGAGTGCGCATGTTCCTCAGGGAGCTGACATTATAAAAGGCTCTTACAGAACTTAACCTCCCGAGTGGGACAACGCAGATTAACGAATCATTTCATATCAATCTGAAAATAGAGAATGGAAGCTGAAAACCTTCACTTAGAGGTCATAGAAGTAGTAACTCCCCAGAGGCTATAATGCCTTTGGTGACTGATGATATTCATTGCCCTTCAATGTTTTTACATTCTTTTCACATTATGACCAAACTTACTGTTTAATCTGGATTTTAATAAAATAGACCAACAGGAAATGGTGAGTAATTGTGGTGCAGAAGGAAAATGATGATAAAACTATGCCTTTTGATATATAAATGAAATTCAGAAATGTATTTCATCTCCATTTAGCCTATCTAAGTCAGTACTTTGTTGATGGGTGCAAATTTCTCCCAAGTCTGCACATCCAGAGACTGGATATTTTGGCCATTCTATTTTGAAAAAAGCTCAACTTGACGCAGAACATTTCTGCACATTGAATTTCAAATTCTGCAACAAACTCTAAATTGGATTTAGATCCAATTAAAAAGAAATATTCAGCTGCAGGCCTTGTCTCAAGTATTTTGCAGATTCCAAACTGTATAATTATGGTTTTCTTCATGTTGTTCAATCACGCTGAGTCCCAATAAAATACTTTAAAGGAATGATATACATTTGAAGGCACAACAGTAATTTCAGGTGTGCCAGTTCTATTTGTTTCCAGCTCACAAGTTTATTTTGCTTCTTTTTCAAACATATGCTATTAAAAATGTTCTTGTACAAATTCTCCTCATCTCAACCATTATGAGCTATTCTGCAACTTTGAAGCACCAAGTCCTGCTCACACGCGGCGGCCGACTTAACCTCACGGTCCAAACTCACAGACTTTTGCTGGATGCGCAAGAGTACACGCTTGGTGCAGCGGTCCACGCTAGCCGCCCACTTCCTGTCCACCTCGCGGTCCTCCTCAAGCAGACAGCGGCGCTCAGCGCGGCTGAGGGTGACTGGGCGCACCAGCTGGGCCCAGTTCAGGTGACCATACAGGCTTCGCTCTACAACGTAGGTGATGTTCAGCTCGCTGACTGCGGTTCGGCCTCGCAGTCTCCGGGGAGGGAACGCCCAGCCCCCGCCTCCGGTCCCGAAACCCTTAGACTTTGTTACATCACAGCGGACGGGGGAGGAAGGAGTGACGGAAAGAGAGGATATGGGGGACTTGGCACTGCGTGAGCGCTGGTATAGGAGGTGCTTGGTGGAGTAAGCATAGTTGGGGTCAGGTTTCCGGTGGGCCCAGCTGCCATGGTGGCGGTTGGAGGGTTGATGTTTGGGACTGCCTTGCTGGCTGTCATCCAAGGAAATCAGGAGACGGGACTGGGAATGGGGTTTGGGGCGAGGTTTGGTGAGACCATAGAAGGCGTAAAGGGCTTCGTTGTTACTTACCCCGTGGGATATGGAGCTCAGCGCCTTCCTCATCTCGCTGTCTGTCGTGGAGCGTGACAGCTTTCCGTCGTCATCAAGTCCACATCCATCAAGTTCTGAGAAAGAAGAGCCACTTCCTGCGGCACCAGAGATGGACCCCCCCAGGTCCCTGGAGCCGGCTGCAGTTCTCCTTGGGGGCCTGATGAGACCGTGGGTGCTGGAAGACTTACTAAAAGTTTTCACCAGCTTGTGCCCAGACCAGGTGTCCAGACTGCTGGATGAAGGGGATGTTGTCAAACTGTCTGTATCTCCATCCAGAGAGAGTTGGTTGTGAATAAGAGATGGCAGAGACGCCTCCTGAGGCAAAGGGGGTTTCTTCAGAACTCCGGTATACAGAGCTGTGTTGTCCTCACAGGAGGGAGTTTCCAGATTCAGAAAATCTAAGGAGACCAAGAGATCAGGGTTCAATGGGTGGGAGGAACTTTCAAAATTAACATATCAAAGAAAACTTGTGTTGATTTGTGGAAACTTTAGTTTCTCATCATCAGTCAGAATCACATACCTTCAGAGGAATGTTTCTTGCCCTCTTCCACCTTGATGAGCTTCTTTCTGACTCGCCGTGTTGAATTAACCAGTTTGTGAAGCCTTTTGAACTTTACAGAGTCCTCAGATTGCTCATCATCCGACTGTTCGCGGGACTGGCGGAAAAAGAATTAGATTAGGATCAGATAAGAGTGCTAATAATTTGAAATCTTATCACGTTTACTTATGATTCAGCCATAAAACATAATCAGGAAAAGAACATTGTTCCATACACTAAGATTTTCAGGATGGTGTTATGATGCAACAAGATGGAAGTTCTGTTTAGGATGACAACAACGTTAGTGAGGTGAGAGATTGAAGGAGATGGATGTAGGCCCACTGCATTGTACAAATGTCTAGCTCATGGACAACCCAGAATGAGTCTCACTGAAATCCTTGAACATCTGAACAGTTAAGCTTTTGATTTCTTTCACAAACAGCTGATGAAAAAACATTCCAACGAACACGCAGGCACAGCTCCTGCCAACGCTGCATGTTACTCCTCTACTTGTCATTCGGTGATAAGTGGGACATAAAGCAATCAGCCTCTCTTCTGTCTTCCTGGTTTCCAAAGCAACACCTCCTCACTGGTCCCACAGATGCCTACAGCTCTGCAGCTGAATTTGCATGATTTAACTTTTTGTCATGTGAACTCTTCAATCCTCTTGGACTCATAATGATTACAAAAAGTAAGGAGATGCTGTCTACAAGAAAAATAATACAAAACAACATTACAAATTAACAAGCTGCCACTATAAAAGTATAAAATAAGTACTAAAATTTTGATTTGATTATGCTAAGTAGTACGTTCATGCACATATTAAACATATTATTATAACTGCAATTATTTTAAAGATAACTATCATTATAACTGTAAAAACAAGCAATTATTTTATGAGTAATTTTAATAATTATTCATTTTTAGCTTGGAATAAAAGCATTTTCTTAAGATAAAGCAGCACTGAGGAATCTGTATTTGACCTGAACTGAAGCGATAGGATGGTTGGACGTTCATTATTCCAATCTTTTTCCAATAAGTGAATACACCATACATAAAGAAGATGGTGCTAAAACCAACACTTTAATTATTCTGAATGTTTTTCATCATCATTGAGGCATTTAAAAATGAAGTCAAACGAAGGACAACAGAATATATTTCAAGGCTTTAAAGTATTTTAAAGACATGTCGAGATTTGTCTGCAATTCATTCAATGTTGTGTGAGACTAAAGGCCTAAAAGACTTTCAGCTCATAAAGATTAACAGAGTAACAAAAAGTTGCACCATAATTTCTTCTTGATCTTTCAACTTGAGCTCATAATCAATGTCAGCCTTTTAAAAATCTATATTAGGATCTACATTGTGGAGATTGATGTTTTGATATGTCTCCTTTTTTAATTTATTTTTTATTAAAACACTGTTTCACGGTGTCCGTTTTCTGACACACAAAGTCTGGCATCACATCTGCTTTTCGTATAAAATATATAAATTATGACCCTTCATGGTAGGACGGTTGATCTTATGTTACATTAAACAGCTAAAATCAGTTTAGACAATTTAGAAAAAGCAGAAATCAGAGAGGCTACTTTTACATATGTTTATTTTTTTTCTAATGCTTTTTTATTGTTAAATATCGATATGTTTTAATCTTTTACAGTATTACCACAAGGCACTTTGGGGTCAAAGTAAAGTTATGATGAGATTGGAAATCAATCACAAGATCCTGATCAATGAGTCTCTAGATAATGCAAAGAATAACAGTATTTTTGTGTAATTAGTGGTAAACTGACATTTTTATATTAGGCCATGTAGCAATACCAGCCCATGACCTGGAATATCCTATATAGTTTAATATAATAACACTGGGTTACCTGTATGTATGCAGACTATCTAAACTTAAACATAGCTTAAAAAAAGACAGCTCATGGAGTATTGTTGACATTGTAACCTCTTCAATTCACACATCACAGCCTTGTATAAAAATAATTTCAGTTCAAGGTGATGTTCGCTTGGAGACAAGAGCAAAAGTATTATAGCAATTCATTTAGGCCTTTGCCAAACCTGCCAAAATCCTTAACTGCACTGCACCTTCACCCCAGACAGTCCTCCAGCTTAACCACACAATTCTAACCGCTCTGCTGACTCCTCAAATTTTTCATTAAATCTGGCTGAGATCTGAGGTTGTTCATTTCAGAAAATGTAATGCACATAAGTGAAAAAAAGACATTGCAAAAAGGCTGCAGGTTCAGCAGAGCAAACAGATTTAAGCTAGACAGATTGTATAACCTTCTTCACATGGTTTTCCATAGAAAAGGTTATAGAGGATGGTAAAGGGGGCGAAAATAACCCTCTCAGCTCAGAACCAAGGATAGTCATCCATGCAAATGACAAGATAATCAGGGGGAAGAGAGTCAGACAAAAAGAGAGTCAAACATATTAAGCCATGAATCAAGGAGGGCTAAATGGCTGCTATTGTAAACAAGGTCAAAGGAGAAATTCCTCCTCCACTATTTCCAGTTCAATTCACAAACTCCTTAAAGCTTTGTTCACAAACTTCGGCAAACAACTTTAAAATTTAAAAACTTTGACATTTTAAATTTTAAAGTTCTGCGCAACAATTTTACATGTAATTGCCAAAAAACAAGTAGCACTATCAACAAAATCTATGACTTGCATTACACATTATACATACATTACGTACCACTTCCTTAATGAAAGCAGCATTCTGCTTCCTCTGGTAAAATCCCACAATTTAACGAAAACAGAACCAGTAAATCCATCCATACTGACCGCACTGTCACGCATCTAAAACCATATCTGCATGCCTGTTTGCATGCTGGCAGATGGAGCCTGTTCAATGAGTTCAGCAGAGAGGAATGAGGGGCTGTTTCGAAGCGCTGTGCTGTACAGCCAGCAGAGAAAAGGCGTGTTGTGCATTGAGAACAATCCCGACGTTTGAGCCCCTCTGACCCTGCCTTGGCCCCCAAATCGCTAATGGCAAGCCCTGGAATGTTAGGCTCAGATCGCCCAGGGAGCGGTGAAAGAGCGCATCGGACAAAAGGGCAGAAAACGACAAACATGTCAACTTCAAACATGCATGTTTCTGGAAATAGAACGTAGGCCAGCTCAGATGAGTAACATTGTTGACTTTTTGAATTTGGGACTGACCTAAATCCGCTTCTGGAAAGGAGATCAGGAATCAGCAGAGGCCTCAGCAGAGAGGGAATGTGTTCTAAAGTGGCCAATTTTGGAACTTCAGACAATATGAGATTTAGCTGAGAGCTCCACAATTTTTTAGCCCTTGGGGACAAGTCTAAGTCCTTTATCCTTGCTCTCCCTGACGCCCTTACTTCCTCTCTGCCTCCAGCATTTGCCTCTTGAGCCGAAGTGTGTGTTCCTCCACACAATACTCCTTCAGTACTGTAACTTTTCAACCCCCCCTCTCATGTCTATAAAATCCCAAATCGATCTATCTTCCTCCAACAGGAAGTCAGCAGCGAGGTACAGCGGACTAATTAATGCGATCAGCACACTCATGCACAATTCAAGCACCCACATCAAAGAGCCAGAGAGAGCATAGGACCTGGGCTCAGTTTATGAATGCCATAACTGACCTACTTTTTGATGTGGAAGGAAATCATTAATCACTATCCTGAAGAATATTTGAATCTTTGCAGAATGGCAAAATAGAGCTGATTTCCTTGGGTTCAACTGAATCACTTTCGAGCAATTAACTTTTCATATGCATTTGATTATCTTATGTCTTAGGAAGAACTTGAGTTTACAGAAGCAAACAGGGCGCTGAATTTAATAAAATGCGGAAATTCCTCTTTGAATGTATTCATCTAACGACTATGAGGTCATGCGTTAGTTTATAATAATAAAAAATAAACATTTGCAAATGTGACTATTTCTGGAAAAAAGTATGGACTGCTTAATGAAAAAATTGCAATGTATTATCACAACAATACAGATATGGTGGGAAGAAATTTTCAGCCTTCTTAGGAATTTTTTGTTTTGATAAGCTGTTTCTTAAAATAAAAAAGTGGGTCAACGTATGGGATCGTCTTGCTGAAAATTCCTCCCTTGATAATCACAATAAATGAACAAAAACACCAACTAGTGTGCACACTCAAACATTTTCACATTTTGTTATACATCACCCACAAATAGCAACATGCTTTTACCACTACACTGTGTATACTTTGACAAATGAATGCATCTTTTTTTAAAGAGAAAGTAAAACAAAAGAGTTTTTAAACAAATAGAAACTTGTAAATTATGGCATGCTTTTGTATTCAGCAGGACTTTTTACCACAGTTCTTTTTACATCTAAGTCTTAATCTCAGTCTAATTGAACAATCACATAACTCTAATACATAAACATCCTTGGATCTAAATCTATCCCCTGTAGTGTCCTGCTGGAAGGAGGATAGCTCATCCTCAAGACTGGTAGAGTCTTTAACAGATTTTGTCTCTCAGGATTTCCCCCTGTGTTTCACAACACTTATCTTCCCATCAGCTGTGATCCTCACTGTATAATGATACCCCAAGTGTTTTTCAAGATGAGCTTGTTGTGGTCAGGTCGACCCTTCTTCCACCACCAATGTCATTGTGCATGCACGACTTTTTGCAGGTGATCACTCTGTAACTCAGATGGTTTGCAGCAAACTATAGAATATGTTCTGCCTTTGCTTCAACAGTTATTTCCTTCGTACCATTTTTCCAAAAAGGCCAGATTTTATAAGAAATAATAGTTGCTGCATCAACAGACTTCTCAAATTGAGCTCTTCTCTGCAGCTTTTCCAATGTTACCATGGGTCTGTTGACTCTTTTTCTTGCCTGGCCAGTCCATTTTGCAGCAGCATGGCCATGTCTCAGTAAGTTTAACCTTGTGCTGTGCTATTGTGCTTCATTTTGGGGCCAAACAGTTGAGTGAATGTCAGACTTTTAAGAGCTTAAGATTGTAAAAAATTGTATAATTTTCTTTCCCCTTCAGAACTACACAATAGTTTTCTTGGTCCACTGAAAAAAACAATAACAAAAAAAAAAAAAAAACTATTAACGAATGTGGTTTTGACAGGAATTAACACTCTTGCAAGGTGCTACAGCTGACTGACCGTCAATGAACAGATTTTCTGAGCCCAAGATTTACAGCATTAGCTTTCTCCAGGGGTTGCAGATCTCTTTCAGGTAACCACAAATCCCTGCTCACAAAATCTGCTGAAAGAGATTTCACAGGGATTAAAAATACCCCTCAAACTGGCTTTCTGTATGTCCCAATTCCAACGGGCTGAGGCAAAGACTGTTTTATTTTCCAGGAACAAACCTCAAATGAGATGCACCTGATGGGACGAAACTGATTAATATATACGGGCGAGTACTTTTACCAAACTGGATGATTTTTTTTTTTTTTATCTACATGAGCTACCATATCAAGAAATCAGTTGAGACAAATAATTACTTCAGAAAACCCAAGTTTTCAGAGGCAAAATGAATTTGAGCAAGTCACATGTGACATTTTTCCCCCAAAGGGAGACACACTGCAATTCAGTCTATTTGTGAATAATAGAGAAGAAGAAAAGCCAAGGTAATAACATTCCCACTTCCAGCACAATTTTCCCTAAAAAAAACCTTAAAGGTGAGAATGTTAAGAGAGGTAGAGTGGGGGAGTGGGGTTTGATGGGGTGTTTGGAGAAGCAGGGAGGGGTGTACTTACATTGCAATTTGAGGACAGGTTTAGATTGGCTGCAGATCCTTCAGTCCACTCTGCAGTGTCAGTACTACTGGACTGTTTGCTGCGCTCATACTCCTTCAGCTACATGGAGAAGAGAAGTTTAGAGAGGCAGAGGGACAGGGCGGACCACCCACTCTCACCCAGCAACACTACGTCTGGCTACAATTTACCGGACCACAGAAACACAGGATTCTTTCATAGTGATTGATTGACATCTAAATGCTACAGCATGGAGCTGGAAACCAGAATCTCATTTTATATATTTTAAATGTGTTTGTAAACTTCAATATATTATGTAACAAGTTGATGCCTGGACACACAAAGAGTAGTTTGTGGATTAGAGTTGAGATGTCATTTTGGCTTTTTATAGGGAACAGTTAAGAAATTATGAATTGTAAGGGAGGGTTGGGGGGATTCCTTGGAGTTGTTATCAGTATCTTACCTGCAGAGGATGGTGCTCAGAATCCAATCAGTTTACAGAAAAATAGAAATGAAAATAGAAATTCTGCCTAGTAAGCTGTACGAATCAGAGTGGAGCAAAAAGTTGGCTTAGATTACATCAAGTGATTTCTTAGCTTGATGGCACATGTCTTTCACATGGAACATTATTATATTATTATAGCAAACAAACGGCTAAGAAAAAATGGAAGTAACCAAACACTTCTATTTAGCCCTCCCTGGCGAGGTCACACTGACCCTGCGTGTGCTTTTACAAAGTTTTACTTTGGGTAATTTCAGGAACCATTGGCTGATGGGAACCCCTTAACCTCTTCTTCCCCCACTGTCCAACCGTGACATCTGCTGCGCTCTGACTAAGTGACATAGTAAGGCCGCAGCAGGGTAAAATAAATTTAAAAATATATATATTATGGTTTCAAAGTTAATAAAACAGCATTTAAAAGATGCTTTAAAATCTTCCTATTTTGAAACCAGATCAAAAAAGCAAAAATCCAATTTAAAATTGATCTGAATCAGATAAAGTACAACCGAGACTAATAGTGTCGAAAGTAAATATTTTAACCCGCTCAATAATAAACTAAACAATCATATTTTAATGCAATGAATAATCTGGTCAGATTCATGTAGAAAAGTGAACTGCATATTTTTGTAAATCAGAAGCCAGTAACATATAACAGATAAAAGATTATATTTTAACGGCAGGAATAACTGCTGTTTTTGGTTTGTATGAAAATAAATTAGATCATATACACTTTTGTTTTAAAAACAGCCTATTTTTACTCATTTACTCAATTCAATTCACTTTATGAATACAGCGCCAATTCACAACAGACACTGTTTCAAGTCATTTCACAAAAAAAACAAACATTGATGCACTGAACTATATAGTCAGTCTAATCCAATTACATGGACAAAGTCCACTTGATAGATTCTAAGTTATTAAAAAATGCAGTCAATTTTAGTTCAAAATGTTCAAACTGGTGACTTTGCAGCAATCAGTCCATCTGCATAAGCTACATTTTTTATTACACCACTGACCAGACAGACCAGATTTCTGCACAGATTAAGATAAAAGACATGTTGAATAAGGCAGTTGAAATTAAATTATTGACAAGTAGTATAATAAACACAACCAGAAAAAAATGTAGAACAATAGTATAAATGTGTAATCCAACTCCTAATTCTGGGCAACTATTCAAGTCATACACAACAAAGAAATACAGCTTATCACAATTTGAAAGACAGGATGTAAGAAAAGAAGTAGGAAGCAGAATAGTGAGAATAGGAAAAGAACCCTACAAAAACCAACTGACTGGCCACAAGAAAATAGATAAGCAAACCAAATGATTATCCACCATATCAAACTAGTGAAAAAAATACAACACACCAAAACATCTTTTCCAACAGGTGGAGCTACTGAGCTAATACTTCACCATTACCATCAACACTGACATTAAGAGCTGAACAACACACCCACACACACTCCAGCAGCTCAAACCCAAACATCCTCCAAATACTGAACCTCAAGACACACCGGTTAATCTGGAGTTTGATTGTGTATTGTCTGTGTTTGCGTGGGTATTAAGGACAATGCAGTATTAGGTATGGGGCCTTGTTTGGGTTAGTAAGAGTGAGTTTTAGTAAGCCAGTGCTACTGTAAGACTATGGAGCACAAGGGGAGGAGGAAATTGGATCTAAGAGGAAGGGAAGAAATGAGTGGGTTGAATCTGGTTTATAGATTGGTTAAGTCATTGAAGCGGGGAGGGAGTTGAGGAGAGAGAGAGTAGACAAAAGAGATTAGGAAAATGATTCCTACCCGAGCCAGAGCTTCTTCTACAGTGATCATTTTTTCTTTAACCATCATCATCAGCTGAATCCGTTCTTCATCGCTCATTGTGATCTCGCTGGCCACATAGCCGATATCGTCTCCTGATCAGACCAAAGGGCAAACATGAAGAAACCAAGAGAGAGAACAATGCTTTGCAACTTTATTCATGCCTTAGAGACCTGACAATATTTTGTCATGCCACAAACTTTGCATGTTATTGGGATTTTATGAAACAGCCCAGCACAAAAGATATAAAATTATGAAATGAAAGAAAATTGATATGGTATTTTCCAATTTTTAAAAAATATAAATCTGAAAATTATGGTTTGGATTGATATTCAGTCCCTCCAACTTTCACTGCAATTAGAGCTTCAAATCATTTGCAGCTGTACTCGCCTCTATCACATTTAGGGAATTTTCTTGCCCATATTCCTTGCAAAATAGCTAAAAAAAATTCAAATTGGATTGTCTGTGACTAATCTGATCAGAACTAGGGCAAGATTTAAGTTTGAACTTTGAACTTTGACTGGTCTGTCCTAACAAATGACAATGTTTTAATCTAAAACATCCTATCATAGCTATGTCTGTCCAGGGTCTTTCGAGCTCAGTGTCTTTTGCAGCCCAAACTGTTCCTTTTTTTCAGGATTACACTGAATGTAGCTCCATTCATCTTCCCAATAAGTCGTAAAGCTTTCCTCTTGCCACTCTTCCATAAAAGCCAGATTTGTGGAGATAATTAAAAGCGCCAGCAGATTCCCCTGCATGAGCAGTTGATCTCTACAGAAACACCAGAGTTAACATTGGCATCTCATCTGCTTCTCTCAATCCTGCTCTTCTTCCCCAGCATATCAGTTGAGATGGACAGCCACATCATCTTTGGTTTGCACTTATACTCTTTATTTTTGGGAGACCTAATGAAGCCATAGCTTTGCTTATCCCTGTCCTGCCTGGTGTGTTCCTTGGTCATTCTGATTTTTGTTTACTTACGTTCCACCACAAGTCCCTAATTTTTTTGCAAGAATAAATATGTTCATATACCACACAATTAAATAAAGTTTAGTTCAAAATTAAGCTATGCATGGGTTAACAGTTTACAAATTAGGGGACTCCCAGGCGTTGGTTACATTGGACTGTATTTGGGACAGGATCAAGGTAAAAAGGACACTAATTAGTTTTTTTCATTTTATTTTTTGGTAAAAATATTTTTAAAAAAACTTAACATTATCCATTTCATTATTATGCGCCTTATAGATCTATACTATAAAATACACTAATATTTGTGTGCCATTTTAAGGTGCATGACTCCTATAACTCAGAAGTGTAAAATGAAAGCCACACCAACCTTTGGATGACTGTCGGGCCACCGGTTTGTGCTGCGCTTTGCGGAAGTTCTGCCAAAAAGATTTGTTTTTTTTCTTATTGTCCCATTTACCTAGAAGAAGAAAACATTATCTTGGTTGATGCCCAAAATCCTTTTACAGAGCCTCAATGTGCTCCAAATGTCAGTTCCAGTTTATAGCAACGGCTTGCAAGTACAGATTTAAAGGGACCAATAAATCGACAAGGACTATATTAAACTTCAGATCCTAGATCCACTTAGAAATCTGAAGGTAAACCCAATTTTGTATCTTAGCTTACCTCCAGATCCATCTTCAGAGCTGGACTTGTGCAGAGGCATCCTGCAGAAAAAACAAAAAGGAGAAAAAACATGAAGTCAGTGGAATTACAAGTGCAATGCTTCATTTACTTCCAAATAACTCCTTCTGTTTGAGTAGTAGTGCAAAAGCGCATCAGCCCTATTCAAGCATACAAGTGTGGGGGACATTTTTGATGAAGTGGTGCTGCAGTTCAGCCTGTTTGCCACTTGGGATCAGTAATGATACTTGAGAGATTGTGAACCAGGCTCCCGAGGCTTGAGAGGGAGAGGGCGAAGAGGACGGGAAAACAAATTTGCATAGTAGAATATGGTTAGAAATCTAAAAAAAAAAAAAAACAGACAGGGGCCAGCAAAATGAAAAGAAAACTGGACGACAAGCTGTACAAGCAAGAGACAAGGAAAAGTATAGATTGGAAGAAGAGAAGCGGCCAGAAGCTGGAGGCGGAGGGACAGAGACCACAGGGCAGACTCAGCCTGTTTGTGTTTCTACTTCCATCCTCAGAAAAGACACTTAGGAAAAGAGAGAAAGAAAAGGTGGGGGGGGGAATGAGGGCATAAGACAGACAGACATGGAAAATATTTGAGTGAAAAAATATCCCCATTATCTGTATCAACTGGAACAAAACCATTATTTATTTTTTTTTCTTTTCTAAAACTGCATTCAGCTTCCAATCGAAAAGTCATGCAAGAGCAGTTTAAGCTTATTTTCCAGCCCGCACAGCAGCATGTCAGCTCTAGGTGGACTCTCCTTTGCTCAAAGATGAGAAATCCCATCTATATCTGTCAACTTCACATAACAGGGCAAGCTTTATAGATTTCAGCTTGAAGTAGATGTTGAAAACTTGTGTAAAGTTATCTGAGACATTGTGAGAAGAGGAGGAAATTTTGAAGGCTTGAAGAGACATAAACCACGTCTTTTTTTTTCTGGTTAAGTTGGCTAATGTTGAATGATTATAATGCAAAGAACTGCAAATTTACACCGTGTATTACTTGTGTCTGTTTGATTTGTTTACATTAGGGCGCATTTCATGACTTTGGCTACCAGCACGTGCAGAGCCAGACATTAAAGCGATGCGAAAATGTCCAACAAGATCAAAGCTCCATGAAGAGCTTATTTCCCCCTCTGCAATGTAACTAAATGTCCGTGTGCGTGTGCACAGGAGCACGTGTTTGTTCAAACACGGCACTCCTCTCATGGTGCAGTGGGAAATCTCAGAGCCGCTTAAACCTTGGCTACCATGGAAACATAATGAGATGCTAATTGAATGGAGGCCTGTAAGGTTCACCCCTCTGCTCAACCACCACCCTCCCCCTTTACTTAGGCTAGAGCCAAAGCTAATGCTAATGGACCTCACTCAATAGAAGCTTTTCTATGACAGCATTGCAGCCCCCCCTACCCACCAAACACACCCACTATAAATTAACCCTCACTTGGTACACATACACACACTGACGGGCTTTTAAAGTCCTTGGATGTTTTCAGTTGGAGTTCAGGCAGCTCAGGCATTGTGTCGCTCTGTACCTTAATTGGTTTAACCTTAAATCTTTGCCATGGTTTTCAGTTTCAGTTCATCTCTGTAGATTCAGTATTAATATCTCATCCACAAACCACAGGAACATAAGTAGAATAATATATAAAATATTCCTGAACTTTGACTTGAGCTTTGCAGGGCAGACAGAAAATGTCTCCTTTTATAGTCTAATGACTAGGAAAGGTTAGATGTAGATTTAGATCTAAACTATTATCAGAGAATGACTTTGTGTGCATTTATTACTTTTGATATCTTTTCTCATTGTCCTGAATTGGCCATGTTTATTGTCAAGATTGACACAGGTTTACTTATTCTGGAGGAATTTCTCATTTTCTCATGAAAACATTTTATCCTGACAACATTAACTCAGATAGGTAACAATCCATAATAGAACGTTTCTGGTCTGTTGCCCAATTTCACTGTTTGGAATGGGAAAACTACAACAGCGAAATAAGTACTCTACATGTAACGCTGTTAGTTGAATGTTCCTATATTTTTAGAATTGCGAGCATGATGGTTTGTTTAGCTTTATGGTAGTGAAGAATTATATTTTGTGTCAATAGTTTTTCTATAAAGTGAAAAGTAACAACTCTTGGTCAATTGAAAATCTGCATCCACACATTCACATTTCATTTAAGCCAATCTCCATTTTGCATTATATAGTTTTTAAATTGATGCATGGTGAGTAGAAAATACATTTTCAGTACAGACACTGCAGTTATTTTTAGCCAAAGAAAAAGCTGATGGTTTTGTCTGACTATAAAGTCTATACTTGTGTTCTCAACACAAGGTGATAACAAATGGCAGCAGAATGATGGTGGTTATGTCAAACAGAACTAACTTTAGCTTCAGGGGCCAGAAATTTCAGAGATCACATAAACGAAAGACCAGAGTCTTATGCGTTAGGAAAGCACAAAAAGCTGCAAATAAAACATCCAGAGTTTAGAAAATAACATTTTGACAACACTTTCCTCCCACACTTCCACTTTGCTCTGAGCAAAACAAGTCAATTAACTCTGCAAAACAGCCAGAAGTTATAAATATGCTGACAAGGTGCTTAAGCTTGGCAGCATGGTACCACTGTCAGGAAAACATTTTTCATCTGCCACAGCTTGTAAATCCTTCAGATTTTTGCATAAACCAATCTTGTAGTTGGAAACTGCTCCTGAAAGTACCACTCTTATCTCAATGAAATTCATATAGAATTTCATCGAGATCCATTTGCTTATTCTGTTAACCTCCCTGATGAGCTAGCTGCCTCCTCTTTGTAACAATACCAGCCAATCAATCGTATTCCAAAACAGGAAGTCGGGCAGCTTGAACCCTGCAACCTTCTCACATCACTCTTTCGACACTTGCTTGCATACCAAGCATAACCGGGTATTGTGCCCAGCTCCTGCCAACAGTCAGGCAGAGACTCAGAAATGTATGGGTGGCACAGCCACTGGATGAAGTCTGGGTAATCTTCAGCTGTCCTGCTGAGGGGTGATGATGTGGGGGAGCTGTATGTCAGCGTACAGGAATGCCTTTTGTGGCAGTATGAGGAATCCGTCTATCCATTCGACTGCACATGATAAATCATTCTACCTGAAATCCATTCGTGCACAATGGAAAGTGGACAAAGGCCAGTGTAACAGAGAGACGAGAAAGGTGGGGGAGATAAAGCAGAGCGAGGATTGTAGGAGAGGATAGACGCAAAAGAAGAGGATTTTGAGGACACTGGTGTGAGAGATTCTGTCCTGAAGCATGAAAAACTTTAATTACATGAAGGTATTATAAAGTTTTTATGTTCAACTTTTAACACCTTAAACAGAGTCTGGGTTTTTGCGAGCAGGCTACCAGAAGAATGGGTGTAAATGAATGCAAAGCCTTCTGATAAGAGCCTCCCTGAAGAATACAGGTCTGCCAAAGTCTGGATCTTCCTGATAAAGAATGGGATCCGAGGAGATCCGTGTGAAGCATGAAAAACAGGAGGGGAAGAAGCCAGAGTGAAAAGTGCAGAAAGTAAGTGGTTAAGTTAGGATCTCACTGAACACCAGAGAATGTCATTCAAACTTTGGCATCTGGTTCCCATCATCCTCGGCATATGGCTGTGTAACATATACAACCATGGGAAAAAGAGATCATGTCTGTGGTATGAACTTCCACTGCAGCACGAGGTCATCGCATGCGCATGAAGAGGGTAGGTCACATTTGGGTGACGATCAGAAACAACTACAAATGGAAATTAAAAGAAAAATAAAGATGACTTCATAGTGTTTGGTTTTGACAAAAAAGGCCCTGATGCAATCTGTGAGGTTTGAGTAGATTGTAAAAGTAGTCTGCTCAAACCTAGTAGTTTGCTTATTGTGCAACCAACTCTATCTAGCAAGTTCCTCAGTCTCTGCCGGAAGAAGATTTCCCACAGCATGACACTTGCACCACTATACTTTTCAGTCTCCTGGCAGCTTCTGATTTTCCTTTGGAAAATGTTTAACATTTTTTGCTTTAGTTCCCTAATGGTTTCTGAGGTTTCTTTTGATGTTTTCTAGAGAAAAGCTTTATGCGTACTGAGATTAGGAAGGCTTTATTTATTAATTTAGTGATTTTGTAAGGTAACTTGATTTTATTTAGAGATATCGGAAGAGGTCTGTATACAACAAATGACAAAAAATTAAATAAATTAATGTGAAAAAAAAAAAAAAACGCTACAAAATTTCACAAATACAAATCATTTTGAAAGGTGCTGTATCAAAGCCAAAAATTGAAGTTTCAATTCCTTTAAACCAACAAAACACATTTTACTCCTATCCTTATGTGAGGATATAGTGGAGAAATGTAATGTAAAAGATGCAAACACTAACTTTTGTGGTGCAAGAACCTTTAAAAGAGAACTGCACCCACGCCCTATTCCATCCTGCTCTTTCGTCTTACTGTAATCTTTCAACCATCACCCTCTCTGTCCCCCCTGCTCTTCCCCTGCAGGACACAAAGCCAGGAAGGAAAGGTACAGAGGGCAGAGAATGGCTGCTGAACTGCGCGGGTCAGCCTGAGGAAGCAGGCTGTCGGTTTCCTTAATACTCAGTGGGGACGTGGCCGAGAGACTCAGATGACCAACTGCATCAGAACTGAGATGTCTGTGTGCAGAAGGCTAGATAGTGTTACCAAGTTAAGAAATTCTACTTTAACATTTTTTATGTGGGCTCAGACAGCAAGCTGAATTGTGGCTGTTCAGATTTCAGCACAATTGGCTGTGCTCTGGCAGCTGCAAGTAAATGTTGCCAAATTTGGAAAGGGTTTATGGCTGCCAAATGGTAGCACCAGAAATTGGCAAATTTATATTTCTATGCAGATCAACTTTGGACAGTGCTGGGGGGGCTAAACCAGGGCAAAATATAAACTGGATTTAATGATGGCATCCAGATTTTAGCCAGTTTATTTGGACAGATTGCATGCTGTGAAAATAAACTTATTATATCAGCTCTATGCAATTCTGTGGATGCTATGAGAAGATGTCCCTTCTGGTGAAAGAGACAACATATATTCCTCAAGGACAGGTATGGCTACCTTTTCTCAAAGCTTGCTTACAAGGTATCTGTCATTCACATGCTGTTTCAGGAGGCCCGTGTGTTTCTGTTTGCTTACCTTTATGTGAGCTGTTGCCTGTAGAAAGAGAGTGTGATTCATGGTATTTTGTGTGCGCAAGCATGCAGCGGGTTTATAGGATCCAGACTCACTCTGCACTGTTTGGACATGCAACAGGCCCACATTTCTGGATTTCAACACTGATCGCGGACACGTGTTAGAGTGACAAAGTAGGACAAAAAAATGAAACATACTTTCTGTCTGTTTCAGGAGTGGACATCTCACTGCTGAAGCCAAGAGATTCCTGAGGTAAACAGAGACAAGTGTTACTTTCATAAACTTTATAACAGTACAATTTCTAAAATATTTCTCCTGCTTTTTTTTTATCACATTAAAATTAAGCAAAGTTAACCTCACTTAACACAAAATGTACTTTTCAAGGGATATTTTCTTTATAAAAGTAACTATCTATCATTTGCTTAAATATGAATTCAATGTGAGTTACAGCATTTTAGTTATATTCCACATGACACACCCGGGCCCCGACTACCGGTAGACATGTAGAATCAAGTTCTGCCTCTTTAAAAACTTTCTGGCTACATGAAGTAGCCACAAAAAAACAAACAAAAAAAAAAACAAAGTGGGTTATAAGACATTGCTGCTAAAAAAGAAGAATAAGTTGCTGTAATTGGGAAAAACAAGAATTTAGCTCTAGCTGAAAAAATCCTGGAGAAGAAAGTTTGCTGAAAACCTTTTGAGCTTAACCTCAGACACTTCTCCAAAACAATATTCATAAAAGAGCAGCAAGCCCCACCTTTAAATGGCTCAAAACAAATGAATGTTTTCAAAACATTCAGTCAATTTTCACACAGAGCTGTCACCACATAACATTACAGAGGCTATTCATGCTTAAAAAACCTTCACTGTTGCTTAATTTAAAAATAAATAAATAAATAAATAAATAAATAATAAAAATAATATTGATCACAAAAGAAGAGTGGGCAAAAAGTAACTTTTGTTTGGTTTCCCAACATATTTAAGATTAACAAAAACATACAAAAACTGCAGGAATCTGTATGGCGGCAAATACTATTTCAGTACTTCATTTAAAGATTAATTGCCTACCTGGATCTCATTGCGCAGCTGGAGAGATGTGGTGCTTGGGTCTTGCTTTTCCTGAAAAAAAGGAAGAAGAAAAAGAAAAACTATTTATATTACTGAAAACATTTATGCAGTTTAAATAACAGTTGCATGTTTAAGTATTCCTTGAGGGAAAGATGTTTATGGGCAAAATTTCTGACATGTTCAGGACACACCTATATATATCAGTTAAACATGTGTGTGTACACAAATAATAGATAACAAGTGGAGTCAAAACCTGCTCCAGGTAGATAAACCTGCAGAGCTCTGTTTAAATGTTAATGAATGTCTCTTGCTGGTTGTAAGTGGTGGTGCTGCCTGGTGAAGTCCTGGTTTTTAATTACAAAACAAAACTGACTCTGCTAACTCCATTGTACTTTTCCATTAAAGGGCACTTTCCTTGACTAAAAAAAACAAGGACCAACTGGGTTCATTTAAGTAAAGTTCACATGTCAAGGTAGTTTTTATTTTTATTGCTCTTCATCTGGCGGTGTTTAAACTACAGTGACACTCCTGAAGTCAGTAATTAGTTTATGGGTAGTTAAAGGCCCTTTAAAGCTTGCAACAGACTAAAGAATAAAAGGTTGGTCAGGTCAACAGCTGTCTTTGACAGGGATTATCTGGCTCAGCGCACCAGAAAAAAATGCATGACATAATCTTTCATAAGTTATTGATTCCAAAGTATTATTTTAATACTATAACAGACAATGTTTTGTCTTTTAGTTACTGGCACCAAGTCAACCAATATTTTAAAAAGCAACAGTTTAAATGTACAAAAAAGTGTTAGAGAAAGCAAAATTTACTAAAAGCACAAACTAACACTGCACAGAGAGCTTCCGAAAACATTTGAATGGTCCAGATCTTCGTCCCCAATATAAAAATGCTTTGCATGGACTAGAACCTGGACCCTCCCCCACCAGTTGCTATATATATTTTCAGTTGACAAGCAATGGGTGGCATGTCTGTCAAGCAGCCAACTGCAGGCTAGCTACTGATTGAATTACAAATGTCAGTTTTTTTAAGCAACTGGTGCTACTTGGTGACCAGAGCAAAAACGTACTACGCTGTTCAATTAAAACATTTTTCATTTCTTATTAATGTCTTATGCTACATTTTTGCTTCAGTCTATGTGATGACATTTTTGTAATAATCTGTATATTGTGTTGTCTTAGCAGTAGAATGAATATAAAGTTGCTGTCCTAAATAAATCAGCTATAACATTTCTACTTCCAACACACACACAAAAAAATCATAGTCTGAGAGTTTGAATGACTGAAGCAAAATGAACACAGAACTAAAAATACCCAAACCGTTCCTGATGGACTGTCAGAAGATGGAAGCAAGAAAGACAGGACATACCCAAAAACTTTTTAAGTCAGATGTGGGAGATGTTTATTATATATGAGCACAGCAAAATAAAATTTAAAACTCACACTGAAGGTGAACTTTTGAGAAAAGGGTTTTGTTAATATTTAATTTAAGACACATTTACGGAAGCATCAATACCGCTACCATGGTTGAGTTTCATGAGGTCCTTACAGAGAGAGAAACCTCAGATGACTTCTTGCTTCCTCTTACTGTTTGACATTTAAGAAAATACCAGAAAGGCAAAAAAACTGGAGATCTAACATGCCTAAAAAAATCACATATTGTTTGTAAACTTTTAAATGTTTGCCTGCATTGCAAGATTTGGAGATTTACATAAGATGAGAAAATTTTATTTAGGTCAAAACTGAAGTTGTTGTGAATTTTATAATCTTGCACAAAAATTGTAGTAATCCATTCAAGTCTATCCATATGGTAATTTAATGTGCTTTCTTACCAAGAAAACAGTTTAAGAAACAGAGTTAAGATCAGCCAAGTAGGTCAGTAGGAAGTTTTGTGCTTGGTTTTTTAAATCCTATCTATCTAAACTTTATCCTGCTGCCAACAAGACTAATAGAATTTAAAATTCCCCAAGCCGAGAGCAGGAATAGGAAATGAGTTGCTTTTTCTTTTCTTTTGTGAAATGTTCATCACTCTCTATCTGCATGTATATATGATTATAAGACAATAGAGACAGGAAACTGAGTGTAGAATGAGTTTCTCATACTTCCTTTGGCTTTACACAGGGAAGTGCAGTCTTTCCACACCATCAGCTTTTAAGTGTGAGTGACTCAGTCAGACGTGACATAACCTCCTCACAAGCTCCTTAAGTGCTTCAATTATACAAGTCAAATGAGCAGTGACCCTGAAAAGCTGAACTGGCAAAAAACTTCAAATTAGCCTCAACCCCTCACTTAGGATAACAGTAATCAGCTGTAGCCAAATTGTAAAGACGTTAGTGAGACAACGTAGCAGAAAGACTTCGCTTCCACAAGTCATAAAAACCATATGTCCAAATGTCTGTTACTCTGGTCAAGAAAATGTATCTGGATGTTTGTTTGCGAGGTAAATCATTTTAAGTCGGAAGAGCCTTCGACAGACTGTGCATCCAGGGAATGTAAGGATTTTCATAATTTAAAAAGCAGGTACCTTTCTAAGGTCTTAAAAACATTCTAATTAACTTGCCAGGCAAATCTGGGACAGTGCTGTTTACCTTTCTATTGAAGGAAAAGATTACTGGAGACAAAGAAAAACCACATCCATCCCTTAAGCAAGCACAGCATTGGTGTTCCTGTTTAAACAAAAGCACTGTGAAAAACATTGTGTGCTTTAAAAAAAAAGCCACATTAAGAGGGAGAGGAGAGGCATTAAACAAGGCGCACATGCACATTCAGGATTCAGGAACACTTTCACAAAGGTAGCGGCAGGCTGGTTTTGCTATCAGATCCTCTTTGATGGGTTATCCGGCTTGTGGCAACATGGTAGATATGAATGTCTCTGCCAACAAGATGGGGGTGGAGAGGCGGGAGGGATGGATAGCAACATGGAGCTAGACAGAGACCCAAATCTTAACACCACACCAAGATGGACATAAACACAGATGTCCATCTTGGTGTGGACATCTGTGTTAATATTTCAGACCCAAAATAGTAAATAGTAAAAATATATCACTTTATAATTATGCCAAGTTTGTGTTGGTCTATCATAAAAACTCAATATTGTAATATGAGGTCATAATGTGTTGAAAAATTTAAGGTACGGACATTTTTATTTTTTTACAATTCACTGTATGTATTTTACAAATGGATAAGCATAAAATATTTGGCACAAAATATCAGATCAATACACTGGTAACAGCTGTCTATATGGGTGCAAAGCTTAGAACTCACAAATACCCTCCCTGAGGGAGAACGCTATCCTTTACACGAACTTACCATCATCATCTTGTGATGCTGCCCTATTTACCCAAACCTGGCACACATGTGTTAAGCGTGCATGTGTTTTCCCACCAGATGGCCTTATTATTTGCCCAGATATTGTCTTGTGTGTATGGATACACATCTTTGAGGGAAATGCATTGTACCTCTAACTGTTAAAGCATGACGGAGCTAAGTCAGAAAAAAAAAGAAGCAAGAGAGCTTTGACTAATGAGGATCACGATGCCAGCGGGCAGGAAGCTTAACATAGCGCATGCATTCACTGAAAACTACTTATGAAAAGTGTCTGTGATTCCAAAAACCATACAGCCTTTGACCTTCGTTTTGAACAATTTTAGTACAACAGGAGCAGAAAATGGAGAGGGACAAGACAGATGACAGTTTATTCCGGCTTATTCGGTTTATTATGAGAACTCGCAGCCAGCACAAGTAGGTGGATATGCTGAAAACGTAGAGAGAGGTTGTTTAGCGTAGGCACTCCAGCTGGCATGGCCGGCTGAATCTGGGTGGGCGAGTGAGAAGCTTCAAGGTATGAAATGTGAATGTGGAAAGACAGGCACTGAAAGGAAAGTGGGAGGCCAGCCGTTAGTTGTGGAACCAGTAAACCATGCTGCAAGCTAGCATAACCAGTTCATTTTGGACGATTAATCCTGAGAGTTTACACTCACAAATGACATAATGGTAAAAAATGCATTGTTGTTCAAGTCTTATGTACAAGAACAGGATATGCATTTTCATACCATAGTACATAGCCTGCTTTTCAGCTTAGTGCTAGTGTAAAAGTAAATCAAACAACAAAGTCTTCCTTTCAAGGGAGCAGATCCCCAAAACTCAATCGTCATTGTTTTGGCAGTTCAACACTAATACCACAGTTATTACAAATTCCAATGATAGTCAAGTAGTCCAATGCTGACAAATAAATCATGTAGTAAAATTACAAATACACCGCATGCTTTCCACAAGGGTTATGCCAACAAAGGAGGGCTGCCAGCCTCTTTTGGAATCAATCTTCCAGCCACAAAGGCAGCTGTCTGAGCATGTTGGCTCTCTTTGTTTCAGGATATAAAGCAGGTAGTGACGACAAATAAGCAGGAGACCAAACATTTTATACACTGTAGATTTTAAACTCAGGTGAATTTACCCAGTTGGGCAAAGTAAACCATCAGGTAATTAGCACATTCACAACATCCTCCCTTGCCTCTAAGCAAAATAAAACAGATCAGGGCTTGAATCCTGACCCTGAGCTACCGATATTCTGCTACAATTAAAGAGCCTTTTTTAGGGCGAGTTAGTCAATCAGACTCAACTTGTGAGTTTTAAGTTAAAAGTTTCCATAACAAAGTTAACAACCAGAGGATTGTGGCAAAAGCATCAAAGGAATTAATCTTACTGGCTTCTTGATTACCCACAAACTGTAAATTGCCTTGGCAGAAACTGTTGCAATATATAATTACATTGCATGTGCAAACATTTAGAAGATGTGCTTAATCACCACAAACTTCCTAAGCAACTCACCCTGACTTATTTGTGATGCTCTTCATCTATTTCATCATTTGGGGTTGGGGCTGATTCAAGCTCGAGGTTCTACACATTCAGCCCAAACCCATCAAAGTGAACTTGTGAGATAACTCACAGCTTTGACACTTTTTCACTCTAAGCATGAATTAGAGTTGCACCAAGATTGACAATGCAGACACAGTGGCTGTTTACAGAGATGATTTATAGAGTCCATCCAAACTAAGCTGATTGTAAGTTTAAGCATCATGCTTTATTTTAGGTTTAATTAATACAATACAAATAAAACTAAGAAATTTCAATTTACAGTTTTTTGTCAATTGAAATGTTTTCTGTGTGAAAAATACAGAGCCTTATATAAACATTTATATGACGTTTACCTACTTTTTCACATCTACTTATGCTGTGATATTATGTTATCTACATTGCCAAAAGTATTCGCTAGTCGAATATAAATTAGAATTACATTCCACTCTTAATTCAAGAATATTTAATATGACATTAGCCCCCTCTTTGAAGAGCTCACAGCTTAATTTCTCCTGAGAAGGATTTCCACAAGGAACGTCTTCAAAGAAATTAAAAATTCTACCAAACGAAAATTTGTGAAGACAGACACTGATGTTGGACAAAAAGTCTTTTCAATTATCACTCTGATTCATCTCAAAAGTGTTGTATCAGATTTAGTTCAGCATTCTGTGCAGGCCAATCCAAGCTCACTATTCCATGTATTTATTGACCTTGTGTGGAAATCTAAAGCCAAATTGTGTTGGAAAAGGAGGGAGGCCATCTCCGCTGCACCAAAAATTACACCTGATACAATGCAGCCACGTAAATGCTATTCTCAGTGTTTACAATGTTAGTTGTCAGCCACTACTAGCGTTATAAAACTGGTTAAATATTTCTGTTGTAACATGACAATATATGGAAAAGGTTTTTAGCAAGGCATTGCATTTGGAAAACAACCCAAATTTTAATTAGCATATTAATCTCAAGATAATAACCATACTCATTAATCCAATCTTTAAAACACAAAACATTTTCCTCTCTTCCAGCATGTCCTGTCATTTAAAGTAATAATTCTCCAGCATAATCAAATTAGAATGCCAGAGAGATCCACCCAAATGTGGTGGGAAACTTTGAGCAGCAGAGCTGTTCCATCTACAGGGGATGTTTACTTAGCTGCTTATGTCTCACCAGTACAAAACTAACACAGAGATGTATAGAAACAAAAATGTGCAGAGAAAGCAGGAAGTTGCTGCATGATAGTCATCTCAGAAAAAAGCCTCTATCATCAGCTTTTAATACACAGAGCTCCCCATTCTTTACTGCAACAGAGAAAGTCAAACACTTTGCTCGCCGTGGTGCCAGTCAGGGAGTGATAATAAACATAAAAGATTGCTTTTCCTAAAGAAAAGACGCAAAGAAGTCCAAACTGAAACCAAAATGGTCCACATGGAAACAGTACTCTTGCCAAATCAAGAGTTAGGGTCAGTTTAAAGAACAGAAACTTGTGGAAAGAGAAGACTGCTTCTCTCTTTCGGTGTTAGCACAGCTAAACTACGGACTGAGGGGGATTTCTAATGGGATTTTCTTTTTGTATCATCAGCAAATAGTTTTTTTTTTTTGTTAATCTAAATTATGACTTCATGTAAACCTTGACCATCCAATATGATCAGTAAGGGATGCAAGAAATGGAAACAATATTAAATAAAAAATACTAAGAAAAATGAAAATACAAAAACTTAACTGAATATGGAAAAGTACATAAAAAAAATAAGAAAAACTGAGTCATTCTCTTCTAAGTCTGTGATTGAGTGTCAGCTCACACCATACATTGTCTAATATTTTACTCAGGTCAACAAAGTCCAATATGTTCTCCCTTTCTCTAGGTCACTTTCTCAATTCCTTCAAACTATAATGACAAACATGCTAAAGTCTCTCTCTACTATTGGGTTACAATCTATGTGGAGAAAAAAAAATACTCCACAAGACGGTTTCCCAAACCTAATTTTAGTAGATTAATACAACAAACCAACAAGCAAAGTTCTCTCTATACCGCGTGGGCAAATCCTGCACATTTGAGAGCTCAGAGTTAGGTGTTGCCTGACCTATATTTCTTTCGTCACGCATTTTTCTCTTCTCTTCCTCTATATTCAGCTGCCAAAACTTCACAGAGAGTCAGGACAGCTGCAGGCTCTCCTCTCCACCTCCTGCTCATCATTCCCCTCATCCTCTCCCTTCTTCTTCCTCTGTTCACATCCTCATCCCCTCTTCTACACTGGGATTCAGGCTCAAGTCCCAGTCAGCTTTATTTCTTCTCTTAAGCAGAAAAATCCACCCTGATTATTTTCTTTTTTTCCCTCCACAGCTCTCTGAACTCAAGACGACCCCTTCAGTCCCTTCAGTAACTAAAACATGCCCTGAGGTGACTCTTCTTACTTTGTAATTTACTTAGTTGGTGGGAAAAGGCACGGCTCTAGTTATAAATATATAACTAATCGTAGGTATGAACATGATTTTAATTAAGGAATTTTAAAAATCTATGAAAGCTGAACTTAAATCAATACATTACTTCCAGCAATTCTTAAAATCAATATTTGCATGCACAAGTAGCATTTCTTAAAATCTTTCTTTCCAAAAGTTTGGCATTATATTAAAGAGGACTAAGTATTTTCTGCGTTCTGTCAGTTAGGATTTCCAATATTCTTTCTCTTTGCTGAAAATCAGAATGGTATTTCAAGCTTGGCATGGTGTGCATACACCTGCAAACACTGATCTTTTTCTCCAGAATTGAACAAAAAAACCTCATATTATAGTATCATCAAATTACTGAACATGTTAACAAAACATAAGGCCAGCCTCTCCAAAAGATGTTTTCAGCCGTAACCTAACATGTAGATTTGTTTCACCTTCAATAACGACATAGACTTAGGTTTAATCAGCTTTTTTAATGCTGCCATTTTTGGGTCAAAAATACTTTTTTTCGGTCATTCATTAGTCAATTTAACAGCAGAATTTAAGTAGAAATTAACAATAACAGGGCCTTCACCCGAAATTTATATTTTACTTTCAAGTTGACCAGCACTGCAGCTAACTTAAAAAAAAATTGAACAAAATCTGTATCTTTTTGTATACTGCATGCAAGTATTTACCAAAAATAGTGCAGCGAGGTCATGTGGAACAAGACTTTAAAGACTCTTTTAGGCCTACATTGTCTTAATGCTGCACAAATCTTGGTCCTCTGCAGCAATACCAGCAGCATTCCACCATTCATCTGCTTGCAGCTTGGTAACCAAATGGGTTGCCCCAGTGCCCTACATCCTAGTGAAAAGGAACCCCTCAGTCTTTCTGACAGATTTTCGTTACACTACCGCATTCACTTCTACACAAAGTCTTTGCAGCCTTCCTAACACTTGAGGACATGCTCTTTCAGCTACTGCTTTTCCCTGCCAGGTTTTTGGCTGGTATCTGGTATCCCGAGTATTTGTAAATTCTTATTTCAAATTTGGATGCAAACAGCCATAAAAGTAGTGAGGTAGGTTCTGATGCTTGTGTTTTAAAGCATACACTTACCATGTCCAGCTCTTGGGAGACTTGGCGCTTGCGTAGCTCTTCCATCCGGTCACTGACGTCACTGAAGCAGGTGTTGTAGTACTCAGAGTATTCCTGGGCAAGATCGTCTATGTTACCCAAAGAGCCATCCTATGGAGTAAAAGAAAGTGGATGGGTTAGTATGGGAATGAAAGCACCCTGGGAAACAAACACCAAATTCCATAAGAAAAAAAAAACTGATCTGGGAAGTGCCAACTGAGGTCATCACATTACTAAATACAAAGCATAGCTTAATGAGCAGTACATTTAAATGTCCGACCATTCGATTAAGATTACATTTATGCATTTGAGAGCTACATGCTACATACTTGTCATGTGAGAAAAAAAACAGCCTCAATACACTTTGATTTGTTATCATTTTTCTTCACTAAGCACTGAGACTTACAAGCCAAAACATCCAAAAATACACTCGATGGTGATTATGACAATGTATGTTCTTATCTAGCTCAATTCTAGATCTCTGATGAAGCCAAGGTTTGTTCCTAGGTTTTGTCTTTGTTGAGGCTCATTTCAAGGATGCCCTTTACCTCCTCAGACATTCATTTAGCTCTGAACCAAACACATTTTTCCTGCTGGCTATAGTTTAGATCCACATAGTTCCTGCCTTTGTGGGGAAAAGCATGTTTGGGAAAGACGAAGGAAGCAGCATTCAAAACAGTGACGACATTACCCGACAGAAAAGAACACTCGCTGATTACAATGTGCAACTCGAAGAGGTTGAAACAATTTTGAAAGTAGCTAGGATTCGACTGGAATTTGTTGTATCATGTTTTGGCTGTGGGACAAAGATTGATGGGTTCCAGACATGAGACAGCTAAATATTACAGATGCACCAATCAATTAAAGAGATAAATTTAATCTCTTTAATTGATTAAAGAGATTAATGAATTAAAGAGCAACTGTGCTACTGCACAGTTGGTAGCACTGTTGCGTTGCTGCATGATCGTCCTGTTTTCAAATCAGCCTGTTGTGTTTCTGCATAGAGTTTATCTGGAGCATTGTGTGTTCAATTTAAAGAAACTTTAAATCACTTTACTAAGTTCATTATTTGACTTGCTCATCAGCCATCAGAGCCAGTCAAGGAAAATAAGACAAATTTGATCTCTAGTTGATTGTAGAGATGCAGTCTTTATTTTACCAGAAATCTGAATTGCCCAGTTTTCCTCTTATTCACTCGGGACAGAGATTAGCAAATAAATTTTATAACACTTAGATAAATGATACAGAAGCATCAGCTGATTTGCATGAGTCAAGTCAAGTCAATCGTTTAATTTTGGGTTCAAAGCTACTGTTGGCATTAAGAAATCTGTAGAAATCTGTTTCCTTTTGTCACAGACCTAAGGAAAAGACACATCTGGAATCTGTCACAACAAAACTGATAGACCAAACAAAATCAATTGTAGCTCTAACTTAGAGATTATTACAGGGACATGAAGTAATCTGTTGTCCAAAGTGTCATCAACGACCATCCACCATCACTTGGCTTGGTTAAAATATGGGCTATTCTGGCAGTGATGACCAGCTGTTGAATATTCATCAGTGTTGATCTAATCTGTGCCAGGCAGACAGCTAGCATTGAGTCAATGAGCAGAGTCCAAACAGTATACCTCAGTCTCTGTTTTTCTGAACTGGACTCCCTTTCTGGGTGCCAGGCCACAAATGAATGGATCCCTGTGAGTGTGGGCGAAGGTGCCACACAAACATACACACACACCCAGACATCTACACACAAGGGCATAAGGCCTCACTCAGAGATGTCGGTCTAGTCAGGGAAAATACACATTGGCATGCACACCCATGGAGGCAAGGGATTTAAAACACATCGGACCAAAACAAACTGAGGCAGCCCAGTTGTAAACAAAGCGGCTCAGTGGGATAAAAAGTAATGAAAAAGTGCTCTTTAACAATTTGATGAACACAACATTTCCGATATAAACACTTTTTCTTTCTTTTTTTGCCCAAGCTGGCAAGGTTTTATATCGTTCCACCTCCTCATTTGAAAAGTCGTCTTTTGTCCAGACATATGGTTTGGGATGATCAAGAATCCCTGTGGGAGTGCTCCCTGACACAGCAGACACATGCTTTCTACTTCATTCCTCACAATGACAAAAAGCATGCCCTTGTTACAGAGCTCCACAAGCTAATAACCAGCCGCAGATGGAGCTAATCTATTTTAACAACAGGCATCAAAGCTTTTCTAAAACTTTACCAACTCCAAAACAACAGAGTCCTGCTTTTGGGAGCTTCAAAATAGGACAAAAATTAAACATCAATTTCAAGAACAAAAGAAAGTCTAAAATCTGGATAAAATATCCAGAAATTATGACACACAGTCGTTTCTATTGACTGTGTGTCATAAGTTCAGGCTAAACAATTAACCTCTAAAATGATCAAGCATAATCTAAATTTGTTTAAGAAATAATATATTCAGACTTACAAACCTCCCTAGCCTTATTGATATTTGAAATAATGACTAATGCTGCTTTAGCTGATGCAACAGCTACTCCACCCTGGATGTAAGGGGAGGCCAACTCCCCATTATGACTTGAACAAAGGCAACAATAGCTCCACAGAACGCAACACCCATAAAAGAATGTGTGTGATTTCATTTGTATTTACAGTAATGGAGAGGTGGGGGTGCTTCATGTAATAGCTCCATGAAAATGTGACTCACTTTGAACAGCTGAGGTTTGATCCACCTATAGGTGTGCTTCAAGACTACATGCAACTCACCAGCCTCACAGAAGATTGTTGCGCAGTAGCAATACTGCTGCTATAAATTACTATGTGATTCACACCACACAGCTTTCATTAAATATTGCCTCAGACTACTGCAGACAGTATCTTTGTCAATCACAGAGATACATTTGAAGTTTAAGATCCCTTCATTTTTGTTTTATGCTAATAAAACAAAAAATATTTCAGCATTTTATGTGATTAAATTTCATATGCAATGAAAATGCAGCCAGAGTGACTGAATGATATATAGTTCTTAGAAATCTTAACTCTTGTGTTTAATTTATTTTTAAAGAGGATTTAACAGAATCACATCAAAAACCAACATTATTCTAGTCTACAGTCTGACTTAAGTTTTTCAAAAATGACAGAAAAAAAAAATCACAAATGAAGCCATCTTGTTGAATCATTACGTGCAACAGATTTGTTGACTATGAGAATTCTTTGAGTATGCTGGATATCAATCTGGAATTGGCACTGTGTGAAAGGACTCTGTGGTGGCTGCCAACAAAACTGTGATTATTTTCTTTTTGTTTCGCATTAGTTTAGTTTGGTAATAGCATTTCCTCACAACTGTAACACTTTCATTTTCACTGTTCCCGTAACCCAGAAGACAGCATTTCCAAAATGAGTCTATGATTATTTGAAATACTGAATTTCTGTTGAAGCCTTTTCCACAGATTGCCAGAAGGCACTGAGATCTCAGGTTTACTTAATTTACACTCGCCTCATATTCTCATCATGTTTTTATTTTTGTTTGCTTGTCTGATTGCTTTTTTACATTGTGTTGGAAAGCATTTCATTCAAAATGCATGTATTAACCCTGAAGAAACATTATAAAATGCTACAAACATCATTTTTCCCATGTTAGAGGCTGTTACACACTGGGAAGTGGTAGGGTGCGAGGGTTGATTATTATCCAAGGGGCAGGCAGCTTCATGAAAACTTGAACTCAAACTTCAGAACAATGAGAATAATTTACAACAGAGACATGGTCCATAAGGTCACAGAATGGGCACTTCACCCGTTTTCACCTACAGGACAACATCAGGACACGGAGAGCCAGTTTTAAAACAGACCCTGATTGTTACTATCATGACTGGTAGTTGTTTGTATTAAGATATTATCTCAATTTAGGATGAGCCGCAAACACTTGCCTAACACAACAAAAAAATATTTGCAAACATTTTCAGACATATACAAAACTTATAAAAATACTGTAATCACAGAGCTGAGATCTGCCAACAAACACTATGAAGCCGAGAGGAGTAGACTGGACAAACCAGACAATAGATAAGGATAAATGAGATGTCCATGTGTCATGTTTTAAGGTTTGACTAACGGTGCTCGGTTGGGGAATAGGAAACAATCAGGAGCCAGATGATTGCTGACATGGGGCTTCGACATTGGTCTTGGGAACCAAAGGTGGAAGAACGGTGAGGAAGGTAATGCCACAGGCCAAAGCTCAGTCTTTCAGAGAACTTCCTTAGGATATCCGCTTTAGCTAAACAGAGCAGTGCCATCCCAGAAGAGGAAACGTAACAGCTCTTTGTCTGACCTAAATAATGAGCCTGGACATGGCAGTGTAACGTTAAAATGAGGAAGGAAGGATCAGGTTGTATACGAGCCCATGTTGGAACATTTCTAGAAAGGAGACAAAATAACAGAACTAAGGATATTTTGGACAAGAGACCACTTTCCAATATTGTCTGTTGTTTAAGGTACCATATGGTCATGGGATTATTAGACTAACATAATAAAATCACAAACTCGCAGACCATGAAAAGCAGAGCCCCATATTTACAGACAAAACTCTGTCTTATATAATCAGCAGGCTTCAAATGGACACACTTCCTCCTCCCACGCTGCATTTAATGCCACAAAACACTTTTCAAGACGACACAAATTCTCTGCAGACAAGTAAAATTTTTCCACAAGGCTACAGCTCGAGACAGCTTTTCCAGCAAAATCAAGAAAATACTAAGTCACTGTCAGTTGCCCAGGTATGTAAACTGAAAGTCAATTTTGTATTTATAGCTTCATTGAGAAATAAAACGAATCTATCAAACACATGAATGGCCCATATGTAATATCGGTTTGCCAAAAGGGTTTAAAAGGAAAGACAGGAATACAGATGTCTCCACAAATAGGCCTTAGATGCATACTGAGTCTAACTTATTTGAACTTTAAATTAAGTATCATCGAGAGGTCTGTACTGTCGGTCTCAACCACTTAAAAGTTATAGCTCATACCTCTGCGTCCTAATCTGCTAGAGAATCTTAATTAGTTTGAGGAGTGTTAACTCCATCTACACCACAAAAAATCTGCGTCTCTTAGCTACTGTTATCAAACACACATTACTGACAGGGGGCCTCAGAAACATACACAGGCTGACATTCTTGGATTTACAGTCCAAACAAGATGAAAAAGTCCCTTAAGGATGCAAATAGTGACTTTATTGGGTGGATTACAGGGTTTTTGCTGACAGGTACTTTAATGCTGTGTCTGCACAGCCATTCCAGTATTAAGTTCCTAAATTTATTGTGTGTTCAGACCAAATAGTGAGCGTACTGAAAAAAGTTAGATAACTGTCCGTAAAGATAAGTTTTCATGTGCAGAGGGCCAAGACCAGACTTGCTACAATGATTTCAATCCAACAGGCAGGGTTGGATAAACCCAAATTTAAAGGCCATTCCTTTGTTGGGACCTCAAGAAAAACAAAAGCTATTGAAAGTCATAGAGTGCAAGTTATATATAGCACATGTATTTAGTTGTACCATAGATATGGTATTTACTGTTCTCAGGGTCTTACAATGTGCTTAAAGATGGGAGTCAGAGCAAGTTCTTAAGATAAAGGTCAATTTACTTAAGACTTCACATTTATGTAATCACCTGCCCTTTCTACAGGAAAACACAACAAAACTCTATGAAGCAAATGACACATTGTTGAAATGTATATTGTTGATCGTAGATGAAGACAACCAGTAATAGCATAGTAAGTCTTAGCATGGCTGTTAAACGTCACATTTCTCTAAAAAAAAAAAAGAGGGCCTTGAAAAATGCAATATAATCCTGAATTTGATTTGCCCTGTGAATAAAACTCCATTATGTGGGTGCAAATGCTTGCTGTTTGCTATGCCCCTTCATCTTTTGAGTTTTGCTCTTTCATAACAGAGTTCCTTGGGTTGGATGGAGTCCCAATTACCATGAATGTTTTGTCTTTGAAAACAGCTCAGCAAAAAAACAGAGTTCCTTTAAATGAAGACCAAACACCCACCTGTTTAGTTATTTTTGAGCTATAATAAATGGAACATTAACCAACATATTTCATGTACATTCCTGATTTTAACAATGGCACTTGAGAAAATGTAATGCCTTATTGGTCTTGTTTTTGGTTTCCACAACTGTTGAATATATGATGTGTTCATGATATTTTTATATTTTCATGGTGGAACGCACTTTGAACTGCTGTCTTGCTGCAATGTGCGATACAAATAAACTTGATTGACTTGATCAGGGGCTCAAAGTGTCACAATCATTTCTGATTATATGTTTCTACCAAGAAAAATAAATTGATATCCAATCCCACAAGAACCCACAAGACAAAATAAATAAAATGGGTGAAGTGCCAAAATGATGAGGAGCCATTTAAACATAAAACCAACAGGTTAACAAACAAAAGTGTGCAGCATTGTGTCCTCTGGAGTAATAATTAAATAAACATTCACTCCTGCAACTTTTACTACATTTAATATGAACTTGTGATGGCTCTGAGAGCATTAGACTTTGAAGTCACAAAATTATTTGTGGACGTTTTCATTTGATTATTATTTTTAGCTCAGATATGTCGTCATACATTTACACTTTCTTAGCACATTTGCACTTCAAGCTATTGAATTCTACCAAAAAATACCTAAGCCCAAAATTATGCAGTATAGTAATAAGAAAGAACAACTTAACTTTAAATGATCTAAAACAGGTCTAGTTGTTGCAGACTTGTATCCTGTTGAGGTATGGCTGTGACTTGATGATGCTAAAGTTGAAAGACTAAATAAACTTTCTGCAACTTTTTGTTTTTTAGTTCAAGGAGAGAGAAAAACAACAAAGATGAGAACTGGGCTGAGAGCCATTTGCCTCTAGAGTAATAAATCTGGAGAAATTGCTCGGCTGGGAGCCAGGTCTCCCACCTAGTTCAGAAGGGCAGGACAGCACACCACCAACCCGTCACCCTCAACCTTTTGCACACACGCAATTCAGCATTTCCACTCCATTCACATCCTCAGTGACAGACCAAACCAAATTATCACCTCAGGCTTTTTCACAGGCTGGAAAATGACTGCAGGACATTTGGTCGGAGGATCAATCGGATCAAATGTGTCAGCAAGAAGAACCTCAGAAGATCTGATTTGTGAATGAGGATGAAAAAAAGGAGCTCAGTCTGATTGATGACGTTCTAACATTACTGAGGATTATATAAAGGCCAGACAGATTATCACCATCAAGACATACAAAGGGTTTCAAAAGGTCTGGTGTAAAGAACAGAAGACCTTTAGATGAGCTGAACAAAGCTGTGCACAGCTGGTAAGCTGGCTGAAAGATTGCTACAACGCATTTGCTTCATTAACAAAAAAAGAAAACACCATTGGCAGTTTGGAATTTTTTGATCATGAAAAATACTCACGGTCATGAGTAAATAAACAAAACTGAATATCTATTTAATATCTGAGTGCCCAGTAGAACTATGGAGCAGAATGTCTTTTACAAAAAGGTGTAAAAGATAAATAATTATTACTAAATTAGGTAGGTGTTACTTCAATATTTTTGTTTAAGTCTTTATCAAAATGAAAATAAAGTAGCACATCAATAATCATTATGATTGTAATATGTTTTGTATGCATCATCAAATTGTGGTATTCATCCTCATGTTTATCAAATCTAATATTACTGCATATATTTACAAAACTTACTAAATACTTTATAATGAGATTTATGTAATGATAACACCTGTAATGATCAGCAATTCTGCTTTTACATTTGTTTTGACTTTAAAGTCAATGTAGATTTCATTTTAAAAAAAAGTTAAATATGTCAGTGATTTTTTAACATTTTAGCTTCTGAATTGGAAAATCCCTGTGGAAGGAAATCCTCACAATGAACACTGGTGGAGTACACAAGAAATTTTTTTCTATGTTAAGAAAGCAGTCGCAGACTGACAACACAAACAGAATCAACAGCCACAATATTGATGTTATCAACTCTGTTATCCTCAAAAGGTGACAATAGAACACCCAACTCTAAGAAAACCCTAAATCTGTGGTGGAATAACAAAATATTCCCAGATTCAAAGATAGAAAAACCACAACTTCTAAACTACAATAGAGATAACATTCACACTACAACAAAAAGCACACCAAACCTGCCAAGCCAGTCTTGACGCAACAAAACGAACCGCCATGGACATAATACTATAACAGTAGAGTGCTGGTCCTTGAGTTTGAAGCCGGGGCCTCTAAGGACATGTTTGTCTGATGGTTGATTTGCATGCGCCGCAACACAACAAACTGACGCGCAAATCAGTGCCACCTTCGTGAATAGCGGGGTGAAAAGTAACAGCGGGTTGAGTCTGATGTCAGTACGTGATCCTGTCAATCCCAATCACCCCCCCTTTTAAAAACTCACCAGCATGCCCATGACGTCCGTCCACAGTTGGGAGAAACTATCAGACGCTGCGGCGGTGTCTGTCTGGGGCTCCTCGGAGGACGCATCGAGCTCCTGATCGCCCTCCATGTTAGAGGGGGGAAAGTGTCCGCACTCACTAAAGTGTAAATCCAGACACTAAACCCACAGGCGGGGAGAGGAAACCCGGAGCAACACGGGAGATTGATGCCAAGGCTGTTTTTTTTGTTTTGTTTTGTTTTTACAACAAGTTGCCCTTGACGCACCAGTAAACTGTTCCAAAGTTACTGGGAACAGTTCGAGGTTTGGTGAATAAATTGCGTCCTGACATGCTGGCAAATTCTCCAAGATAGAAAAAAAGTCTATTAATGCAGATTAATAATGGAATATGACGAATCTGCGCTGATCCAACTTCGGCTGAAAACCCAACAGCGCGGATCCCTGTCTGGGAACTAAACAACTCCCCCTCCTCTCCTAAAGCCGACGGGGGAGAAGAGATCAGAATGGTCTGGCTAAAAGTTTTTAAAAAGTTAGTGAAATCCTTAAAGTAGCGCAACAGGCATTTCCATAAAAAAAAAAATAAGTTGGAGTAAGAGATCCGCCGCTTCCCAGAGAAATGGTTCCAAACAGTGCGCCTCCCCCCTCACTTCACCCGCTGCGTCTCCCTCCCTCTCTCTCCCTCTCACACTCCTCCCAACAGGAGGAAGAAGAAAAAAACAAAACACTTTTGTCACACCGCTAACAACTCATTATGTGTAGTTATAATGATTTTTTAAAAAATGGTTTACTGGCACGTAGCCTCTGATCTGTTTTAGCCAAGGTGGCCAATAAAGTTATTGGTCACGCTGAATTTTAGTCATACTTTTAATTTGTTTATTCAGATTTATATTTCCTTCTATGAACCAGTTCCAGCAAAAGAAGGGGTAGAGTGGCAAAGCTGAGATTATTTATTAATTTGTATTAATGTTTTAATTAATTAATTTATTTATTTTTATATTTGAACCTTTAAAAATATAAACGTATCTAATTAAAAGTGTTTCCAAATCCAAACTGTGCATTTCTCTTTTTTTTTCTTTGGACAATATCTATGAAATAATGGTGGAAAGCACACAAATTCACCTCTTCAAATATGATAGTGTCATATTTTAATGTCTTAAGTCATTTCAAAAAATGATGTCATGTTCTACTGAAGTTTATATTTTGCATAAACTTCTTTCCTGAGTTAAGGAAAGAACACACAGTGTTGCTCATTAGTCGAAAATCTTGTATGATTTATTTTTATTTCACTACTATATTGTATCTAGGAAAAGCTAAATAAAACTCCTGGTATTCTGTTAAAAAGACACAAATAAGAGATGTCTGTCAAGGAACCCAATAAATTATTCTACATATTCTGGAAAGCTCTCCATCCCACTTTGAATAGGGATTGTGAACAAAGCCACATGATCGTTTAGAAAGAATAAAACATAGAAAAATGTTTTTTTTTTTTTTTTTTTTTTCTGTAAGCCCATTTGGGAAATGCTTGTAAATGTTGCAAAACAACTTTTACCAAAACGCCTCTGTAATGACTTCATCTTAGTCACTAATAATCTACACACACATTATAAAACAGTTGCTGTGTTGTGTGACAGCTGTGCTTTTTGAACCGCAGATTTGAATATGAGTAGCACAGAGACGAACACTTAATGTACAAGCATGAAATTGCACAGCCCTCCTGTCTGATCAGCCATTTGTTATGTAATGCCTGCAGGCGTCTCCTTGATAAAGAAGAAGTCCTGAAGCTCTGGCTCTCCCTGTTGTTGTAAAGAGTGCATTTTCTCATAGCTCATTTTCTCAGAGCAGGCCCAGCTGTCAGGTTGTGTGACACAACCAGAGATGAAGAGTTAGAGAGCAAAGTATTTCACTCATCCTGATTCAGCTTCACTTTTCCAAACAAAAATGTTCCATTATCCACTGTTTATTACCTAAGTCACCCACACGCAGCCAAATAATTAAAATTAAAAGAAACATATGAAAAAGGATAGAAAAAAAATACTGTTCACCCAACATTCCTTTCTGCAACTGTGCAAAAGGCGATCAGTTACACAATAATCCTCTAAAGCTCCAGTTTCACTGGGAGTCTAAACACGTGTGTAATGTTAGGTCTACTCTCAACTATATAGTAAAACAGTTCAATAGTACAGTGAGCTGTAGCTGAAGTACCATTCATTGGAGGACTGTAGAATAAACTTTTACATCGAGTATAGCTGCATGACATACATTTCAGCTACATGCATATGAAAAGCATCGTTATCGGCTTGTATTGCAATTGGTAAGTGACTACTCACATTCATACTAACTCTCCTAGATAAAAGATTCTTGTGCATTTGAACTGGTTTTCAATGGATACCATGTGGTTGATGTAGGTGGAACCAAGAAGAGGAATGGATGACGCATTGAACATTACTGTTGAATACTGTTGTGTTCTGTTGAGCTTACGAATAGTGAATATCAAGTTTTCTAGTTAACATTAGGGTGGAGATTTTTTGAACATACAGCAATAAACACTTCTTTAAGGTTGGGCGTTTCCAGCATTTTATTTCTGCCTTAGTTATTTCACAGTTAATCTACATAAATGCTCAGAAACCTGGAATCACAATGTGCAAACTCAGCTGTCAAAGTTAGTTTTAATCAGCTTTGCATATGTTGCACATGATAACATTAAACTGAAACACAAAAATGAACAAAAAGCCCTGAACATGGTAAGAAATCAGTGATGCTAAGGCATAACATGTTAATGCCTGCTTATCTTCTTAGCATTAAATAAAAACACTCATACCAAAAAAAAAAAAAAAGAAAGGTGAACACTCCTAGTAAAAATGCTAAAGAGAGTGTTACGATAGGACATATGTTCCCCAACCCTCAAGCAAGAAGGACTATTCACACGACAACTGATTTGGCTTGCCTAATCCACCGTAGAACTCAGACCTCAGAAGAAATGCAAAAAATGCAGAGCTGAAGTAATCTTTCTTCTCTTTAAAGAAAGTCCATCGGCATTTAAGCACTTGTTAAAAAACCCCTCAAGCACATTGATCTAACACAGAAAAACAGCAGTTGAGAAAAAGCCAAGTCTACTTTTGTCTTATCCACTAACCTGGTAACCTTCCAAAACTAATAAGTAACTTTTTGTCAAAAGTGATTTTTTGCAAAATAATCTTTTGGCAAAAAATTACTTAGGCCTTTATTTTAGGATAGTGGCAATATGCGGGTTGCTTGTTATAAACTTAGGATTTCTGTGTCCATACCCCTTCTTTGTTGGCACTAAACATTCCTTTGCACAGGAAAGGAACTTGATCAAGTTTCAAAGTTTATGTAGGTGAGGAAGGACTTTTAGAAGTCTTGGATGAGTGGAAGCTGCTCACCAGAGTCCTGCTTACAGTCTAAACACAAGAAACACTCTCCCCCCTCATAAGACCTGCTGGTGATTTGACAGTGTGGGAGGTCTACACACACTGTAAACTGTAGTATTGGTAGTGCAAAAGCAAAGGCTGCTAATGCTTGCATTGTAACAGACAACATGACCATACTATTGTTAAAGTTTAAGCTGTCCAACAGAGTTGCTCTTAAGAGTAGTGACCATGTTTGGATCTTTAAAACTGATGAATGTAGTGCTTGAAACACTTACTTACTCTTCTGCACACATATGATTTAAAAATATTTACCCAAAGCCAGATTGTGTGACCCCTATCTTAAGATCCACAAACTGAAGGGTCAAACTATTATTGAAAAAGAAAGGAAGGCTGTATATTCTGCTAATAATATATGTATGTATACAGCCATCTTTTCCTACTTTCCACAAATACAACTCACATTGCTGCACTGTCAGGCAAGAAAACACAGAGGTAATAACTCTGCTTATTTCAGCAGATGCAAACATAAAATGATTACATGCTGATTTTTTCCTGTTTGAAGCTTCATCTTCGTCTTCCTTCTTTGTGCATTTATTTGACATTAAGCAGGACTTAGATAAGAACATAAACCATGGCTATTATGAGATACTACAGCCTGCTTTCCACCATTTCCACTTTTGCATTGTAACGTATGTGTAACACAATGGTTCTCAGCAATCCCCTGTGAAAAGCTGTAAAACTTAAATGGGTTGGCACAAAAGCTGAAGGAATAAAAGCTGTGAAATCATCAAGTGGTAAAACCTATGACTGATCTACAACCACATTTTCACTTCCTGTGAGAACAAGGTCAGGTTATCACTGGTAACACAATGTAGGGGTTTTTTACACGCTATTTTTACAATGTGGTTTCAAATACGGATACACCTGCTAAAACATGCTGAACCATCCTTTTTCAAGCACCTGTAGCAGCATGTTCCTTGCAGTTTCCTGAGGGTTAGACCAAATTGTTGTGTTCTGCAATTTCAACCACCTTCCAGCATATGATCCAGTGTGCAATCTCACTGGTTATTTTGGACAGGTGTTTCTGTTTACTATACAGTAATTAAAAAAAAAAAAAAAATGGCCAATTTGATGCGTGTGAGATTCACTTTGGCTATTGTAAGACCTGTAGGAGATAACCGAGAGCAACGTTGGTCTTTTAAATGCTCTGAGAGGTCAGCCTCTGTTTGTGATGAAAGATATTGGATACCAAAATATTGGGAACTTGCAGAAAATCTCAGATAAGTAAGCATTTGAATGCTCTGAAAAAAAAAACAACACAGAAATTGCAGTTTTGGTTATAATTATACTGCTAATATGCTAACAATGAAGTAAAATTAAAAGTAGAAAAAAGCAAAACTTTGAAATTAGTAACAGGCAGGGAGCAATTTTACTCTCACTAAACCAGACAGGGGTTAAAGAGTACATTAATATGGTCCAAAAGTGTCAGTCTTGTAATACATTCATAAAGACATAAGTAGGGAAGAGTATCATCTGTCTTGTTGATATCACACAGAGAAAAATGAGACCTTGCTGAAACTTTGAAGATACAAAGAATCAACTAATCTCCCACTTGAGTTCTTTAATTTACCACTCAAATACTCCCACAGGCTAAATAGTTTTGAAGACCCATAGAAAGTTCAGCAATAGCTATTATCATATAGTAATTGTAAGTTGGAAAGAGAAGAAAAGCTGCAACCAAGATTTATGTCTACATAAACATCAGTATGAATGAGAATCAGTCTTTGACACTGATGACATAATACTGAGTTTCAAACCTCCAAAGACTTTGAGGTATTAGGTACTCAATAAAATTGGATCCAAACCGAAAAAACTGAAAAAAAAAGAAGAAAGAAGTCAAGATAGAGATAGAAAAAGAACGCAGGTTTTATTAAAGCAAAACAGGACCTCCCCCAAGAGTAAAAGTGACCCTGGCTGAAGGTCAGTGACCTCTGAGTTCAAAAATATCTCCTGAGGGAGTCGAGAGCATACCAAGATTTACAGTGTAGCAGGCTGACATCAAGGACACCACTCACGCATTTAAAGAATGCTATCCAGGACCACACTACATCGACACAAATTGCATACTCAGCAGTTTGATAGTGATAAATGAACTGTGTTGTAGCCTGCATCCTTCACTGTGCTTACAAGGTTCCAACAAAAAATGTATTAATTTCAACTACAGCATGGATTATCAAATCTTTTCCCAAACTTGCGATATATGCACATCTAATTGAATATTGTCACCTAAACATCTTTCTTTGAGCATAGACTTTGATCTTGGATCAAGAAATTCACATCATTAATCCAGCTGTAAAGGTCGAATGGACCCTGCCCATTCAAACTGCTTTTAATGCTGTTTAATTCACACATAGGTGGTTCTTTATTTATTTTTGCACACAGTTTTGTGTATTCTGCCGTGCAAATAAAACACATGGGTGTGTGAAATGAGCAGGCCAGCCTGCCCCACTGTGCTTTCCACACTGTCGAGTTTGTGTGGGAGTTATCAACCAAGTCCAATTAGCATGAAAACTAATTACTGTTTCCTTGTCTCAATCCTCTCCAGCACACATGCACATACTCTGTTAAGCAGTATATTAAATTAAATTAACACTATGGTGTAAAACAAAGGTTTAGGGGACCCCCACTGGCTCTTACTGTGTGAGTGTGTGTGTGCTCTAGGTTTCAGTTTTCATTGGATGGTCAAGCATAACACTAGAGTCTTTTGAAACCTACAGAAATCTCAACTTTGGATTTAAACAGTGGAATTAGCTCCAGGCAACAGAGGTGAAAGAAACAATGGTAAGTGAGAAGCATAAGACAAAGACACAGTGATTTCAACACAACAGTAAACAGGTAGGTGGTAGAAGAAGATATGAAGATCTGTCTGGGGTATGAGGTGCATGTGATAACCTGCTGTGAGCCGAAAACAACCAACATCAACACTTCACAAACAGTTCTGAGCAGGTTTGCCATATCATTGAAACCCATCAGGAAGTGAGGATATTACTTTCATACAACATCAAATCTTGACATCTTCATCTTTTCAATGTGACAGAGATATCCAAAGGGACAACAACGGTTCTCAAGGTTCTCACTGTTCTCACTGTTCTCACTGTTTCACAAGAGGCGCTGCTGATCCTGCTGCTTAAGACAAAACATTTTTTAAAAAATTGTCTTCTGTTCACTTATCTAAATCAGTTCCTTACTAATTTTGTTACCAATAAATTCTACAGAAAAATTGTATGTGTAACATACCAAAATAAATTAACAGTATTTACAAATCCATATTAATTTTCTAAATCTGTGAAAAAAAAATCAATAAAAAAAAAATCTAAGAGCTCATATTAAAGCAAAACACATCTCATCTAAACCCCAGAGCTTCAATTTCTCAGTGCAGTGCATGTCTACAGATTACAATACTGTGTGAGCTTATGAGCTGAGAATCTTTTTTTTTTTTAATTATGTGGAACAGACAAAATTGAATGAACTGCATGTTTATTTGGATCCAAGTGATATTCTTATGAGTGATCAGCACTGTGGAAAAGGCCAAAGGTTTGTTAACCATGAAATAAAAAAGCTATGAATTTGCCAATAAAAAGAAATAGATTTTGCCATTTGTTTGCGTGTGTGGATGAGTGTTGTCAAAGCTAATGTGCTGCTCTTCCTCTAGTCCGAGGTCATGTGTGGCTGTTAAGGTGGCACTGCCAGGCTCTGAGCTAATGTCCAATGTGTCATCTTGGGTACTGTTCTGGATGATCGGTCCTGTTGTGATCCAGTTTCATTGTGTGAAAAAACATAGGAGTTTCAGAGTCTCAATACTTTTATGGACACAACTAGGGATCTCCATAGTAAACTGGTTATAATTTAAAGAAAATGTCAAAGCATATCTTTACAGTTCCATAATCCCTGTCACCCTACAATTGATAGACAAGGTCTGTTGTTGTCCACAGCATGGGTTTCAGTGTTTGTAACAAACAGAAACATTTTCAAAACGTAATATGTTTCTTTCTTGTAACAAAAGAGAAATGTAACAGACTTTTTTTAGCCAGTTAAGTGACATTGAACAGCAACACGTGGGAAGACCGAGCTAAAACTTCAAGAAAAAAAATACATTATATATATAATATGTTTAAAAAAGGAACAATCACTATGTACTCTCTGAATTTGTGAAAATGCTTTTTTTGTTTTTGTTTTTTTTTACACTTCATATCTTTTAAAAATGACAGAATAGTCAATATTTAAATACCTTGAAATGGTATAAAGACAGAATTAGTGGCAAATAGCTAAAATTGACTAAATGCACCTTTAATGTAAAATAAAGTAGAACCATTTTATCACAGACCTATTCTCTAAAGCTTATCAGAGTTCTACATTATCTTGATTCACATATCTCCGTTCACATGACTGACTGAGTTTGAGTTGGTATAACAGGACAGTGTGGTTCCCCCTGCTGTTGTCAGATATACTGACAATCCACAAAACAAACGCCCTGCTCGTCCAGGCAGGAGCGTGTATTAAACTTAACTTTACATCCTGTTATGCTCAGTCAGCCCATCTGCCATATGTTAGCCTCTAAGCTAGAAGCTGTAAAAATAGGTTTGGCCTAAATGTTATTAATGACCATGTGTGCTGTGAACACACCGCATAATTATCCCCTGCAGTTTCACCCAAAGCTCAGGTTTATAGTTCTCTACTGAGGTTTCCGAAACCAAAACACACAGGAACATCGGCATAAATGGACTTGCATTGACGGAAACAAAGTTTTAAGTCAATGCTATTGGTTAGTGTTTAACCAATACTTGTTGCCACGCTTCGAAAGAAAGGCAACAAGTACAGGCATAAACATACTGAACTCTGAAAAGTACAGAGTCCTCATTACAAATTTTATGTAGGCTGATTACTGAAATCTTTGACATGGACAGTTTTTCCTGTCTCACTGAAACTGGTGCTGGAATACTGAACACAATTAAGTAAATGGATGTTATTTGTAGGCACATTGCAAATAACATCTGAAGAAAAGTCAAACTTATACAAATCATCTTTCCGTAAAAAAAAATAAAAAACATAAGGTTACGCACCAAAAGCAAACAAAACCTGCTTCTCTGTTGATTTATATCCTGCTGCTAGCAGCAAATGCTGCAGATGCAGCTGACATTTGGTTATGTATCAGATGTTATAATGACTTGTTACCGAGCCAGCCCCAGGCTGCTGTGGTACAGACTTCTATAATTACTGTCAGAATCCACCCAACCACTATATATCTCACACACAACCCACGAAACACAATCTGTTGCATAAACTGGATTCAGTCACTTGCACGTGACAGTAAACGGCTTTGGTTCAATAAATGCTGTACAAAACATAAAATAAAAATAATCATGCATCCCAAAACTCTAATTGTTGTGGGATGAGTTCAATGCGGGTACAAAAGTAAGTGAAGTCAGTAAAAATGTGTGCTTCTGTGAAATCAATCATTATGTTATGGGAATATACTCAATCATTTTATATAGACTGAAGTGAAAATTCTATTTTAAATGTACAGATCACAAGGCATCAATTTGATTTTATTAAATCAATTGTTGATATTTATTCAATGCACGGTTTTTTGAACATTGACGTTTTTTATATAAAAAATAGCTGCAAAAATTAAGTAACTTAAACATAACTTTCAATTTAAATTTGTGTTTTCCATCTTTTGCGAGTGACTTGAGTGACTTAAATCTAAGTGCCAGTTATTAATGACCATACAGTTTAGCTACTGAATGTTTTCAATATAAACCCTACCACAACAAAAGAGCAATGAGGACGGGATAACAAAACTATTTTGATTTTTAGAATAGAGTCCTTTCACTGCTTTGTGGAAAATGCCAACAAAGAAAAAGTTTCTTTCAACTGGATACTTTTTCTTTTTTGTATTGTGCGGTTTGTAGTTTTGCCAAAGTATAATAGGACCTTATTTCCTCAGACTGAGCTACAAATGTTGGATTAAGCCAACATCGGCAACACATTTCCAAAAAAAAAAAAACAGATGGAAGAAGCATTTAAGGAAATAAACTACAAGCCATAGCTGGAGGTATTATAAACATTTGAATTTTGCTGTAGGTTACAAAATGTGAGATGTTTTAATTTAATAATTTGATTAGAAAAGGGTATTATAATTTGAAATCTAAAGCTTTAAATATTTCATTCTAAGTTTCAACAGATTTTTATGTTAAAAAACAAAACAAAACCAAAACTAACAACAATGACACTGAAGTAACATTTTTGGTTTGTCTGAAAAACTGGAAGTACACTTTGCATCTTGGATGGGAAGCCTGCATCTAAATCGCTGAGGCAAAAACAAACTTAAAGGTTACTATGGCAAATGCCCAATTTCTGACAGAAACTGTGGTGAGGGTTGCTTCAGCCTGACCACAGCTCATTATGGGCTGGTGGGGAGTCACTGTCTGAAATCTCTCCTCCAGACACTTTCTGGGAGCTAATTAACACACATCTCCTCTTTACACCAGCTTACACTCGCTCTGTTGCTTTGTGGTATTTACATCCCCACAGATTTTCATTACATACAAACACACAACAACAAACTATATTGAACAAAACAAATACTGTACACAGGTCAGTGATCATTAGTAGGTTTCAATTGTGATCTTCCAGTTAGAGTCAGTTAGTCCACCAGTAAACAGACTGGTTCACCAGCCCATCACCTTTCTGGAAGAGCAAAGCTCCCCTGGAGCTAAGTCAGCCAAGCAGGACTATAGTCTGTTTAAAGGTTAATAGGTTAACAAACAATGAATTACTGTAGGATGAAGAAGCACTGGTCGGCAAATGGTTCAATCTCAGTTCAACAAAACTTCTAACCCTTGTCATTAGACACTTTTACTTGGTCGCCTGCAATTATTGGTAAATTTGTGTTGAAAAGTTTTAAAATAAATTCATCTTTAACTGTAGCACATTTTGTTATACTCTTTTTCTGAATCCAATCATTAGTTTATCTGCAGTTAATTTAGTGGAATTTTTTTTTAATAAAATCAGATGTTTGCAAATTCACAGGTGTCACATTGATTTTCACCCTTATTGCTTATTGTAAAACAAATTGGGAATTCAAATGTCCTGTTTCTGTGAGATTTATATGTCATGAAGGCCCATTCATATTTGCCAATTCTCAAAGAGGAAAAGACCAGGAGACATGTCATTACCTGTTCACTTAAACTTGTCTACATCCACAAAATACTATACGCAAGTTTAAAAGGTTTTCTGATGGAAAAGTGAACAGTGGCAACTTGGGGTCAACAAGTCCCCATAAATATTGTTTTAAGGGTTGGATTTGGTGCCATTCATCTAAATCTAGGTAGATTTTTTTTGTACTTGAAGGATGCTGAAAATACATGCATCAAAAAAGATGAAAAAATGATTAAGATAGCTTAACTTTAAATAGTTATCTTATAATCTAAGACATCTGCACATAAGGGAATCTTTTTTTTTTAAACACAACAAAAATGAGTTTCCTTAAACAAGGAAAGTAAAATGGATATACTGATCTAGTAGGTTGAAAAACATGTTTAAACAATACAGAAATTCAGGAAAGAAGGCATCAGAAAGAGTGTCCCTGATGTACGTCCAACCGCACACACACAAACACGTGCGCATGCACACCCACACACACACTTACAATCACAGGGGGCTGGTGTTGGCACAGACAGTTTGGAGCTGCAGGGCTTGATGTTGAGCCCACGCTGCCTTTAAAAAAATAGAAATAAGAGATCCATATCCTGTGGAGAAAAACTAGATTTTTGCAGATTTTTGGTTTCCACTTCCCTTTGCCTGTCAGAGTTATCTTAAATAATGCTGAAATAAAATAAATAAATAAACAGCATACTACACAAATTAATTGTGGGCACTGAATTAAAATCTGGATATGTAAACATCCAACAGTCAGAAACAAGGCTAAACTTGAATCGACTCGTCATTATCTTTAATATTTTTGGAGACTCAGCAATATTCATCAAAACAATCAAAGCCCCTTTATGAAATGTGGCGTTCCTTCTTCTGTTTGAGTTTCAGATACCATCAAAGTCAAATGATCTAAAGATGCACCTGGTGGTTTTTGTAGAGGTATTTATGCAAATACAAGCTGCTTAGACCTTTAGTGAGGACACCAAGTGGACACAGCAGTGAGATTTTACTTGTTTGTAATTCTTCAACATAATCTTGCTCCCACATTTTCAGCTATTTATTTAAAAAGAAAATAAAAAAATAACTCAAAAGCTTTCACACAGCATCAACCAAAGTCCAGAATTAAATTTTTAAGGTGTGGCACTGAAATTTAGGTGGAGCTGGGAGAAGCCCAGCCAGGTCTGCATTGCGTCCAACATTTAGCCAACACATCCTCTGTGAGACATCTGATCTTCTGTGTTTATACAGGCAAATGTCTGGTGTTAGAAAGCCAAGCACATGTGGTGGAAACATGTTTACAGCTGTGGTCTCACTTTAGCCTATGATGTCATGGCATAGAAAAGGATGGAAAAAAGGATTTTTCTTTGCATGTGAATTAAGTCTTTGAATTTTCCATTGTGCAACTAAATAAAATAGGACAAACTTCAAAGTGAACATCTCTTAAAAATAAACTTTTTAAGGAGTTTATAACAAAGAAAAAGAGGTTAAATGAGGATAGTTTAGGGCGTTAGGACCAGAAGAGGAAGGAGAAAAAGTTTTAAACTCCACAGCTGAAGTAAGAGCTCCCCCTGGGGCAGAGCACAAATAATACAGTCAGGGTTGGCCAGGTCAAGTTAAGCCGAGACCATTTTAATTTTTGTCTCCTGATGGCTTCTCTGTCATAAATTAGTGTACAGAATGTTCCCTTCTGATCCCTTCAGAGATTTTCTGGATTTCCTAAAACTAAAAATGAAAACAAGAGTCAAAAAAAGAGAAATCACCTCAGGTAAGAGAAAATACATGCTTTTCATCTGGTAAGCAACCACAATTTTCACAATTATTTGAATTCCCTTTCTCACACATTCTTTGGCTGGTGTACTTTCCAGGTTTTATCTTTAGCAGTACCTGCCTACCAATGGGAAAATCTATTCCAGAGAGGGCGAGCTTAGGACTGATTCATCTCCAGCTCATGATTGTAGTCTAAAACATCCTGCATGTCAAGAGATTTAAAACTGTGTTCTTGGGTGTGAGTGAATGCACTTTTTCCTCCCACACACATACACACATCTAGGATCTAGAAAAATGAGTTATTGTCCTAGAACAACTCAACTATGACTGTTGTTTGAATAGCAGGCTGTTGAATACCATTATGCCAATCTTAAAGAAAATGTTCTGGCGATGTCTCCAATAATTTAAGTTGCGATGTCAACATACTTCCCATTAAACCTCAAATCCTCCTCCTTTCTTCACAGTCAGTTTAACTATTTGACTTCCACACCAGAAAGTAGATTTGCAATCTTTTGCAATTTTTTTTTTCAATTTTGTAAAGAAAGGCGCATCCTGATGTAAAGACAGCATCTAAAGTCAAGAATCCCTGGAGAGATGAGACTGGAGGAGATGGGATAAATAGTTGCTGGGAGTTTAAGGAAAAGACAAGAAATACACAGAAACTGCTTGTCTGTTGTGTCTGACAGCTATAATTATAGTTTAAGAAAAACATGATAGACTGAAACTTTACACCACATGGAAGCAAATTTTTGTTGAGAGAACTCAATGACCTCCACTGGCAGGGACAGTACTTCACAAACAGCCTCAGAGAAGGATAAAACAGTGAGCAATCAATCTGTGATAAAATCATGTCAGCAGCTCATGATTTGAAGAACTGCATATTTCAGCTCAACCCCCCCATTTCTTCAAAATAATGCAGTAATATTGAAAATTCATTAAGTCAATAGTTGTGTCAAATATATATATGTAAATATATATTTTAGAAAATATGGCTTTTTAAAAGATGTTTTGTTTTCAGAATGGATGACAGAGCAGTCTAGTTGATTTAATAAAGCGCATTTATGATTTGATTGCTTCTTTTTTTTTGAAAATATAATCCAAAGTGTAAAATGACCTAAAAAGTAGAATTTTTCTTTATCATCAAGAAAAAAAATAATAGAAAATAGTAAAATACTTACAGACCTCTGGAAAGACTTTGGCATACTTTGACCTTACTATCTTAGTTTTTAACATCGTCTTCACTGTTATTAGGGTAGGGTGTGCTGGGGAGGGTTGTAATATATTCATCTGAACCTATAAAATGTAAAAAGTAACCTGCATTTCCATCTTACTAGAAAATTCTGCACAGATGCTAAAAGTTACATTGCAAGTGTTAAAACTTTTTCATTTATAACTGAAGTAGTTTATTTAATCAATCAGGGCTCTTAAATGAACTTTAGCCTTCTGCCTCCCATTGCTCTAAATATTCTCAGCACCAGATGTGAGGTGCGTGTCCTTTCTTGTGTGTGTCAGACCTTCACCATGATTTGTGCTGTCTGTGAAGTATCACATGCATGGGTTTAAAGTGGGGGCAGCTTTAGTATTTTAGCTGGGATACAGAGTGTGAGAAAGTACTAAAGGAAAGTGCTAGCTGCAGCTGATATGGGTCCCCTGGGACACCCCGTCTGTTGAGGTCATACTTCACTCTCCAACTCTCATACATCAGTGCTGACATCACTATTGATCTCTGCCAAGCTGTTGCCATGGGTGATGTAAATGCATGTTTGTGAATGAATGCTTTGGGTTAGGAAGGATCATCGAATGTTGTTGGAGTTACAGTAGTGGAGACGGACATGTTGCAGGTTTTTCTAAGTGTTTGCAACTGATGAGTTATTACCGGTATTTTAAAGGAGTCTTTGATTATAAATCCTAATTCCTTTAATGCATCCATCTATGCAAGCTTTTCTTTTGGTATGTAGCTGCAGTCAAAACACAAATGGGCAAAATACACCGATGAGTCGGCTGCTTAACCATCTCATCCAATCTGATGGAAAATAACTAAATGATACAACATTAAAAAACTGGATCTAAAAGTTGATGCAAATAGTATAACTAAATTAAAATTAGAAACAAATGTTTTATATTTCATCTGTGAGCCAACTTATAAATATTATGTATTGTTATGTTATCTTATAGTATTATTTTGTATATCTCAAAGGATTCAGTTAGGACAGGAGAGGTCATTTTTCATTGAAAAAAAATCTTGCATTATCAGAAAAGAAAAAAAAACCCTACAAAGACCTTCTGATATATTCAAACATTATGAGTCTTAAACATCTATTACTTTTATTAAGTTTAACAGTCCCAGTTTCTTTAGATTAGTATTTACTTAGGCTTTCTGACTCAGTGACATTTTTGTAACATCTAGAATGCTTTTTGTTTTAGTCTGTTTTAGGGATGCACAATATTTGAAAATGTAGCAATGTTGTATTTGGTAATTAAAGTGAAAATGATATTGTCCCGGAATATAAATTTTCATCTTCTTCTCATCTGTGTCTCCAACACGGTTGTTTGGGGAATATCATTTGAGCCCAGTGTGAACGTCTGCTGCCATAAACTCTGTTCAACTGGCTAAATTTGACACAAGAAATAAAAATGCAAGTTAATAATACTTGGAATATATTTGCCAACAATTATTACACTCCAGATATTCTTTACGATATGAATTTTGGACAAACTGATGTTACGATAATGATATATTTGCAATAAAACTGAAAAGGAAGCAAATTTTTTTACACTAAAGCGTGCTGAATATGCATTCCCTTTAAAGCTGCCAGGATTATATCCATACACATACATTTATTAACTTTTAAACATATGTTAAGTATATCAACACATGTCTATTGTTAATGACTCATCAGTATTGGGGATAAAGAATTGGACATCCACAAATCTAACTTATAAATGAAAGAAAGTTCCTAAATTCAATGCCTCACAAAAAAAAAAAGAAAGTAATTTTCTACTTAGCAAAGTTGACACCTCTCATAAAGACAGTTTTATGTTCTCAGGTTAAATGTCAAATACAAAACAATTTGACAACTGGCATACACGAGTTAAATGGTCAATAAAGATAAATCTCTCAGGTCCTGTGTAGGCATGTCTTTCAGATGCTGCTCATTTGCTGTAAAACATTTCATTTCAGGTCTGATCCTCCTCATCCAGTTCTCCATTTTTATAAATTTCACAATTTACTTTTAAAAGGCACAATACAAAGCATGCTATCACAGTTTGGTACAAGAACAGAAATAAGCAAAAAAAGAAAAAAGCAGCCAAAGGTGAAAGAAAAACAAAACCTTCAAAATGCTTTCTTCAAGTCAACTTTAAAAGACCACAAAAAAGTCTGGCTCCTGTTATGGAATTTATTAAGATATTAGTGGTGATTTGAAAGTTTTGTACAGTGATACTACTGTCTAAAATAATAGTTTTTAAAACGGTTTACCATGAATGATTCAGAAAAAGCCATCTGCTGTTGCCCAAATAAAACATGGCAACCGTGAACATGTTTTAATTCAGCGTGTGGCTAGGCTCGCGCTATGTTGCCAACATCTGTGTTAAAGCCGCCGCCACCTCCTTACTGTGCCAGCCGATGCACTGAATCCTGGGAACTGAGGCAAGAGTGCCAGCGGTAATCAGAGCTCTTTGTGTCCGCGCACAGAGCTGCCTACAATGCATAATGGCTGTAATCCTCTCCTCTCAATGTGTCGTGAAACCTGTGACATGCTCAAAACTCCAGAAATATTCCAGGCTCCGTAACTTTTACAACATTACAACTAATCAGGTTTAAAATGCAGGCTTTGCAGGGGCGGCAGAACCACAGAGAGTTGCACAATGTAGGCAGAGCTTGCAACACTAGACAGATTTGGAATTGAAGATGGATGTAGTCTTGAAGAGAAATTTGGCTTTATTTGCAACCCTCTGAAAAAATATATGTGTGCATGGCACTGTATTTGAGTTAGTACAAATGTACCACCTCCGGCCATATAATTGAAACTTTTACTTTTAATTAATACACCCATTAATTAATGTGTAACACAATGGATTTTATAAACTTAATTTCTTCTTGTTAATAATCATTATTTTAGAACTAAATGCATGCTTGACATAAGAAACACAATGTATTCATACCAAAGTAAATGCAAATATGTGGGGTTCCTTGAATTCCCAGGCACCATAGACTGAAAAAAGGTGACTTTCACAATAAAATTGAGATGAATCTGACAAATTGCGGCAGGATCAAAGCGGAACCATGAAAATGAGTAGGTTGTACATAAAACGAATGAGCGACCATGATGTTTTAAGTGCAGCTCAGAAAACTCCTATTTTCCAGATTGCTTTAACAACATCAGAAAAGGAGTGGGATCAAGAAAATCTATTTTAGGAATGAGGGCACATCACAGACCATGTTTAAGACACATCAAGATGTTACACAACACAGCGCCTTGAAAAATATTTACAGACCTTTTAAACATTGTGTCACATTGCAACTGTAAACCTCAAAGTATTTGAAAGTTTAAAAAAAAACTGCAAAAGTGCCAAATCATTGTGAAATGCGATACAAATCAAAGATTGTTTTGAATTTTTTTTCTTTTACAAATAAATACAACCCCCCCAAAAGATAACTTTTTCCTCATCCCTTTTGAGTCAACATTGTAGAATCACTTTTGTTAGAATCACAGCCTCAAGTTACTTGAGGTATTGAGGTATGTCTCTACAAGTTGCAATAGAAATTTCTTATGCCAAATCTTCTTTACTGTGCAACTAAAGCTTAATCCATTTGGAAAGACTGTCTACACAGCCAATTTCCAATGTTGTCACATATACACAATCTTACTTGAGTCTTGCCTGTGAGTGACTATTGTAGGCCCGAATTCATGTTTGTGATTATGAACCTATGCTATTACAGCTTCTAAAATGTTGTCTTTTATTATTGCCACTTATTTAGATATATTTACATCTTTATAAGTTTTAGAAATTTAGATGGCCCTGCTAAATACAAGCATTCCATACCTCCATGCATTTTTCATAGGGAAGATGTGATCAGAATTATGTAGAGAGTTAGTTGTATGTGTAATTATTTAACTTTCTACCAGTAATGGCTTTTTTGTGTTACTTTTTTGTAAAGTTATGGAGTGCATAATAAAGAGTAGTCCTGTTATGGGATTCTACTATCCTACTTATGACTTTCTACAGCTCTTCAAGAGTTAGCAGAAGCCTTTGTCTCTCTAGTAATTTATCTTCTTGCTCTGCCAAGCAGTTTTGGTAAGTTTGGCAGGAATTTTTTTGGTTTGTTTTACCAAAAGGGCCAAAATCTATGAAGTAAACCTAATTCTGTACGGATACATGTAAAATGTCTGTAGCTACATCCTCATTGTAATTATCAATACAGTGTTTATTTTTGTGGTCACAAAAATCTTTATGTAGTGTTGTCTTGCTCATGTTTCATCACTGAGACATTATTACATCGCACAATGGACTTACACTGACACTGAAAGAATGCTATCACTATGACCAAAACAATCCTGAGTGTTCTCACTGAGCCAAACACATCACACTGTTCCCTGCTCTGAATTGCTGGCTGGCACGTAAACAGTGTACTACTGTACAGTGCATTGCCTGTTGTGCCTCATTGGCTGTCGCTTCTGACGCAGTGATGTGGTGTAAGGCGTGTTGGCTTGGCACTCGTTGCACACATGCCACCTGCATCATAGCGTCATTCCTTCTGACTTTTTCATCACCCAGAGAGGCACGGTTAGCGTCAATCAGACATAAACTGAAAAGCAGCATTACAGGCAGACACAGACCAGCTGCACAGACAGAGAGACATGGCTGAATCACAGATGGACATACGGTAAAAGCTGCAGAGTCAAACCCTTCTTAGGAGGCTGTGGAAGAAGTGATGTTTGTACTTCATCACAGACTCAGTCATAACAAGCACGCAAAGTCAGAACATCAGCTGAGCTGCAGAGAACCTTCAAACTGAAAGCAAAACTACACATTCAAAGAAGCGCACCTATTGTTTAATGTTGTGCAGGTTTGTGCACACCTGTTGCCATGGCTTTTGGCCCTGCCATGGTATGAATAAACAACCACACAAGAGCCTGCCCAGTACTGGCATCAGAGGAAGAAAAGAAAATCTGACAAATCCCATCCAGTCAAACTGAGCTTCTTTTAGGTAGAGCTTTTCAATATGGTTTAATGCAGTTTCAAAGTAACAGATCTCAAAGACAGAAAGGCATCTGAACTTATGTTGGCAGCTAAGACCTCGTTCTGCCAAAGCTGTCACTGAAGCAACATCACATTTTTTTATTTATTTATTTTTTTTTACAAAAATGACAGACATCACATGTCTGGTTTGGTTTTGACTTCACTTGCTCGTGTCTTGGGTATGAAATGATCTCCATACAATTTTTAGAGCAATTAACATGATCACATAAGTACATGCATCATAAGGGGTGTTTCTTGCACGTGTGTGATTACAACATTTTGTGTTTCCTCTTCCAAATTGGGCAATCACAATGACATTGTACTTCGCCTCTTCCTGCACAAAGGGAAGTCTACCAGGGGTACTTTGACCTAAGAAGACTCCCTTTCCTCCAATTTCATTCCTTCTCTCTTCTCTGTAAGTTCCCTCACATTCACATCTCCCTCCATCCGCTCTCTCTTGTTTCTTGTCAGCTGGTGGGGAGATCCAGATGTGAAGGCATAGGGAATTAGACAGGAAAAGGAGAGGGAGAGAGGGACAAAGACAGAAATCTGCATCCCCTTGAAGACAGACTTCATTGTCCAAGACTCTCTGGACGAGGCTTTTACACACATATACAAAAACAATTATGTGCACTGAACAATGGAGTCCCTCTGGACAACAAGGACCGATTGTGCACACCCTTGGAAAAGTTACAGCTGCCAGTTTCATAGTTTGTTTCCATCATACTACTCCTTAAATTAACACTTTTAAATTTCTTAGAAATTTGTCAAAGGTTTTACTGATTATACTGGGTAAAAAAGAATGCAGATGCTCCTTTACCACTCTTTACTTCTTTGCCAGTAAGCTTTCTGAAAAAAGGTTACTGCACTTTTCCTAAACTTAAAAGAAAGACATTCTCGGCTGTTTTGAAATGTTTTGGTCACAAAAAACCCACAATGGCGATGATGGTGTGGAAAACTAAAATGGTACATAATTGTGGAGGAGGCATGGATCAGCTACCTGAATAAAGGTGTGTCAAGGTTTTAAAATGCTATCGTTTCAAAATTAAAGGAATATTCCACTGTATTGTTGCTCAACTCTTTATGAGATACCACATAAAGCATAAGCTTTTCTACAGTTTTTCTCAGACTGTTGAGAAAACAGTAATATTTGCTTCTCTCCCACTTCTTGCTGCACACTGCTGAGGGGCTGGCTGTAACAAGGCTTCTACTTTTGCTGACAAAAATTATAGATGAAACTGTTTCAAAATACTTTGAGTCACAAATAAATGATGATAGTCTTCCCCGGGACAAGGACCACTGATCAGTCTTAATCATGTTTAAAACTCAATGCAAAGTTGTTAGAAACTGATGGCAGTTACAGGTTACATATATCCTGAACTTACCTTTTACTCTGAGATTTTAAGCTGTAACTGATTAAAATATGCCAAAGTTATAAGAAGCTGGCTGATGTAACAGTACATTTCTTCACATGTACATGACTAATAAGTTAATTACACCTACATAAAGGCCAGGATGTGGAATTACACAATGAAAAACACAGGCAAACTAAACACACCCATTGATCCTGGAACCATGTGAATTAAATTAATCAAATGAGTCAGCAAAACAGAGGCTATTCAGTCATGTACAATGTTTGGAGAAAAAATAGCTCAGTACAGAAACACACCAATCCAAACAAGAATTTCTCCATATCCCTTTAACAACATTACCATTAATGTGGGTTTACCACATTAACTTTGTTTCTCAAAAGTCAAACAGCTTGATTCCTGTAACACATGTCAACCAATTCTCCTCTGGCAGAGAAAACCAAATTGTTGAGGCAAATATTTATTCTCAACAGAGGACCCCAGAATTTTAAATGTCAGTACTCACCGTGAAAATCTACCAAAAGTCTTTCCCAGTCCGTCTGTAGAGTTAGCACAAACTGACTGCTGAGAGACAGGAGCAACAAGTCGAGCCCAGTAGAGAACAATGCATATCTGCCAGAGTTCAGCAAAGCATAAGCAGAGTGGAGACACACAGCGGTCCAGTCATTGGGGCCTTTGCTCACATGGGACGCTCCGAAGAGGAGGGAAATATGAGAGTGCGATGGGAGAGTCTCACTCAGCCTAAAACCAAAGGAGGGTTCTTGTGCTCCTTTCTCCACATCTTGCAGCCTTCTTTCCGAATCAGTCTCGAGAAGTCTCAGATTTCGTGTCTGTTTCAAGTTGGCCTGGCCTTCCTCTGTTTGTTCCCTCCCCTTTCCTTTACAAGCTCAATTCTTCTGTTTTTTTTTTCCTGCTCACACACACAGCATCTCTTTGTTATCTCTGTTATTGAGTTATGAATAGCGAACAAAGTCCTGGATATGTGTCCCTTTATTTGTTGTAACAATGCAGGGTTGTGCTAGGACCCACCTAAGAACAAATAAAAAGTAGAAATTATTGCAGAGTTCTTTCTTGTATGTCACTGGCCTTACATGTAGTCACAGAAAGCAAGAAATTAAAAGACAACTCAGATTGTAGTTCCTTCTCTTTCTTTTGCGCCCTTCTCTGATGTCATCCTTTTTACTTGAAGCCTTCAATTGAAACGTGGCCCAAATACTACACCGCAGAGGGATATTAGTAGAAAAGCATTGAGAGAATGAGAGAGAGTCAGAGAACCCAATACAGCTGAAAGTAACAATTATTTGAATGAGTCACTCAGCAGAAAGGTTTGGGATTTTTTTATTTTTTATTCTGATGTTAATTTAAGAAAAGGAGGAGAAGACCAAAGAACAACACGGAAAAGTCTGGGGGAAATCGGCTTATTCTGGAACGCTGTGCCTCCTGAAGACTCCCGGAGGTCGCAGGAGAGGAAGAAATGGGAGAACAGAGCAGGAATGGAAGAGAAAGGGAGAAGAGATGTGGGCTTGGATAGGTACCAATGTACTTCCCATCATCTAAAGTCCTCCCTCCAGAATACAGTTAACCAAAAAGATTTGATGACAGAACCAAATAACATGAAGAAACAATCATTAAACAGACAACAGAATATATATATGTATAGTTTTGGAGAACCGCAGCTACAGATATTGTTTTAGGTCATAGAACAATATCCCAAGCCTTGGAGATTTGACAGATCACTGTTGGAGAAACCTAAAAGCACATGGCCACCAAGCTTGGCAAGAATAGCATTAATCAAAGAAGCAACAAAATAGGACTTTGGTAACCAACAATGGCTAATCACATACACCACAAATCTGCTATTTGTGAAATAAGATAGCTTGAGCTAAATACAGAAAAATCCTGGCGGAAAACCTATTATGGACTGCAAAAGACAAGCTGAAGTTCATAACAAGATCCCAATTAGGTACATTAACCTTTGTGGTTTTAAGGTGACAAAATCTGCAATTCTAATCCTTTTTCATGGCAATATATTGCTGTACCATACATAGGATGCTTTCAATCCAGTGACACTTAGACTGACCCATTTAACCACTTCTGTAAAGTCCCATTGCAGCAGACCTGCATCCTGTTTAGACCTGCCGTCACAACATTTAGAGAAGGAAGCGTATTGAAAGAGGTTGAAGTAAACATGCACAGAGAAGGAATTAGAGAAAAAACAGGCTGAAAGTGAATCTCTAGGATATGCTCTGTAACCAAATTATATAAACAGACAGTTTTCTTTAAAGTGTATACACATACTTCCCATCTGACAAAATGTGGTCAGCTATCGTGGTTGAAGTGGTTGGAAAGCACATTTCCTGTGTATGAAGTCAAGTATGTCGAAGAATGTGTCCAATTTTTTTTATTTCGAGCCATAAAGCAAGATCAGTGAGTTGTGTTCTTCACACCACCGTGTTTCAGCCTTCAAATCCAACATCCCAACACAAACATATAAAGCTATGTGAAAAAGCTTCTTCTCCTATTGATCCAAGCACACGAGCACAAGGGGTGCTCATTATGAAAATGACTGCCAAACATGAATATGCGAAACACAGACACAGTGAGAATGTGCATTTTAGGCATCTTTAATGTTCGGTATCAGCAGGTGATGGAAAATCAAAGAGCCCCTGCATTCTGTTGTAACAGAGCCGCCTTTGAACACATGCAGATCAACATATTAGCAGACACACAGGAAAGTCATTTTGTTTGATGTAATGGGTTGTCATTTTCCATAATAAGCAAAAAAAAAAAAAAAAAAAAAAAAAAAAAAAAAAAACTACAAATAAAAGTTTATTATGAAAGTATAATGTAGCTTTTCAGCTTTTATAGGATGACATGAAGTTACAGACCTACAATTGATTTAGGAGAACAGAACACACAGACAATCAGGGGGACCAATATGTTAATGCTGGAGATTTTGATGATTACTTTGAACTATTCTTTTTCCACAAAGGGTGGTGGTACATAAGTTGAAAAAGTCCTGTCCTTATTATGCAGTCATGAATGGAGAGGGGTTTTCAGCTGCAAACAGGGAGAAGCAAAATCTATTTTTACTGTACAGTCAGAATCACAAAGACTCAGCAATCTGGCCTGAACAAGGCAGCCGGGCTTTCAAAAAAAAAAAAAAAAAAAAAAACTGAACCAAAAATGAAGGATGGTGGTTCCAGCATTATGATGGTAGTTTAATTTGCTGGCAGAAAATCTGTCCTGTATTATGTAGCTGCCACTATCAGGCAAAATGTTGAACTATCTGACTGGTCACAACAAAAATAATAATTTCACTTCCTCACAAAAGAAATCTGTTGAAAAAATTTAAAGATTACTTTACCCTGAAACTGCGAGGGGTATGAATAATTTTGAATGCAAGTGTAAATGGTTAAAAACTGAAATATAATTAACTGAAAACAAACTAAATTAATTACCCAAAAAAGAAAAAAAAAGAAGCACTTATCACCAAAATTTCTATTTATACAAGTAAATAAAAGCTAAGGATAGTTATCAAATTTATGACCAGGATGAAAATGGGCAGATTAACTTAACTCCAGGTGTCCATAATCTGTTCATAATCTATGATTTACGTCCTTACACATCCAGACGGCCATGTACCTTTTACTTCAGACCACATCACCAGATGTTTACGTTCTCTTTGAGGATAGAAATCTTTCAGTTGGCATATAACTCAAAACCATTTTTTTGAAAAGATTTTTTACTACTTATTGCTCACCTATGAGAGAAAAAAAAATCCTTCAATCTGAGTCTTGTAGTCACCACAAATAAAATCAAGAGATTCCTCGATGACACCAAATTTCATGCACCCTGATACAAGATAAAAAAACAAAACACGTATGAAATGACTTAAAATCAATTAGAAGAAATTAAATAGGCCATTCAATTACTTTTTGAACCAATCTTGTTCCTCCTGAGGCAAACAATCAAGCCAGAAACAAATTAAATCCGAAGATGACTGTTTGCCGTAGGTCTTATTATGCACTAGGTCTAGATGACAGCATTTGGCAGCATCTGTGAGAGGTGCAAAGTATGGACATATCAGTTTCCCAAAAGACTTTATGAAATGACCAAATAGATCATTGAATTCAGTGAAACAGACCAGCTCTAATATTCAAAGCAAGACAGAAAATGCAGACAGAGGAAGTGTTAGATTACGACAGAACCACAGTCATAATCTAACGTAATCAAGAAGGATTACAAATTCTTGAGGCATATGCTGGTGCACTTATTCACCTGCAGAATTTTTTTGTTTCTCAATGCAGCAAAGTGGTTTATTTTATTTTTATTTTTTTTGACAGCCCAAGAATGTTTGGTCAAATTCAAAAGAATTCATGAATTTTAAATCACTGACAAAGAATTCAGCAGCAATGCCACATTGCTGCTAAGTGCTTTATATGCATCTGCATATAAAGCAATTTATATGCAAATGCAAAACAAGCGTCAGTGCACAAAACTAGAGAAAAATCAGCACAGGGATCATCGACTTAAATGACCTGATCCACTAATATAGACTGCCATTAATGAGCTAGCAACCTTTACAAACACACTCATAGGCAAAATGTGCAAGAAAAACATTGTATGTAAGATTTGTATGTATTATATTTGATTTTAGACTTGATTTCAATGACCCCACTGAAGAGGTTGAAGAATACTGCCACAAGGGGGCAGTAAAGATCTGATTTACTACAGTCATTTGAAGACAGACATGAGGAGAGATACTACACCAAGTCATGCCAAAGCAGGGAGTGAACATGATGAAAGACCGCAGCAGAAAGCAGAGAAACAGACGGAGCCACAGAGCACAAAGAGCCGAGGTTTAGACAAACAGTCCAAGACGCTGCTCACACACAATCCCATTACAAGACATGTTTAAGTATAAAAGCTCGAAAGATGGAGCTGACATGGATGTCGCAATAAAAAAGCGATGCAAGAGGGGGTTATTTCTTCTTTGCTTATCAAGTCACTAAATCAGGCTGCTGGTTGTGGGGACATGCTCTGTTTGAGTGGCACCAGCAAGCTTGGCTGTAAAATTAAATGAGCAACCATTCTGTATTCCGCATTAGTGTCAGCGCTGCAGGCTGTGTATGGGTCACAGTGTGTGTTGATGAAGAGAGACAGGCGAGCTGGAAAACATAGAACTTCCATTACATTTAGCCTGGGGAGGGTCAAGGAGTCACAAAACCTGGGTCCAGCATGTGAAACTGCACTGAACTTTTTTTTTTTTTCCCCATAAAAATTGGGAGGGTTGTAGCAGAACCAGAGGGTCAAGTTGCTTCTGGGTACGGGTGTCATGTCAGTTCTTTCGGATTGATAACATTCACTCCAGCTTTTATCCTTTTGGTCTGCTTGAAATATTTAAACACTTAAACTGAACTGCAGCAATTAATTAATAACTAACAATCAGTCATTACTTGAATGTTTTATTTGATCAGAACTGTGCAGAAAAGTAGAAGATATGGTGTTGTGGTAGATAATTGGAAAGCATGACTCTTTCTGGTGGTTTCTGGGGAAGAAAGATGACTGACTGTCTGAGAGATATCCCACTTGTGGTCGCAGTGAGAAATGGGCAGTTGGAAGAAAATTCTGCAGACCCATTTTTACTGCGTCCAGAGGTTTTCACACAAAGAATGAGATTAGCTGAAAAAAAGATGAGGTTGTGCAGCTGGATCATTCTCTTGACATCTAGCCACAAGTAATGCCACTAACAGTATATTCTCCCTCAAGCTGATCCTTCTAGGTTGCTTTTGTGTCACAACGTACTTTTTGTTTGGGGAGTAATTTAAAAAAAACATTAGTCTTTAAATAATGCACTTAGGTCTTTTGAATGACAAAGTCAGTAGCTTTTTTGTCATTCAAAAGGGGTGAAATTTTGTTTAAATGTGAGCATAAAGCTCTGAACATGAAGGTGACACCAAGGAGGTAACAAAGAACAGAAAAGATAAAAGTATACGTAAACAAACAAAAGCCCAAAGGCTAAAACTGTATCAAGAGATGTTATCCATATGTAGACAGATGTTCCCTTCTGTAACATAATTGACCCCTTTGACATAAAACAGTATTGTATTCCTATTAACATACATCAGTCTGAACCCTGAGACTTAAATAATTTTATAAGTGTTTACTCTGATCTGTGTCAGGGTTAGTTGTGTGTGTGGCAGAAACTGAAAAACCCTGAATAAAGCAGTAAGATTTGTGCAAATTTTTCACCAAAATTTGCACGAGCCATGGCCACATGTTATGCATTTGCTTGAGTTTGTGAATAATGAGTGACTAGAATGCCAAGCAAATATTGAGCACCACTAATCTCTCCTCAGTCTATCTTGTCATAAGTCACTGTCGTTATCTGTTCCCAACCTCTTTCCCCTTTTGTTTCACTCCATCTCAGAGCCCAAAATCATAGTTCTGGGAATATGCTTTCAGTCCAGAGTAGCAGAAATCCAACCAGAGAGCTGATGATTGCCTGTGATTACAGTCTGAGCCGCTTGTCTGGGCTCATCTGACCGAGCCTGAGGTAACGCACCCTCCTCACTCGAGTCATTAACTGGAGAGCGCCAAGGCTATGAAAGGCTCGCCAGGGAGCCAGTGACACGTTTCCTTCACCTTGACATCGCCCGGAGGTTATACCATTCATTTTGGAGTAAAATACTGTTCTGGGAGGTGAGAATCATGTGAATGAAGGGCCTGTGATACATAAAAGGTCTCTCAGTGTGGGGGCACTTCATTCCCTTGGTTCTAGCTGTTTGGTGCTCTCTGAACTATTGGAACCTGCCAATGAAATTGAGAAAGTAACTTGTGTGTGAGAAAGGGTTGGACAGTTGGGATGGACTGCAAAGCCTCCTGAGGCAAATTTCTGATAGTGGGTTGTGGAAATTATATATGACAAAACTGTGAATCCATGTGGAACTGAGTGTCAAATTGTCCACAAGAGTGAGCAGTTTGAGGGTTAATGTGATGACATTATTGGCTGTGATCACAGCTAGAGCTATGTCCTGCGTTCCGTCTCGTCATAACCGTCTTCTTTCTAAACTGATCACAAAAAATAGGACCAAGAATCCAAGACAAGAGAGCAAAAAGCACACTAAAGTAGTTTTTAAGAGTCAGACACCCTGATTCATCAACTTCCACGTCCCAACAGATTCTGCAGGAAGATCAACAACCGTCTGTCGGTGAATGAAATGCTGGATTACCCTCAGAGGAGCCTTTACAACCTCTCACCCCTCACTTTTTCCCATCCTTCACCATCTCTTGACGACCGCTTCACCTCAGCTCTCTGGGGATTGGAGTCCAGCCAGCCAAGTGTAATTAAAAGTGCATAAAGAGAGTTCAACCTCTCTACCGCTGTCTCTATTCAAGATTGCCTTGAGGCCAAATCTGCCAAATGTCCTGCTCTACTGCAGCTAATTCATTAAGAAATTTAGTAATTTTACTTTAATTAAAATGATTTAAAACACAAAAATAAAAAATTAGACATGTTTTCAAATAAATACTCTCTCAGTGGTTGAACAACAGCCAATAAAGAGCAGAAAAAGAAAGAGAGCAGGATACAAAAGACAAGATGCAAGGAAGCAAAATATAGAAAACCTACAATGTTAAAATTATATATTAAATTTATGTGAAAAATTCTATTTACCAATAATTTATGATGTTTTGTATCATTTTAAATTGTGACTTCAGGATTAGGTTTGCGAGTATGAGTTTTATATGTAAATTCAAAAATACAATATAACTATAGCTGCAACTTTATTTGAGCTTGACATCAAGCCATCACATCTGACTATGTATACCAGCATGCAGGAGGCATTTAGCTGCTTCCTCAACACCATCATTAAAGATGGAGAACAGAAGTAAAGATATAACTCACGTAAGTTGCTGTAACTCAAAAAATGTTCAAATGTACTGCAGGTGAATTGTCAAGTACTATTGAAAGACTGCAATTATATTTAAGGAATTACAGTTTTAAAGAAATTTACAATAAAGCATTTTCCAGTGATTGCTTTGTTTACTTACTATATTGAATTTTTTTCAAACACATACAGAAATGATTTACACACTTAAAACCCTACTTGTATGCTAATTTTGCATAAACAATAAGACCTAAACTTAAATTCAAAGTGTAAAACCTAAAGCTACAGTATGAAACAAAAAATACTTTGTGACAGGTCCCAGTAGTTTAGAATAAATTTCACTTTTTCATCAACTGTGTCAAACTGGTTGTGTTCTGAGCATATAAAATGTGTGAGAACCAGTCTTTTTGCAAAACACAGTTTCTGTTTTATTATCGCTCCTCAGAAGCTTCAACTTATGAGTCTTTCTATTCCCTCAGTGTGTGCCAAATCTCACAAAGATAGTCTGCACACATCTTGGCGCTCTGCATGAATCCCTTTGCCAGTCAGTGATTTTTCTTTTAATCTGTGCTTGCCTCTGTTGCAAATTAGTTATTCAGTTTCCTTTTATGAGGACAGCAGGGCATGCTGTTTTTTTTAGCTGAGGAGAATTTATATCAGACAAATAAAACTCGGATTGAAAAAGCAATTCTCACCTCCTTCCACTTGCCGGTTTTCTTTTTGTCATAAATTTAATTATTTACACCCACTGTGAGTGAGGCACATAAGCTTCAAATTGATCAACGCATTCCTGAAGCTGCTGGAGAGGAGACAGAGATGAAAGCATTTGGACAAACTTGACTTGAGTGAAATGCACTGAGAAAAGGGGGTTAGAGGTAAAATGCAGTTCATTTCATAAAAAAATGCTGACTTCTCTTAGAAAATTTTTCAGAAATGAGTACACATGAACTATCTATATCCTCAAGGATCTTCGAGTAAGGAGAGTTAACGGACTAAGAGAAGAAACCAGGTATTAAATAGCCAGAGGTACACCACAGTTAATTATGTGTTGTATATTTTGCAGACACAGTGATTGCGGATTGGCCAGATCTGGGATCTGGAAGGTATGGTGGTTTACGCTGCAGTGAAACATAGGGATGATGGTAGCTGGGGTCTATTCTGGGGTTGACGTCCATTTTGTTTAATGTAAGTGGACTGTAACAAAAGCAGCAGATAAAATTACAAGAAACAGTTTGCAAGTTTCCTAGAAACCTGGAATCCTTCTCTTTTGAATAGTTGTTCTAAAACCATGTTGTATTTGAGTTACAAATACCACATAAAAAGAAAAAAAGAAGATTTTTTATGACACGTAAATTCTTTCACATTTTTTCAAAATGAAAATCGAAGAGCATCCACCTAAGGATAAGGAATCAATGAATATTTATGAGTGTAATGCGATAGTCATTTTAAATAATCAATATATTCAACCTTACCGATATCCAAGACTGTTTATTTATGGCCAGTAGCCCAATGCCCTGGAGACTCCACTGGGTGATTTGTGTCCCCATACATCAGTGCTAGCAGGCTTGTGTTTATGCACTCTCACTCACCTACAGACACACGCTGCGGTGGCCCCCACTGGGTCATGGACCCCATTAACACAAAGGGTTCCAATCTTATCCAATACAAGCCAGCGTGGGACTCTGAGACAAAGGCCTGGAACAGGCGCTATGCTCACAAATTCAGAGAAAATATGTCAAGAAAAGAGATTTAAGATTTATGATTGTGAACAGGATGTGCTCACAGTGTGCGGTTTTAGAGTCTCAACACGTGCTGCCAGAACGGAGTCAGTGAGTATTACCTTTATATACTCACGCGCAGATCATTGGATGGGAGCTTGTGACAAAATGATTTCTCCAGGGAAACTGACATTGTTGGGCATTTGGTCAGATAGAGCAACACCAATAGGTTGAATTTGGGGATTTTAAAGGAATATATTAAGATTTTGAAACATAGCAAATAACTTTTCTTTTACATTGTTTTCTTTTTACAATGACTTTGCTACCTACCAAAGTCATTGGTAGGCTAATATATTTACAAACAGGTAGGTGTTAGTAGATCACAAGTACTCTTTATGAGTGCAACAAATTCTGAAATAAAACGAAAGCATTTCCAGTCAGAGCATTCACCTAAATTACCAACATGTTTTGTTTTTGAAACTGTTGCACTTTTATGCCAGACTGTACATCTTTTATACCCTTTTTAATAATTAATATATACAAAAATTATTTCATAGCATGAAACATCCAGTCACAGTCTGTTTCATATTAAACCAGAAAATGTTGGGTACAACATAAGCAAAGAAATCCAAAAGTAGAAAATGCCAAAAAAAACACACAAAAAAACAACTAGCAACCTGCTGTTCCTTATAATCAATAGAAAAACAATATTTCACCATCATTAAGTCACCAAGTTCAGAAGTCTTAGTGGCTAAAGCTCCATTATAATGATGTAATTACACTTTCCCCTGAAAAAGCTTGGATGCTTTCAGTTGGCCAGCCTCCGTCTGAAATATGGACGTCCGTCCTAAGCTATTTCTCTCCTTTACCCCATCTCCGTTCCCCTCGGCTGCCTTTAATTACAGATTGAGGGATAATCGAACAGCGGTGGGCCAGCCCAAGAGGGGAAAATACGAGCGGCTGCTGATGATCACAGAAGCCAACTCTGGAATCACCTTTAGCTTCTAAGCCTAAAGAAACGCTGTGTGGCCATGGATCCCTCCCAACCCTACCCGCAGACACTTGTCAAAAAATGACTGATTGCCATGTCTTTACACAAGACAGAACCAAGCTGGAGGACTTCAAGCTGTGCCAGAGATGGTGATAGCTGACAGGGTGAACAATGGGGTTTTGTCAGAGATGAGACCCCGGCTTTCTATTATTCCAGAAAATAAAATAAAACAGGTGAGTGGTCGCTGTAATTACTAGGTAGTGCTACCTTTGGCTTGTATTCTGTCAATGTGTGTTTTTTTTTTTCTTTGTGCCTCTTGATATGAACTGATGAAAAATAATTGATGATAAAGAAGGTGTCTCTTAGCAGGATCTGCGTAACCAAGCCCGGAGCAACCCAGAAATTCCATTTAATAAAGATTAGCCCTGTTTCTTGCAGACCTCATTCTCGTTCTTAATTAAAAGATGGAGATAGAAAATTGGTGGGCTCCAAGTATAAGAAAATAACCCCAGGACTTCTTACACAAAAACACAGCTCAGCACCCACATGAAAGGCAGAGACTAATGCATATTTAATGCCAATGGGAAGCAGCTTCGATCAGTTCCTTCACAGAGAGAACTGGAATCACTGTTACCATAACCCTCTGTTCCTTGGGCTGTGTGAATGAACGCGACACACCATGTGCAAGCGGGTATACAGCCAGCACGCGTGCTCGCGTGGGAGTGTGTTTGTGTGTCTGCAGGGGGTGGGATGGGCTCACTGAGCATGATTGCACAGCAGGAGTTAGTTCCTGTGTAAAGGAGAGTAACAGCAGGAAAACACACACACAGACACTTCCTCACATCATTGTTCCAGTTTCAAGTAATAGATTTCTTCTATTTCATCACGGAAAGAAAAAAACTAGAAATGATTTCTGTCACAGAGTGTAGCCATCGTTATGGTCCTGGAAAACTGGACAAAAAAAAGAGAAAAAACTAGCGTTAATTTAACTTTTAGTCTTCAAATTAAAGAGCTGTTCAAATCAAGATTGTGTTCCTTTAAAGTGATAATAAATCTATGGATTTCTTATAAAATATCTTCATGTACTTAAATCTTTTGTATAGCACAACTTCTTTATGCATGAAACAACATATAAACAGAATCAAAAAAGGTAGAATGAGGCTTTTCTTTCAAATAGTAAACTCACATACAGTGTTTGTGAACGTTATCAGGTTATTAGAACTCATCTACGATGCAATTAAATTAAGATGGAAAGTACAGAGCTACTGTTTAAGAATCTTTCAGGAGCTGGCAAAGCCTTGAAGTCATTCTACTTTCTAACGGTCTAACTCAGTTTATTTTTAAACTCTTACGGCTCACTGCTCCTATTATTAGCTTTGCGTCATTCCTGGACAACAGCTATTTTGCACAAAGAGCTTAATTCTGCTGGTGGTTTCATCCCGTTATAAGTGAGTTACTTTTCTCCAGTGATACCATGTACTTGCTAAGCAAGAGAAATCAGTTAATTGTTACAATAAAGCACTGCATTAATTGCAATACAGTGCTTTGATTATGTATCGTCAATTGCACTTATTAAAAAAACTGAGTTTTGGATTGTTTACTACAGCAGATCAAAAGTGATCAAGATTTTTTTTTTTAAAACACACAAATAGTAAACATGCCAACATTCTGAAAGCCACAATAATATAACGCTTATACCATCAGCCTAATGTCAGTCAACATTAATGAGAAAAAGCAAAGACAAAAATGCATTGCAGCTAGAAAGAAAAGTTATTTGAGTGAGTATTGGGATATGGTGACTGTTAAAGGGAATCTAAATGGAAATCAAAACCCTTTTCACAAGAATACAAAGTAAGTTTTTTGTCACCGTCTGTTCTTGTTTTCCCATGCATAACAGCATCCATCATGACTCAGTTGTCAGTCAAACTTCAGCTTGATATTAATATTATAACTTTTTATAGTAATGCTCTACTTTTTGTAATCAAAATATAAAATTGCCGTTCCATCATTTAAAAAATAAATACAAAAGAAAAACAGGATTTATATTCAACATGTCTGCTGTTTTACCATTTCCCACAATATTTTATTACTCTCCACATGAAGCTATGAATTCATCACAAATTTGTCCCCTTAGCTTCTTAGCTCCCAATTTAATTTAGTTCCTTCATCCCAGCATTTGAGACATTGATAACCAAGTTAAATCTAAGCAAGTTGTTTCGAAATTCAGCCAGTGGTCTGTTTATAGAAAACACTTTGGGATATTTACATATATTTCATGGCCTACAGCGCCAAAAAAACGGCAGAGAATATTATCCCTTAATCTTCCACATGTGAGCTGCAAAAGCTGTCATACTATTTAAAAATTGGAATCCCTGTTAGAAATTATAAAAATAAATGGCTCCCCCACCAGTGTTGACGAAAGCCAGAAGACCAACACAAAACCTGGTGATTCTTGACTTCCAGACTCAATTCTTGTTGCCCACAAGTGACTCAAAGGTAAAGAAAAAGGGAAATGGGCTTTTTTCCTGCACAAATGTTTCTGCTTTGAACGTGTTTAAAACACCATGTTGGAAATATACACATTACTACCCAGCTGCATTTTTATTATCAGTTCACATTTTTTTGATAAAATTTTACACTTTCTCTGAAGGTTAGATTTATAAATACCTTTGTAGTCCACAAAAAATATCAGGAAGAACACATCCCATTTCAGTTTCTGCATGTAGGTTTAGTTGACAGCGCCAATCAGTAACCCACGTCACTATCACCAATAATCTAAATTTAATGCTCCACATCAGGACTGTTGGTACAGGAAGCAGATGGATTCCTCTATAGTTGTCCAAGGTCATGGTGAACCAGCAGCAGAGCTCCTCCACCAGGTGGCTCTGCTCTCTCCAGGGGAAGCTAACCATAAAACACGGAAGAACATCTGCTCTTTCGATGTCGTCGTTTATGCTAGGAAATGACACAAAACGCACCGTGCCACACAATTGGGTTTTCTGAATCAGATTTGCACTGACCCACAGACACTATTTAATCTATTTAATAACTACAAGAGGGAGCCCAAAATTCTGTTTAGATGCATCGAGAGTTGAATCAAGAAAGATGAAAAATTATAATTAAATAAAACAATGAACGTTTTCAAATTGCTGCACAAACAGCCTGCACTCGACTTGATTAGGAGTGGAAGAAGAAAAAAAAAACCTGTGTCCTTGTTCAGCAGAAGCAGTCTTAGGCGTGTTGAACTTTACGGTGAATGCAAATCATAAGGGGCTCGAGGGCTTTTTGAGATGATTCCCAGAGTTGAAGAGCAGTTGGGAAAACGCCAAAAAGGGCAGATGTTCATGAATCCTTTAACCTTTGTTTCACAGAGCTGATAAATGTATATAAACATGAACAATAATAACTGAAAACCACTAATCATAGCTAAAAGAAAGCAATCTTTTTCCCCTTTGTTTCGAGTGGAAAAGAGATTCAAACCCACAGCTAATCCACCCTTAATACAACTGGTTTATAATAAAGATCAACCGATCTCACATGCAATACAACTGTATTCAATTGAGGCATTGGAGATTATACAGAGACCCAGTTCCCTTCCTCAAACCCCAACAAGTCTGACTTAATAATTCAAAAATAGAAACTCGTTAACACAGTAAATATTATGACCTAATTTCAGAGAGATTGGGAATGAAATGATTAGTTAGGGCAGGTGTGCAGGCATCGTTTAGTGTGCATGAGACAAAGAGCTGTCATGCAAAAGGCAGATTAAGGATTTGCTCTTCAAAGCCCACCTAATGAACAGTACCTTACCATCTGTTCAGACTAAGGCAGCTCTATGCACCATAGTCTGATTGTACTGAAACCAAATTGAGCTCCGGAATCTTTCAAATCCTCAGTTTTAACGAAGCCCAATGTAGCGGCTCAAATGAGCAAAATGAAAGCAAATATGTGAAAAGGTTCAACGAGAGAACAAAGCATGATAGAAAAATACAACTTTTACACTAAAATGTTTGGAAGTGGAAGCAGAGTAGGTGTGTGGCTGTGTGCTCGTTAATACTGTATCCGTGTGGGCTGAATTGAGAGCTTTTGTAGAGCTGGTTTCATTTTGAGTTGGGAACAGAGTATTGACTGGTTCCACTACCACAAGTAAGGTTTTGATGACTTGCTGATTTTTTTTTTTTTTTTTACATCTTGAGTTCCATGTCTACATTTCACCTTTGAACCATACTGCATTCCTATGTCTTTCTCAAAAAGCTGATTCTTGTTAAAATAAAGTCATTATGTACTGTATCTGTATTTTATTGACATAGAAGCCCATTTTTATATGCAGTCATTTGTTCACAGTGACTTGAAAATGTACTCTCTTCACATAAGAACGATAATACTGTGGAGAGGTTCAAAGCAGGTAATTCTAAAATATTTCATGCTTTGAAAATCTCAGGACTTTTGAATGCATCCCTGGAAAATGGAAAGAAAAAAAAGTGACAGTCATCCACCTAAGCTGACAGTTTACTCAAGAGGAGAATTAATCAGAGAATAAGCAATGAGGGCCTATGTGACACCAGAGGAACCGCAGAGATCTGCAGTGTGCACACAGCAATTCTAGCCTTTATGGGAGGGCAGCGAGAAGAAAGACATTGTCACAAGAAAACCATGTGAAGTCCTGTTTGCAGTTTAATGCAATCCATGTAGGAGATGATGCAAATATGTGAGTCCATGCAGTCACTTGAGACCAAAATGAAACCGTTTGGCCTATATGCAAAGAGCTATTTGTGGTAGAAAATTAACACTACACATCACACGCATCAACTTTCTGGGGAAACTGAGCATATAGGGATTCTTTGCTTCAGCAAGCATAAGTTAATCCTGAAAGAAAACCTGTTAATATATGCTGTACCACACAGTCAAAGCTGCAACAGAATAGAGCAAATAATATTACTGTGCTACAAAGTCGCTTAAGAGTTCTAAGCATAAATAAAATTTATTGTAGAATAAGAAGCAAAAGATTGTAGAACTTAGATATGTTATCTTGAAGATATAAACAAAAAAACTGTACATCCAAGTTCTGAAAAGTATTGGGAATCCCATAGTTATTTGTTTTTTAGTAAGTAAAAAAGAACTCCATATATTATTTTCTTCATTTCACTGCTACACAAACAATAATTTGCATTACAGATGGTGTTTGTAATATGACAAAATGTTAAAGTTTAATGGGATTCTATACTTTTGCAAGATACTTCAGGTATGAAGTAGTTTGAGAGGAGCCCCAGAGCACCACAAACACCCAACATCCACAAAAATCTATTTTATTTATAAGTTAATTTTTTTTCAAAATACTGCCCTATATTTTTTGTTGTCTGCAACTACCAGAGTTGCTGAAGCCCAAACAACATGCTGATGAATAGCATCAACTCTGAAAGAGCTCGGCTCTTCAAAGCACCAGACAGCTTTTATGTCAGCATCAGCCAGACTGGTGAGTCTTTTTATGTCCCAAAATAGGCAGCAATCTCTGAAGCAGCAGAGCATTTTTTCCTCTGTTTCCACATGTTAATGAACATGAAAGGGAAACACTCATAAATATCTCTAATTAAAAACCAAGAACATGGTAAGAAAACTCTAGAATTTAAAAATGAAAAAAAAAAGATACTTAAAAAGGCAAACCCCTGGCTCCTCCACAAAACATACAAAGTACACATTTAAGCAAAAAGCCTTGACCTGGAGATCAACGCTCAAAGACAAATGAAGGTGACTAATCAATTTAAAGATTGTCTGATCAATAGCTAATCTACAAGTCTATTAGAAGTCAGCCATAGTGTTTGCAGTATTGGAGCATAAGCATAACACAAATATTCATTCTGAAAAAAAAAGAAGATTATTGTATGTTATTCCTTTCCAGCAGCATTATTAAATAAAACACAGTGCCATGAGCAACACAGACATCAACTGCAAGATAAACCAGCCCTGGTCATTTGTCATCCAGATCTCCAACTTGTTGACAACATGCTCAAACATCCTCTTCCTATTTTCCCCACATCACCACCCCTGAGTGATGTTTTAATGCGCCCATCATGTCTGCTTCATGGTTGGCTGGAGCCTTCATTAATTGCCAGGTCCTCGATGATGACCCAGCGAATAATATGAATAATTGTTTGCTGGTAGCTACTAATTGGGTGTTTCACGTGTCCGACGAGCCGAGGATGTTTTCAATGTTGAGAGCTGATCGAGAGAAGATGTTTTGTTTCATCATTTCAGTTTTATTATAACTGGCAGAAAATCCGCATTTGTAGTAAATTAAGAGCCCTTGGCGATGAAAGAGAAGTTGATGGATGAAAGCAAAAGTAGAGAAAATGTAATGGATATAAATAATTAAGACAATAATAATTTTGAATGTCTGTAATAAACTATCAAGTGTACAAGTTAAGGTTTAACTTCTGTTCAATTGTATTACATTGACATGCATCTACTCGTCATAAATTACCTAAATTTATTAAAAAAAACAGGCGCAAGACTAAAACAGTAGTGCAATGTTCTTGTTCAGATGTTCTTGTTCAGAACACAAACCTTGCAGAAAAACAAAACTGAAACAGTTCTGTAAATGGGAATACCATGCTGACAGTAAATGAACAGAGTTTTGGCAAACAGACTGTCTTGATCAGAAACATTGTGTCATTTAATCTCATCTTCTATTTCTGACCAGGTCAGAAATAGAAGTTGGATGACAAAGTCAAAGCTGAAGCAACATGCTGCACTCTTTTTTTTTAAATGATGCTTGAAACATTTTTTTTCTGCACTTAGTGTTAGCATGAATTTTGTTCTTCACATCTAATGTCCTTTTAATCATAGGGACATTAGGTGGAATTTAAAGTGACCACACTGAAAACAATAAGTTTCTGCTCACCAAAATACAAAAAAAGTTTAAATAAATTGGGTGCTTCGTGTTTAAGCAGTACACCACATAAAAAACTTGCACAGTTTACCCAAGGCCATTCTTCTCACTGCAACAACACAGTTTACCAATTAAAAATCATTTTCTCTGGCTTAACCATGCACATAGTATAGCATCAGAAAGCACTTGGGCAGAAAATGGCTAATTAAAAGTGAACATTCATATGCTAATATGCAGTCTACCTGTAATGTGTGCACGTACACAAGAAAAACCTGCATGTTTAAGAGATCTTTGTTCACGTGTGTCCCTAAAGTGGTGCGTAGCATCTGCAGTACGTCCTTGAGGCCTGGAGCGAAAGCGTTATTACAGGAACTAATCTCATGAGGAATTGGAATATTCATGAGTACAATATTGCCCTTAAAACAAAGCTCACCGCCTCTCAAAAATTCTCAAACACCGGTCTGTTCACAAACAAAAGTGAACTGACATTTAATGAAATGAAATTCTACACGCATAAACAGTAAGCACTGCATGAATATTTATGAAAAGTTCAGTATTAAAATAATCCATAACAATTAGGAAAATGAAATGGATCTGTTTTAGCAAAGACAGCAAGTTAATAACATTTATTTAGTGCAGCCAGCAAAAAAAGTTGTGTGGTTAAAAATATAATAGGATCACAATGTGAGTTTGTGTGAAAACAAAAAAAATATAGGTCATGGAAATATTAGGTTATTGTTGTGTGTGAAGACAGATTTATTTGCATCTCCGGTTTGGAGTGATAAACAGAAAAGAAATAGACATGAATAGGATGGGATCTCTGCCAAAGACAAAGCACAAATCATCAGATCTACCAACCATTTTTTTCCCCCACATCATTTTTTTTTCTTTCCGTCTAACACACTAACACCAAACTAAAGGACCTCAGCAATTACCCCTGAAATAACCTCCTTGATTGATATCTCAATTACGCCATGCCTTTCTTCTGTGTTATCTTGTCTCACACACTCTCCCCCTGTCCCCGTTTTCAACTCCTCAATGGGATGCTCAGAGGAAGAATGGGGTGACCTTGCTGCTTTTTTCCCTTCTATTGTGGAGCTTCCATTCATGCGTCTCTGTTTATTCAATAATTTGTCTCCGAAATACTATATTGAATTGAGCTTCCATCTTTATTTTCCTAAATGTGTGCCAAATTAGAGAGCCAGATAGATTGTGAAATGTGCAAAAAGGGATTGGGGAAGTAGGTTAGTTTCACGGTTCACAGAGTGACTGAGTGAAATTTAGAACCAACATCCTTTCTGTTCTTTACGCTGTGCGTTCCAAAAGCAACAAGCCTCAGCAAAGTGTGACAAAATTAGGTTTACTGCGTCAGGTTGGTGGCATTGTACCGGAATGAGCACACAATGACCAAACCGGTCGGCATGAGGTGGTAACAAAGGAACAATAAAAACACTGATGCACGCAGATTTTCTTTTTACTTGTGATGCATGTCTGTCTGAATGAAAAACAAGTTTTCTTACCTGAGTGCAACAGAGAGGAGTAGTCGTTCCAGACAGGAACCATAGACCAGGCAATGTGGGAAGAAAAGAAAGAAAAACAGTCAGATCTGGGAACGAATCTGTTAAAAGCAGCCAACCCAAGTCCCGTATAATTAAGGTAAACAATCATTAGCAAAACATTGATAACTAACAGTTTTTAATTAGTGATGCTGCTAGTACAATGTACAAGGATAAAAATGCTTTAGTTTACGGACTGGTTTAGGTCAACAGCAACAACTAGTTAAAGACAGTTCAAACTAGGATTAGCCATAAGCAATAATCTAAGCAACACTCTCCAAATCATTCTGGGTAATCCTTAAGTGTTCACAAACGTAGTGCATCTAATTATCACAGGTGATGATCAGAACTAGGCATGTTACTAGTACTAAGGCACAGAGGTTTTTAAAAGTTAAAGTTTCATAAATGCTACACACTACCAGTCAGCTGGCTGAATGAAAGCCACTATGTTTTGTTTTTCTTAGTACAGGAAAGAACATGCGATCAATAAAAAATTTCACTTGCAATAAAGGCAGGCAATCATAGTGCGTTATATACAAAGAAATGTGGTGGCAGCATTATACTGTGAGGATGAAACAAAAACCTTTTGGTGGATCCATCTGGATCAACAGACATGAAGCAAATGTTTTAGAAAGCTTTCTGGGATGAATTAGGATGACACTTAAAAACAATCTGACCACAGCTAAATTAAAATATTCATTCTAGCTGTGTTTGAAGCTGACATAATATCTCCTCAAATAGACAAATAAGTCACAAGCTACTGTTATCTGCTTTTGAAAGTGAAAGGGTGTGTGCTCTGGGGGAGAAGGTGTATACATTTTCAATCTATTCTTTTCCAGAAAGCATTAAATGTAAGACTTCAAGCTGTAATCCATCAAACCCTACAGGTATAGACTGACAGATTGTAAGAAGCCAACTATCAGTCATCTCCAAACAGTTTAAAACTAATGTTTTGTTTAACTCTAGGTTTACCATTCTCATTTACATTTAACACCCAAGGCTTTCCAAGGTTTTGATTTTGTACTTGAAGAGTTTCTTACACACAGTGGTAGATTATATATGAATACATAACAGGTTGGATTTTTCTTCACTATTATTTGAGAAAAATGTCAGACCACTGTCCCCTTATATATTGTGGTATCAAACCATGACTTCACAGGCAACGGTCCCCAAAAAGAGCTACGTTACTGCGTTCGCCTTGACTTATGCCACACTCTTCCGACACATTCCTCAAACACAAACTCCTCAGGATTCTTCTTTGAGATTCTGTCTCACACATTCTAATGACGCCTGCATTTGAGCTGAAGAGAAAAAACTAGCAGAAGAATAAATGAATCATCACTCCTACTCCATAATCCCACTTAGACTGACAGAAATTTCTGTCAGAGCTGAAGCACCCGAGGAAAAAACTGTCTAGTAATAAATTTTCTGGCATTAACATAAAGATTGAGCCACAATCAAGCGTTCAGGGTCGTCTCTCCACCAGAACTCTTAAGCTTGTCAGTATGTAGCCGCGTTTTATGGCCTGAACACCAACCTTCTTAAGAAAAATCATAGCGACAGAATTCCACACATATAACCACTATGGAGTGACAAACTGTCATTATAATAATATTCCTATTTAAATGCATGGGGTGGTATTTTGGTAAACGGCCCTTGAGTCAGGAGTGGCTCTGTATTTTTCCCTTGCTGATATTACTTTGAGGTCATTGTTTTGTCTCAGCTTTTGAGAAGTAATTTAATTTATTGTTAGATATTAATTTGTAAAAATGTATAACATTACATTACATTCCTTTGCAGAAGGAATGTAATGTAATGTAACATAAAACCTAAAAGTGGAAACACTTATAGGTTTCAATGACCTTGAGTGTATTTTATTGCCATTTATGCATTTCACCAGCACAGAATGTTGAAACATGGAAAAAATAATAAACGTTGTTTGCCACATTGTTTTTCAAAATATATAATCTTAAAGGTCTGAGGCACTTGTATTTAGACCCCTTTACTCTGGTACCACTAAAATAAAATCCAGTGCAACCAACAAACAACAAAATTAATATAGTCTACCTGTGTGTCATTTATTCTATTACTGAAATGCAAAATGTTACAAATAATTGTCAGGAGGGCTGAATGCAAATGCCTGACATAGTTTTTTAGGTTCTACATTTGGAGATCGATGCATCAGTTCCCTCAACTTTTCTAGAGCTACCGTTTTGTGTTGATCACAAAAATTACAAATAAAACATAAAAGACTTTAGTCATAATATCACAAAATAAACACAAGCATAAAACATTTCTTCAGTCTGTCTGTCCGTCTGTTTTTTTTTTTTTTTTTTGCCTTTATAGTGTTGTGGAAGTTAACAGATAATACTAAGAAAATAATTACTAATATGTATAATGCCATTTTTGTACAACTAACTTAAGTGAAAACTATTTTAAACATAAATCAGGCTCAGACAAATGCTTTACTAAAATGTGAACTGATTGTAATAAAGCAAAGTAAAATAGGTAGGAAACGTGTTTATGAAATAAACATCTACTATCAAGTGGGTTTAAAGAAAATTGAAGCATAAACTGAACAATTGCAAGTGCCTTTACAGGTCATCGTGTTTATCTCCAGTTCTCTCTCCCAGAACAGGAAGCAGGGGTCTAAAGGACCTCAGGGGGTTAATTCAACAGGAAACATTACTCCCTGTATCTTTATTCAGCAAAGTACCGTTGGCAATTATCTGAAGTAGCTTAATTCCGATCAACAGCCGTAGCGAAGAAGAAAAATAAAACGGTTGAGCTTGTCTCAGCAGTTTATGAGGGCAAAAGAATGTAATCTCAATATTGAATGAATAAAAAAGCAAAATTCCAAATACTAATTTAATAGGTAAATGGCTTCATTCCTGAAAGCCAAACAGAATACACCCAATGTGGAGTTACATTTTCACATCATAAACAGAACCTGCTGTGGACGTATGCATCATGTGAGTACCAGGATGTGTAGCACAGCATGTCTGATTCCCTGATGGGATGGAGCACTCCACCAGAGTGATACCGCTGGGTATAGCCCACCTTTGCCCTGCATGCATGACAGTCAGCAGCAAAACATATGGCGGTGCCAACAGAGGAGGTGTCTGTGTAAGGTAGGAAAAGGGCAGAGCTGAGCAGCGTGCGACTGTGGCCTTGTAATGGGAGGGGGCACGCTGATCAGTGGCTGGCACCTGCAGGGAGATGATGTGGGCAGCACCGGACACTACTGTGTTTCCACACACAGTAGGAGGAACTCTGTCAAAATGACCTTCACACCTCAGCAGTCCAGGACAAATGCCACACCTCAGGAACAAAAAACGCTTGTTTTTGGGGCCTTTGTGTGCCACAATTTGAAGTTGAAACTGTGTTTCAAAAGAAAAGAAACTTTGGGAAATTTAGACTGTGCATCCATTAGAAACAACATGGTCAATTGCTTATAGTCTACTTTCATTCTACATGTGCTATGTCTTTATAAATGTTAACACCTCCAGATAACATTTATAAACCCACTGTGAAAAATGTCTTAATGCAACACCCAGCACTAAATGTAGGGGTCTTGATTGTGTAGCATGTGATCTCACAATATAAAAATGTCATGATAATTCTTGTCACAATGAAGTCTATTTTGCAAAGAGCTATCCAGTTGCTATCACCATGGGACTACATGTGTCACACTAAGTGAAAGCTGTTAACATGAGCTCTAAAAATAATCAGACTGACATCACTATAAGCTCAAGCGAGAAATGTTGTTGTGTTCCATTTGAGTCAATGTTAATAAACCAGTCTACTACATATAAATTGAAGTGCACTCAAAAAAGGGAAATCTAAATCTTCCCTCACCCCTAAAACTCTGAAACCTTTATAAGCCTAACCAGTCCCAAATGGTCTGTCAGTTCCTTCTGTAAAGAACACTAGTGCGCCCCAATTTTTGTGACATCCCTCCCTATTATGTTGGAGTGTAAACAATAGATAGCTAAGTTGAAGGCAGCAGATTCAAAAACAGGAAGAATACAAGAAATTTGTGTTGAGAAAAATAGACTTTGCAAGGGGTCTAATGTAGCTTTACTGGGGTTGTGTTCTCATCTTAACACAATGCATTCTCAATTACCTGTTTTGTAAAGTCAGTATTTAGGTGATAATTCATGTCACTGTTGTGTTCTTTGTAGATTTTTACCTGTTGGCTTTTTCTTAATTTATGGATACACACATTAAATGTTAGAATAACCTATAAAAGAATCATCCACATTATTTTAGTAAGTTTGTTTTCTCAGTGTGGGTGGGATGTGTCTGTTTAAATGACACATTTCAAGCTGTGATACAGCATAGCAACATGCTTCATGCAGTCTGACTCGGATAATTAACCTTTGCGTTAGAGGTACCACTAGTTGCAAAACCAGAAAACCTCTCAAGCAACATGGGATACACAAGCATCGTCCTCATGTACTCTGTCGAAACATCCAACAGACCATCAACATTTTCTGACAGGTGATGGCAATGAGGGAAGTGGGTGTGAGGATGTTTTAAATGTCAGAGTAAATGAATAAATCTGTATGGGCTGACAAGTCTACATCAGTGTTGTGGGTGCAGTGCTGGTGGCTGAGATTAGTTTTAATTAAAGACAAGGTTTTTAAGCGAGGAATTTAAAAAATCCCAGGGATCCTACACATTGTGGCCATTTGGTGCTACAACTCACTTTTAAAGCTTTCTTTCCATGAATAATAGTTATCAGTAATATCAGATCACTGAATTGATTATGCATTCTGGAAAAAAAAAAATATATATATATCATGACAGGCAGAACTCTTCTTTCAACACCTTTGTTTTCACAGCAATAGCTTCATCATTTCCCCCTCCTTCCATCCATTCCCGGCACGGGGATTTGTGATCAAGGAGAGCGGTTTGAAATGAGGTGGAGGAAGACAAGGCTCATCATGTTCAGCCTGTAACAATGACACATCAAAGCAGAGGCGCCGGCCCAAAAACCTCAGGCGCTGTCAGACTGTATCTGCTCCGATCTGTGACCCGAGCCAGGCTGCAGCACTTTCCGCAGCAAACACAGGCCTCCTTTGACAAGTATAAATGCACAATATGCACACATGACAACGGCAGCTTGCCCATTTGATGGAAAGATGAACATATATTGGCTGTTGTGAGCTTTTTTTCTTTTATCTGTCTCAGAATGGAAATGCAGTAAAAAAAAATAAGATAATAATAATAACCTTGGTTTAATGTTAGCATGTGCAGCACTGCAAGAGCCAAAAAGGCTCCATTATAAAAGTTACTTAAGGGGTTGTTAAACATACAAAGTTAATTTTATTTAAATCTTAAACTGAGTAGTTGTTAAATTGCATGTTCTATATTGGTTAAATTGGTTAATCTATTGATATGTCATGTAATGTATATTTGTATGGACTGTATAATTGAAAACTTGTCCCAAGACTCACACTTGAGAAAAAAATTGGTTTCAAGGGTTGCGTCCAGCTGTAGTCAGTTTATTATCAACAGCAATGAATGAGAAAATTACATAAAATGAATAAAAACCTGCAAATGTCATAGCACATATAGGCTAATTGTCTTCTATCCATCTTCCTCAAAGTCAGACTTTTTCTTTTCTTTTTACTTTGACAGTAAAGTAATGGTTAAGTATTGCTTACCTAACCATTTAAAAACATTTTAGTGTGATGATATTAAACATAGGCAATATTTTCAAAATGGTGAACTGTAATCAAAAAATAATTACACTAAATATATTGATCAAATTCTAAGAGAAAAGAGTTGAACTTGAACTTTTTTTTAAAGTAGAAAAACGCAACTCATAACAGCTCCCGGTCTATCATTTTTCGCTCAGCCAAGAATGTTGGACAAGTGACAGACAAGCTGGCAGCTTCAAGCGCCAGTAGCCCACTTTTCTGAATCAGAGCTGACTGGAATCTTTTCAGAACCTTTAAAGACAACATGGCAATAAGTGATGTTTTTTTTTTTGGAAATGCTCTCTGCTATCCACACTTTTGAAAGAAATGACCTGTCATCACATCACAAATAAAAGCAGTGAATAATCACATTTGATCACGACAACAGGTAAGAGAATCATCAAAGATGTCGGTGATCTTCAGTTCTAGCTGAAATTAAAAATTCAGCACCATTTAACAGTCTGTCACAGTGCAGTAGATCAACTTAATCAGAGGTTTGAGTTTTCTGAAAAGGCCTGCTGCATCAGGCTCAGTGGTTTGTGGTCTTTTTTATATCTTTCAGACCTTGACGATGGGAAGACTGTGATGTTGAGAGTCAACACACGTCACCACAGCCGAAATTCCTCCAGGCCTCATCTTTGTTTTGTTTTAAATCTCATAGGTTCAATTTATGTTGCATTAAATGTTTCTGATCATTACAACTGAGTTAGACGCAACAACACCTTAGATGAAAGGAGCCGTTAAAATTGCATTTAGACCAATCTGAAATGAGACTTCCACTTAGTTTTATAAATCGATATGATCCCGTTCCATTAAGAGGGCAATTACACGCACAAGTTTGTTTTATGTGACACTGCTAATGTTTGCAATGTAGCACAGTTTATGAGGTCTATGCATGTATGAGCACATTGTAGTCATACTCGGATAAGGAAGATCAATACACAGAAACTGTTCAGGTTGACTTGTAAGTAACTTTTTGGCATTTGCATGGAGATCTGAAAGCTCATGAACAGCAATATCTGCAGATTAGAAGAAGTCTTACAGCCTGAGGTCTACAAGCTCATAAATCTAATCAAAAGTTGAAACTTTGAAGGCACCAGCTGTTTTCTCAACACTCTAGATGCAAAACTTAAGAGATCTATCATGACACAACTGAAGGGAAAAAGAAAACTGAGCAAATGAATGGCGAAAATTTAATATAGTGATATTATTTACAACAATAATCTGATATTAACCCAAGGCAGATTTGCACATGTGTTTGTAGTGTTAACAAAATTCTCAAAAAGATATAATATCCTCCACTCTATTGGCTTTGACTTTTCAGAACTGCACATCAAAGCCCTTTGTTGACACTTTGCAGATGCGACTTTGTTTAATCTGACAATTTATTGCAAAACAAAGAGCAGCAATACAAAGCCTGGAAATGACATTAGTTATTTTAAAGACCAGCAGGAGTATTGTACACAAAATGTATGACAGTTACACAGATTATTATGTTTTGTCATAAACTTGGAAGCTACAGCAATAGTTTCTTTTTTATCCTGTAATGACCCAAAACAATGAAGTGAGGGAAAAAAGTTATAAGCGTTTATTGTTTGGATCAAATCAAAATCAAATTTTATTTGTATAGCACATTTCAGCAAGGCATTTCAAAGTGCTTTACATCATAAACACAAGAACATATAACATATATATCCAATCAATAACACAGAAATGAAAAACTGAAGTGGCAGTAGGGTCATTATGGGTTCATGTAAGCGTGAGAAAATTCAAAGTAAATCAGAAATATAGAGAGAGATTAGACAGAGCAAAACATCTGGTTTTTGACTTCATTCTTGGTATAAATTTGGTTAATTAATTCAAAGACATCAAATAATTGAGAACTCTTTGAAAGCATTTGTTTCTATTACCATGTCATTATTTAAATAAACTGGATTTGCTGGAGCTCATTAAAGATCACTATCTGACTGATCCATTTAAAACACCCTGCTGAGTAAATTCTTTAAATTAAACAAACTTGTGCGATTCACTAAAACCAATCAACTTCTGGACAGAATTTCTTATACTCAGAGCATGGGTCATTGGATGAATATTTACTTTCTTCTTTTTTCTGCCAGTTCAATTCCTCGGGGTAAATACTGACGACTATAAAGAGTTCCCTTTATAGAAGGAATGCTGCATGCCAAGAAAACCAAAATATTCAACCGAGGGAAAGTCTGATGAGAAAGAATGAGAAATAAGAATAAACTAGTAGACCTCAAAGATATTAATTTTTTGTGTAAACTATTTTTTATAGGCTACAAATTCAGCAGTTTTTTCCAAGTTCTCATATAAACATAAGCTTAAGATTTGTCCCAAAACAAAAATAATTACAATAACTGTCAATGATTAAACATCAAAGACACATGAGCAACAGAAAAATATGCACTCATCCTATTTATTAACTGATTAATCATATCAAGGGCAATACTGCAACTGGGAAAACTGCTGTGATTTTATTTTTCTTTTCAAGTCGTTTGATCTAGAGCTGAATCAGGACCACGGAGGTGCATTCCCAAGGGGTTTTAGGGATTAATCATACATTCATTCCCGCATACAAACATTCCACCCCGTCCCCCGCCCCCCCACCACCCCCACCACCACACACACACACGGCACTCACATCATTAAAATCATGAAGAGATTTTATGTGTAAATATGTTTTACTTTGGCTGTGCCATCATTCAAAACAACATACCAGGAGTATGTTGTTTTGAAACCTTGATCTCTAAGCATGATTACAACCACAAACCTTAGTGTATTTTATTGGAATTTTATGCGATACACCAACACAAACTGGTGTGAAACTGCGGAGTAGAAGGAAATGTATGGATGTATTCATCTTTTTTCAGCTCGAGAAAAACTGAGGAGACAACTGCACAATTCCACCAAATATTTTTGATTTCTGAATTTTTCCTGAGTTAAAACATTAGTATCGTTTCTAAATGAGCTTGTTTTCTTTGTATTATTTGAGTTATGATTTGATGTCTGAATCTTTCGTGATTTTTACCATTTCTCATTTCTGCAAATAAATACTCAATTTTTGCTTAGAATTTTGGGTTATTGTAACCGTGAGCTATTTTATATTATGAGCTACATGTCAGTAGCTCATAAATAAAAGAAAAAATAAAAATTTTAGTCAAACATATACCTATAAAGAGTAAAAGCAGAGAACTGGTATTTTGGCCGTGGTCTCTTAAGATTTTCCAGAGCTGTATTTTTGACATAGTAAAAACTAGCATACCTCAGAGCTCACCCCAATAAAAATTAATAAAACATACTCAATCCAACAGGTATTTACCCATTATGGAGAATGAGAAAATGAACTGAACCCAAAGCGCTGAAGCAACACTTAGTGACATTCCACAGTTTAATTAACAGTGGCCATGAACTGTCTCCAAGGTGTGTTAAGTAGTTCTTAGAAAAAAAAAAAAAAAGAAGCCAGACTGGCATATTCTCTCCGTAAGAGAAAGGTGTTGACTGGGGTCCTGCTGAACCTGAGTCTCACTTTGTTTTGCAGGTTGACAGCGCTTAGCCATCCACAGCGAGCCATAGACATAATGGATGGCAAAGCCTGACAGCTCTCTGTGGAGTGCACCTCTATGCTGGAGGGAGGCAGGAAGGTGAGGCCGGAAAACGGAGCAGGATCGATGATCTGTACTTTTTTTATTAAAGGACTTAGGTTTGAGGAGACTGCACAAACTCAATGGCAGCATTTATCCTGTAAGCACATAGATATGGACCCATATGGTCCATTCAAAACTTTGCACTGTGTTCTGGCTTGGGTTTTTTATTGAAAAAGCAAACTTGAGGATGTGTTTTTGTCCCTGCATTGCTGCAGAAACAGATCCACCACAAAGGGACTGAACATGGAGTGTGGAGATCAGGGGTGGAAAAATCTGGATGGAAACACTCGTCATTTACAAACAACATCCTTTTTGTTCTATTAGCTGTGCCGGCCTTGGTGACAGAATTGGCAAACATGGAGGATTTCTCTTGAATTTTAAACCAAAGCCATGGGAGCAAAGGATTAGTTTTATATTAAAGAGACTGATACAATTCTTGGAACATTGTTCCACAAATGAAAAAAAAATATATATATTAAATATTTCATAAAGTCTTGTTATTGAAGTACCATACTTGTAAAATTATTTAAGAGCCACATAGAAGTGCAAGATGAGGTTCTACTCTATTGTACTGCAAATGTTATAGCATTTGTAATACAATAACTCCTAGAAAATTTAACCCACATCCCAAAATGAGCAGTGTGTCAACCAGACACTATTTTTTGCAAGCCAGATTATTAAATACTAATTATTTAATGTGCTATTGTTAATGTGCTACTTATTGCAATTATATCTGGAGCTTTTTGAGTTTTATGCAGCTCATTGTAAATTCAGTGGGCTTTTGAGAAATCAATTAATTTGAAAACAAGCTAACAAGTTTAACAAGTATGGCAAGCCTTTTTAGAAACATGGTCATGTTCTTAAAGGGAAATACACATATTCCAAGTACATGATGCCATTTTATAGCTCAATCAAATAACTATGTTATCAATGAGGTATATTCTATTCTATTCAGTTGTTTTGAAAAGGCTGTATAAGAAGCTCCTACTCTTTCCAACACTCCACTTTCAGGACATCACAACAGTGCTGTCCTGGCAACTTTCTCAGGCATGTTTTTAATGAGGAAATAAGCTAATAACACAATACAAAGCTCAAAAAAGCTAATTTTACATTATAACCCCCCTTTGTAACTTCGACAAACATTTGAGCAATTAATTGTCTCATTCATCCATAACTTGTTGAAGTCCAGGGAAGAACTCCCAGCCCTCCATTTAAATTGATCTTGAGCTGTCGGTTATTCAACACATAATGGTATTTACCAGATCCAATTTTGTTGCAACATAAAGAGTGCAGCTGAGGATGCAACACATAATAAATAGGCAAAATACTTATTTGAGATCAATCCTGTACAGGTGGCTATCTGCCATTTAAAACACACCAGGTGACAGCACCATCTGCTGCTCTACAAACATTGCCAGAATATGTTATTTGTGTAGATATGGAGAACTAGAACAATTATTATTTTTTTTTTATTTACAGAACTGTATGTAATGCTCTTAGATTTACTGCTTCCACACTCCACATGACCTTCTGTACTTGTTGCAGCACAAAAAAAAAAAATAACAGAACAGTCATTTTGGACTAGCTGTAGTGAATGTGCGAACGAGGTCAGAAACAAAGCAGACTCTTCTTGGCAAATTCAGTTCATCATTCTTGGCCACAAATCTCAAGCCAGGATTTCCTCAGGCCACTGCTGCCATGTTGCAGTCTTAGAGGTCACAGAGAAAATAAACAAGCAAATAAAAAACCCTTTCTGTTTTATCACTCCAAGTTTTCACAGTGTTAGTGGACATCGTTTGTGTTTTACAATGTGGTAATGTTGGCTAATGTCACTTAGCTGCAAGGACAAGGGATTACCAGAGTGAAAGAATGTTTTCTTAAGCAGGAACATGTGATAAGCTCTTTACATTTTTATATGTACTACTATTTCAATGTACTACAGAGTGAATTAAATGTATATTGCCTCTAAATGCAAAGTCACTCATTCTAAAATGCAAAGAGCTTATTCTCATTCATCGAGTTCATGAATAAGCTTATTAAACTTGTAGAATCATGGAATTACATATCAAATTTTACTTAGACATAAAGGCTGGATTTGATGTTTGAAGGAGCTCCAGAGAAGAGTATTGTCAAATGTTCTTTAGTCTTTACACATCTGGTTATATTATCTCCACATAAGCACAAAGTTCAGTTTTGAAAATGCTTTACATTCAGCAATCAGTCCTTAATGAGATCTCAATGAATATTTGTATGACTTCATCTACGTACTTGCCAATATTTGAATTAATATGTGTAAACATTATCTAAATTTTTCCCCTTCAAATTAGAAAATTGTACACGTTAAATGGAGAAACTGTGCTAAATAACATAAGACCCTTAATTTCTGTTATGTTATTTAAATTGCATATTCTCAAAAGAAAGTTTATTCAAAGAAGGAGATCAAAGAAAATGTTTAGATGACTAAATGTGTTTCAGTTTGTTGATGCATACCATCAACTGCAAAATGCAGAGCCACACAACAATAGATGTTAAATATCCTGACCTGGCAAAAGCACATAGTGTCATGTTGACTGAGCTTAAGTGTACAGTAAATGGAATGGGATGCCAGTGATGGTTCTTCAAGCAAAGGGTGATAAAATCTCTGGCACAGAGGGTAAGAAAATATACAGCTATGGAAGTACTAGAATTTAACAATGAGTTTGGACGGGGAAACCTCAAGGATAGTGCAGCAGTAAACATGTTGAGGAAATGAAAACTGCATAGGGTTTCAGTTTTCAGTTTATTTATGTAGCGCCAATTCACAAAAAATGTAATCAAAGGCACTTAAAAAATCTTTTCAATTTAATCAAACAGGTCAGCAGTGTTTCTGAGATGGTAGACAAGCTCAGAGATGTTGTTAATGTGATTCTGGAATGTAAAGAGTGTGCTGAAGATGTGGGGGCTTGAGGATTCTGTAAGGATGTCGATCTGGATATGCCAAGAATTGGAATGTAAGTGGAGTTTATTGTGGTGAATGATATGGCAAATAGGAAGATTATATGACCAAGCTCAAAAACCTGTGGATCACCATGGGAGAGTGGGGTCAGGAAAAATCAACTCAGAGGTAGAGAAAGAGACAGAATGTCAACCAGAAGAGAGCAGCGTGAGTAATGTACATGGACGATTCTATGAACATTAAGAAGTGTTGTGGCTGATGACAATGAAGACTGCAGAGATGTGAATAAAATTTCATTGTAAAATAATAAAAAAAATTAATAAAAGTTCCTAAAGTTTTGGTGCTTCTGTGTTGACTGACAACATAAAACTAAAAACTACAAAAACACTTGATATTCAAAATTAGCCTGTCTCTAGAGACTTGTGGAAATGGAACTAAACAGAATTGACCCACATTGAATATGCAGATGTGTCAAAGTATAGTAACTTCAATTTTAAATTTAATTAATCAGAATACAGTATACAAAACATACCCAGCTGATCTACATTATAAGACAATTTTATATTTCTGTGACGACTATATCACAGTTGTGGCTGTCAGCTCTGCTACTTTTAATTGTGACACGGGGTAACAATTACCAAACATTAGAGCCCTGGGGGTTGAGTCTGCACAGCTGTGGTGTGAATTATTGACCAGTTCATCCATTTTCAAATGCTGCCATTTTAGATTTCAGTGTAATTACAGCCTTACAGGGCAATCAGTGCATCGACCCTCTGCAGCAAGCCAACAATTCCCGGTAGTGGCTGCCGTAAGCCAAAAAGTTTGGGCTGTTAAATATTGTAGACAGAGATCACATACAAACCAACATGTTGCATCCACATACCTGAGGTCAAAGTTAAGGTGAAAATAAATTTGCAGGTCTGCTGTGTTATTCGACAAACTGGTGAATATTGGTTTGAACTTGAGCTTGAGTTCATACACTGACACTTGTGACATACAGCTGGACCAGAATCTGTGATTTGGCACAAAGTAAAAGGCAAGCAGTACAAAAATACTCATTTAATATGTGGCCATAATATTGCTAATAGTTCATATGTAATTGTACAAGATTCCTATTTAGTTTTCATACTTGTAAACTAAATAGGGTTGCTCCACTGGTAATGGATTACACGGCACGTCATATGATCACATTATATTACAGAAAGATCATATATATATATATATATATATATATATATATAATATATATATATATATATATATATATATATATATATATATATTATTTATTATTATTATTATTATTATTATTATTATTTTTAATGGCATATATGACACACGTAGAAAGCTGTAAAAAATATCCTCAGTGCCATGCTGTCAGACTGGCCTTCATAGATTGCTTCTTCAATCAATATATGTGGGGCTGGTAGAGCAGACAGAGGCAGAATACATCTCCAAGTGAAATGTCAGCAAGTTCATACATCTATATACTTTAATGAGGAGAGAGGTGATTTAAAATGGCTAGTCTTCTGTTCTGGATATCACCCACACCATTATTGCATGAATTATGAAAAATGTTGCACTATCACACCTTTGAAAGTATGAACATTTGAAAAAGTTCTTGAAAGACAGAATATATTCTCTAAAAGTCAGATCCTAACATTCTTGTTTCCATTTTAAAGCTATATAAAAATGTTATTCTACTATTTCTCTGTCATATGTTTGTTTCACAAAGGGAATGGACATCTTAACCAGGCTAAGTAAGCCTGACAGAGGACAGCACAGAGCTGTACTAATGAATTGAGCTCAGAGCCATTTTACTGGCTCTCTCTGTCAGGATGTACAGTGAGAAGGACACGCATGATGGCACAAGGTAGCACTCCAAATCTTTAATACTGCAGAGATTTTATTTAAAAAAATGTTGTATATTTCACCAAACATACCTTTTGGTTTTCATCATTGGTACATTTATAACACCAATATATTTTAGAAAATTTTATGAATCTCAAACTTATGAAATGCAATAAGTCGGCATAGAACTGGTTTTCAAAAGCAGTTAATTTCCAAACAGAAATGGCTTTTGAAGCCACCTCTTTAAAATGGAAAGCCATTTCAACATATGAATAACGATGCAATGTCTGAAGCATCAAATTGTGAAGTCATTGCTTCTAACAGCAATGACTCAAATGAATGAGCTAGAGATTGATGTGAAAGTGAAACATGTGAACATTTTTTCACCCAACTCAAAACGGGTGAGAAAACAGTGGGAATCTTAGTTTTAAGTAAAGAAACGACTAATGAAAAGAGGGTACAACACAAGGAAAAGATTAGGGAAACAACTAAAACCAAAAATAATCACTAATCTATCCTGAGCTGGAAAACCTGGACTTCCACACCTCGGGTAAATCGATTCTCCCGTCTTTTACAAATGGTTTTAGGAGAGACAGCAAAGTCCTGCAAAGAACCACATAATAGCATGGTTGCCTGTTCATCCATGGCTGCCTACGTCTGTCTGGACCACTGTAATGATGTCACTGGTGAAATGTTCCTGCGAGTTTCACATCTGGGACATGTTAATGCAGTGAAATGCAAAACATTTTTCTTTAATTACTGATTCACATCTTGTTCTCAAATTTCTTTGAGAAATTACATATGCAGGTTCAGGCCATTCAACAAATTGGAATATTATTGAAAAGTTAATTTGTTTCAGTAACTCATATCAGGGAGTGGAACATAGCATAATGTAAATTAATTACACACAGACTGTTTTCAAGCACTGGTTTCAGGCATTTTAGATTATTTTCCACTTACAGCTAGGTAAACACAAACTTAAGATTAAGATATTATATCAGACAACTAAAAAGAACATTTTAATACAGAAATGTAGATGTGATAAAATTATGTTTTATATCTGGTACTTTTAATCTAACAAGCGAACCTTGTTAAAGGCATATTCCATTTTACTAAATATGACTGTTTATCTGCCCATTAAAAGTAACGTGTTACTTCAATGCTTCTTTCTTAATAGATATTAAAAAGCCATTTAAATGGCCAATAAATCCACACGGATACAAGCATAAAACGAAACATAAAAGGGATTATAAAGTCGGCAGAATTGGCTTCTGCCTCCCGACGTGCCGCCGCACTTTCTGCAAACAGCCTTGCTGTTTTATGACAACCATTAACCAGACAAGGCGACACGGGACAGCAGGGATCTGAGAGACGGAGATCTCTGCTGGGAGAGACATGACTTCAAAGCAGTCCAGATCAATGATGCCGTTTGCCTATTGATCCGCTCTACCTCTCAAGAGAAAGCTATCCATCAATAGGGCTCTGCTATGGGCTTGGAGAAGGATTAGACTCTGAGCTTTAATCTAAGTCCCTTTTCTAAATCTGAGCTAAATCTCCTTTCTAATGAGATGTATAGGAGTTAGAGAAACATCTCAGCATTGCCTTTGCATAAACAACACAACTGTTTCATCAATAAGAAAATGAAAAAGGCTGTTACTGTGGTCAAGCTAAAAAAAAAAAAAAACATCCGGGTTTCTTACATGTTTAAATGCTGTGTCATCTCAAGTACTGGCACAGAGGCAGAAGTCCAAAAGATTTCCATGATCCAAGGGAAAGACAGTACTAACACACATTGTCTTAGTTTGTTCACTGGTAAGTAAATGACAACTGGCCAAGGCCTGTAAGAGAATAAGGATTTTACAACTGAAAAAGAAACAGACAAGACAAACAAAAAATAGTCTTACTTTGCTGCCTTAGACATTGAGGCGCAAATGCTAATTCCTCCATTCAGCTGACAACCCATCAGCATAATGATTAATTTCAGTAAACAATGGCTTCTCGGTAAATAACTGAACCCTAGTGACTGTAAATGTGAGGCATAAATGTTAAAGATTAGAATAATGTGAACATAGCTGAGACTTGGAGTTCTTCAAGTCAACAGGAGGGTCACAAGAACAAATGACCTTTTGCTCAAAGTATTGTGTGCAGTAGTGGGTGGACAGGTTGAAGTCCAAACCCATTTTTGTGCAAGATGATACTTTTCCCACTGACTCATTTCTCATTCACCCCAGTTTTGTTGACATAGTTACGTTTATCAATGGAATTAACTTTGTTACTATGCATGACCATTTTGTCCTTTTCTGTATTCATTTAATGCCTTTAATCAAGCCATTCTGTACTCCTGTACATGAGCCTTTGAAATCTGCATTTTTAAATCGTGCTGTTGTTCTATTTGCAGTGCAAGATTTTTCACTAAAATGTACGGTGCAAAACGGCAAAGAAGCGACATAGTCACGTTCCATGGACAATATCACTAAAGAAGAAATTAATCAGTAAATAAAAGACTGCCGCCTCATCATCACAACTGTGCTGAGTCTACACTATTCGGCTGCACTTTGGAAACAACTACCAGAGACGCATTGTAAACTCATCTCTTACTTACTGCCATTTATTTAAAATTTGTGTGAACTGTAAATTAAAATCAAAATGTGGAAGGGGCTTCATATTGTCTTTCATTGGCTCTGACAATGAGGGTTGAGTGATATATTTTTATCTTTTTTTTATGAAAATTGTTTTAGAATGGAAGAGAGATGGAATGAAAACAAGCCACTTTATAATTCATTGGAAAACTCCAGTGCACCTCAGTGATTGATTACAAACAACCAAAATAACCCTTGAACTCCTCCTGAGGAATAAACAAACTTCAATTTGTGGCTCATAATCACAGTTCTATTAGTCATTGGTCGGTGGAGAATGGAAGGAAAGAAACAACAGAGAGATAGTATGCGGTTTTGGTTTTAGTGGTTTGAAGGGACTTTTAATAGCAGCCATCCGGGCCAGGCTGGATGGCAGCCTGCTGACTCCGTCTCTCCAATCGATCCGGCCTGGGATCTGCGTGATTGCCAGGAACAGTGGCTGATTGCTGAAGTTATCAGCAGTGCCGGCCTCATTACGAAAACACGCCCATCTATGACGCGTGTCCAGAAAACTGTTATTGAGGTGCACTGTAAACGATTCTGCACACAAAGGCTGACTGCACTCTCACAAAAAAGCTTATATACAAGACACTTTGTCATGCTGTAAGTGTACATACAAATGCAAATACAAGTTTTATACTGCATTTTACATATTAATCTACAGAATCCCACAGGATTTACCAGATGATATTTTATGAAAATAGGTTCTAAATATAGTAAAATGTTATGTTTTCCACAGTTTTAATATAAGACACATTAAAAGCAGCATAAAACACTAAACCATCAAGGATGAAGCCAAAAATAACACTCAGAAACTGATGATCCTGCTATGAATGAGGTACTAATAATGGCTTCCATTTCTCCGCAGGAAATTTAGTGGTGCTCTCGAGGCCATTCTGCAGACAACCACATCTCTCCCTCGTCTCTTTCACTCGAGCTGGCAAAATGAGTCCCATATAAAAAAAATCTGTTTCAGGGCCCAGTGCCTCTTGTAAGCTTCCATTTCTTTATGGGTCTACCAGCTGCCAGGAACTGATAACAAAAGCCATTGGCTCCAGAAGAGAACTCTTCACTGCTTCAGCCAATGGCTGTCATCATCGGCGTCATCTGATTACCATAACAAAGGATGTTTATCTGCAAGATTTTCATCACGGTACAAACACCTCTTTCTGTCATCCTCTTCATCTAAAAAAATTAGCTTTGTTATTTAATATTTACAATCCAACACCACCAGGTCTAATTTGATCTTGTGGATTTTGTCAGTTTGGACAGGTGTAAAATATGCAAATTCAAACAAAGCTGTGATCAGGGTTTCATTGAAGTCACATCAAAATCTTCTTCCTTACTTTTTTTCTTAAAGGATGATCAAAAAGGTCCTCAGTGCATCATAAAACTACACTAATCAGCCTAACCAAAACATCAACTGGCATATTCCCTTGTTTTTTTGTTTGTTTTTTTTGGAAAGTTTTTCCAAAGTCCAACAAAGGCACCATTCAAGTGGAGCGGCACCTAAGAAAAACAGTAGCATTTTGTTGCAATTCAGCAACATGTCTCAGTTTTTGGAAACCAGATCTCAAAGTGAAAGTCAGGTGTCTTGGTGGTGTTGTCTGTCTAAATGTGAAACTTTTACCCAATTAACAACTGAAAACTGGTTTCTTGACAGCCTAAACATAGCCTACTGTTTGGCTAAGATAGGTATGATGTAAATACATGTTGGTTGTTCTGCAGCGGATATCCCATTATTGGGTTCTTCTGTACCGTGTGAATACATCTTTGCAGATGTATTAACTTACTTATGTAACACATAAGATACAGGAGACATTATTGATATTAACCAGCAACCACACTGCCCTGCTCTGCCCGAACACTCAGAGAAAAAAGGGAGGAGGCTCCGCCTTTATTATCTTTTATAAGTGCGTAACCTTCCGCTTCACAAAGTAGTGCCAACATAAATACAATAGTGGCAAACATCATATTCAACAATACAAGAGCCAAGTTCCACCTGTAGAAATACATGAAAAGCAGCCACTAACAGTTGATTCTAGTTCACTGCAAATTGTTCAGTTCTTCCACATGGTTGTTTCTCTTCAAAAGAAATAACTGAAGACTTAAAATTTGTATCTTTTGCACTCAATTCCAAAATTTCCACTAAGTAAAACTGAAGTCAGCCTACAGAAGACCTGATTTTAGACCAGTTTTTAAATCTCAAGTAATCTTTATTTAAATACAAGAGGCAACACAAAGAGACTAAATCTATATGTCGTTTCATTTATTTCGTATTTGTTTTTTTGTTTTTTGCGATGCTTTCTGTTAATTAAACAAGACTGTGTTTATTTGCAATGAGTAGACATTATTCCACTGTGTGAGGGGGGTATTATAGCTCAGCCAACACTGATTGTAGTGCTGTGTCGCTTCCTGCCTAGATAATGTCAACACAATACAGTTTTGGTACAAGGTCAGCTTAAGAGGCTTAGCAAACTGTCATGTCAGCTACGGGCCATCTCAACATGATACACGCAACGCGGTCTGACATTCAATTCTCTCTGTCACACGTTGTCAAACATGGGGCTTTACCTACAGTACTATAAATGCTGATTAGCCAGTTTGCCACTGCCACTTTTTTTTTTCCAATTAAACATTAATTTATTCACCATTTCTTTCCAAGAAATACAAACCTTAGTATGATGTCACAAGATTTTGTAAGACCAGAACAGTATAGGCAACAACAACTTTTTAAACTTGTGATTATCTCTTGTAGAGTTAAATGTTTAAGTGGATTAAGACTGGAAATGTGGGGACTTTAGACAGACCACTAACAAGTTGTATCCATGCACACAGTATCGGCGGAAGGAGGGTGGTGTCACTAAGAGTGATTGTGACTCTGCAAGGTCTGATTTGGGACACATAGCTTCTCAGTGGAGTGTTTTTGTTGCACGCGCTGAACCAAGAAAACTCAAACCCACTCATATGAAGCATGTGAGAGAGTGTGTATGTTCACCACAAGAGATAGCACATCATGTTGGGCAAATGTTTTGATGGATGCTTCTGTGTGTTAATAATCTGTTTCTACAAAGACCATTACGTATCCCAGTTAAGAGGGACAGTCCACGATTCCAAACTGAATTCTTTGGCAGCATTAAATATCTTATATGCACCATGTAAATTCCTTAGTATCTTCATTTAAGAAGATACTTCATTCATGAATTCAGAATAGTTTGTACCAGAAGTTACCAGTTATTCTGATTAAAAGTGGATTTATACCGTTTTACCTGCAGATGATACCTCTCTTGGCATTCTAAATTATGATTGATTCAGTGTAGTTGGAGGGGGCTGGATAAAATGGACAGTTAGAAACTAAATCAGAATTCTAACTTCTTAAAAATTCTAATTGACAAAATGCCACAGTGGTTTATTCAGTTTCACAAAACTATTTTGATTACATTAGGCAGATTATTTATGCTGAAATCTTTTATGCTAAAAATGTACAAATTCACATTTTTCCTGTAAACGTACATTTTAGTGTAAACATAGAACAACATAGTGCTACCTCATAATACTTAGAGGTAGTAAAAAGAGACAAAATAAGTGTGGAAAAAGTCACATTTAGCAAAAATGTTATTCACACCAGAAGTTCAGAAGGCGCAGAAAGTAGCATTTACATAGACCATCTTTGATACTGGAGTTCTTCATGAGTACACTTCTCTGACTATCCATTAGCTTCAGCTTCCAGAAACAATTAATGTCAATGTAGTCTCCAAACAAAGCCATGCCTCATTGCAGCGAGTGCAACTGTGTTGACATGTGAAAAAGCAAGCACCACAAACTGAGAGATAATGGTGTTGGTTATGAAGTTTGTTTGTTGTAAAAACAAACAAAAACAAAAAAGAAACAAAGTACATACATTTGTGATTGCTTTTGACATGTAAATTGATATGGAGAACTACTCCTGTGATGTCAGCAGCATGTGCATGTGTCTGTGTTTTCCAAGTACAACAACAGAAAACACAGCTATTAGATGCTTGCAAGCATTTTGTAACTATTTTTATGTGAATTTGAAAATCCACAACTTGAATGTAAACTCTGTTGAGTAGCCTTCAATTTAAAATGAACCCAGCCTCCCTAGTGATACATTTGCCAGTGTATTTTTTTTATGTACATAGGCTAAGATATTCATTTTTGCTGCTTTAAGTCTTATGGACAACCAGAAATGTTAACTGTAGCTTAATAATTTTGTTTTCTTATCCAAGTTTTTGATTTTTTTTACTTTTCCTTCCACAGTTTACAACAGCACAAAAACTTAACTGCCTCAAAATCATCTTTGTGGCTTTGTTTTGGAAGCAGTGTCACAATATCACTTTGTTATGTACATGCTCCAAAGTGATGGGCAGAGAGTTAGTTGACATACTTTTGAAACTCTCTTACAATAAGTAAATAAGCCAAGAAAGGAATTAAGTATTACAATAATTGATTTTTAACAGAATCTCACTCCAAAAATCCTGAACTATCCCTTTAACTTTGATTGACTGGCATGAACTTGTGCAAATGATTTATAAAACGTTCTAAAAGAAAAACAATTGACTTCAAAATACCAAGGGATGTCATGACAAGGAAGAAACTGCATTAACAAACAGACGAGCACCTTCAGCTCTTGATAAATTTATCAAGTCGAAGATGATTAGCACATGTAAATCATTTCATGAAGGTTAATTGCTTTTCCGAGCATCTTGATATTTACGACACCTGTGCAAGACGGGGGGAAAAAATCAATTAAAAAAGGTCAATCCCTAAAATGAAACTAAATTCTCCTTGAGCTCAAGTTCAAATCCTAATGCTGAGTTACTTAATTAGGCACATTCTTGATTTGTAAAACCACATCCATTTCCAGGAAGCATTCTGACCTTCATTAGAAAACAGTCAATATCCCAGGGATTAGTCATTCATAACAAACTGAAGCTGATTGCTTATTCTTTTTATTTCAGCCAAACTTCCCACCATATTAGATAATTGTTGCAAATACTATATCCACAGAAATGTTTAATTTAAGAAATGTTTACAATTGAAATATCTCATTTGTCACGCCAAGAAGAACTGCCTGTAACTCAAATAATCCTTACACTGTGTCTATTAAATAGCCAAGATGCTAGATAAGCTACTCATGTGTAATGACCTAAGTGAATTGTCAAATAAAGTCTTGGGAATCCCCTTCCTCAGCATTATTCACCACATAATCAATTCCACAGCAGTCTTGCACAGCGCAGCCTTTAATTAAAGAAGTATTGAAACTTTAAAGCGTTTGAAGAAGTGAGACTTTTTTCTGAGATGTGAGTAGAACAGTAAAACTACCAGATGCAGGACCGCACACATTTAGGCACGAGTCCATGATGGGCCCCGTTTCAATTTGTCAGACATTCAAGCATTTTATTCCACACTTTTTTTCGGTGTTTACCTGCAACATGTTGCTTTTTGTTTGTTTTATGTCAAAGACTCGAGAGAAAGAGAAAAGTCAGAGAGAGAGAGACAGAGAGAGAGACAGAGAGAGGTCAGCAATGGATACGCACACACTATTTTGTTAACTGCTTGTGTTACACATGTACTTTTGTTAAGGAATGATGTTGCAAAAAATAACTCTTCTTTTTCAAGATGTTACTAGCCAATACATGATTTCTTGGCTAATAATTGATAAACCGCAGCTTCTAATTTCCAATACCATACATAGTTTATGTAACTGACAGAGTACATGCTAAAGGACACCATTTCAAAAAACCTGTCACTTGAACATTTGATCTGATAGCAGTACATGGGAATATGCCATGACAGATGTTTCTCACAGAAATTGAATATTTTTTATTTTAACAACCACTCACATTGCGTTGTAGGTGTTGAGTTTAATATACATTCACGCTCCAGAGCAATAGTTATGCTAACATTACTTCCAAAATGGTGATGCCACCTATTCAACCAGTCAACATGGCAAAGTAAAGAGTACATTTAGTATTATGCCGCAGGTTTTATCAAGGCATTGGTGACAATGATTTTATTAAAAAATATACCCTAATCACTGGTGTAAATAAGGTCAATGGAAATATAGGTGCATTTTTTAGCCCTTATAACATTGTTGCACAACTTCTTAGAGTGAAGCTCATTTACTCAGTGGGGAATTTACATTAATCTCTCAAGAGAAAACTTCTCTAGTCGAGCATCAAGGCTGATCTAATGATAGGTAACAATACATAGTGATGCAATAAACTGAACACATAGAAGAAGTGAAGGCTTGCTGTTTTATAAGGGCATGTCAAACACTGATCCTCATTAGTATTTCAAGCTATGGATACCATAAATTTCATAATGCTTGTGAGATAAAATTTAAGCCACACAAGGGACACATTCTGCAGATCTGTTAAAGCTATGACAGACTGCAAAAAAAAAAAAAGAAAAAAAAAAGAGAGACAGACAGACTACTATGGATATAAAAAAGTATGGTTTCTAAGCAAGCACCAATTTATTCTACATATGTGGATAAAAAGAGGAGTGGGACCATGTACTGTGTTGAAAAATGACTGTGTTCAGAAAGATTCCACACTTACCACCCCACAACCCCTTGGACCCCTCGCGGCATAACACATCCACTTACCTGGAAAAGAAGAGAGACAAGAAAATCAATGACTGCACACTCAATTATTTCCCAACCAAGCAATTGCTCCCTTTGTTTCCTTGTGTGGAAACAGAACTCTACATGCCCTTGGTATCTATGTATCAGCTTATTGAGAGAAGAATTTAACACTTTTATCAAAGGCACAGTCAAAATGATAATAAACACCCATCCATTTCTTTCAGTAAACCTATGTCCATTTATCAAAGAATAAAAAAAAACTGTGCCACTTTGATTCTACCACAAACAAAGACCCTCTCAAAGAACTCTATACCCTTGAGTTTGCTGCTTCACTCAAGATGCAATACATGGAGATGAATTCCCATTTGTCAAAAGGAGAGTGATGAAGATCAAAGGAAAACACAGGAAACAAATAGCAGCAAACAAAGCCAGGTTATAGAAGACCTAGAGAGGAACTGGATTAATCTCTCAATATCTTGGTGCATGACCTGGTCACACCATTATTGCCTTCTTTATCTGCATACAGCTGCAAGTGCCATCTGAGGTAGGTCCAAGACTGGTAGTGAGTGATATTTGAACAGCAATGTCTAAGAAATAAATTCATAAAAATCCATGATTGGGTAATCAATACTGGCATGTGCTAGTGTGAATAAGTATTACTCAACTGTATCAGATCTGAATCTATGTTCACTCTTAGGCAATAGAACTGTAATATCGCATTATAGCACAATCTAAAATGCTAAAGCCAATTACAAAGTACAACATTGTTTATTCCATACAGAACCAACCAAGATAATTATTCACTAAAAAATGGCAAAATGGATAACAGCAGTAGCTGCCTGCTGATAGGTACTCAATAGGAAGTCTAACAATAGAAACGTATCTTAAAAAAAGAAATACAAAGATTTATTTGTATTTAATCTCCAGTTAAATTCCTCTTCAACTGGAGGTTTCTTTCTACATATCATACTGAAGCTGTGTCAGCATGAAAAGAGGTCATTTAATCTTGATACTTCCATGACTGTACACCAACATCCTCAACAGCTGCAAGTGACTAATAACCAGCCTTGCCCCTTAGGGCTCAGCATTCCATTAAAGACAAAAAAAAAACACTGAGAGAAGCTCAGTTAGGAAGTTACATTTACACTAACAGTGGCTCTAATGCAGACGAGTGATTGTAAACAATGATTAGACCATTTTATTTGTGTCTGTGAGTCTGTGTGTCAGCTCCCAGCAGGCAGAAGTGTTGAAACCCAAAGCTCAGCATGTGGCCTTTGGTGGCTGACTTATCTCTGCATAGCTGATCAATAATTAACCACAGGACATGCTCTAATGAGGACGATAACAGTTTGTAAGATAAAACCTTAATGTAAGGTGCAGGACCAATCTTCTTCATTTAGGTCCAATTATCACCCCATTAGTAGAGTTCAGATCATATTATTAATACATTTATCAACCATCTGCATCATGTTTTCCTTTCAATCTACCTGCATTGTTAAATTTCTTCTTTTGGCTGAGCACAATATATTTTTCTCGCCAAGTTCTCACTTATTGATGTAACCAGGCATAATAGTTTTAAATGCCCTCCCCTGTAGCAGTGCCACATCAATACATCTCTAGATGGCATATGACACATGTGGAAAGGACCATGTCTGAGGCAATCCATCAGGGAGGGGGGGGAGGGGAATCGAGCCCATTCTCATCCCAGCAACTTGTCTACTTCGTCTCCTCTAATAGAGCATGTCCAGCAGACAGATTTTAATAGGCACTATTAATCAAGAGGAGACGCAGCCTGTAGTTCAACCAAAAAAGACCCTCAAGGACATTTATGTCTGTGTATCCAACGATACTACCATGAACCTGTATTCTACCATGAGTGGAGGCTGGAAAGCACAGGGCATCCTTATATATTAAGTTGGAAAGTAATGATACACTCAGCTGATGAAACAAAAGCCCCAGAATTTGTACTATTGTTTTATGTCTTTTACTCTATTATATGTTGTTTTTCTACAGAGCATGCAAAAAACAAGACAAAACAAAAAACCTTCCACAGCAGCAATTAGAAAAGGGAGAAGGCTCCTTTAGTGCAAGTATTAGCTGAATATACTCAAGAACTATCACTTCACTTTGCGTACAAACACTGATTTTACAGAAGGGATGATACTGTAGCGACATATGCCCTAAGACTTAAGCACAGACATAAAAATTTAGTACACACCCATAAATATAAGCTGAAGTTCATGTTGCATGAAAGTAATATTCTTCTGACTTGCATGGAAGCCAAGGATGTCTGTTTCCTGAAGATACCATAGACTCCCCCATTTGCTTCACCAATACCTTCTCAAAATGGAGTTGACTGAGGGTCAGTTGGCAACAAATCTGACTTCAACTAGACTCAAGAGATGGCTCTCTTAACTTAAATATTAAAGCCAGCCAAGTTTCTGCTAACATGGAATCTCTTCCCTTGAAAGACAAAAAGCCTAACCTGAACATCTTTCACTCTTTGCGTAGACATATTAGTTTGTCTCTTAAAGAATTATTCACCTCAGCCTTGTGCTGTTTCCAGTTTATAACAGTTGCCTTTTTCTGTCTTTGAGCCACTTCCTCGTATGCAAAAGCCTTAGTCAGGAGACACGAGGACAACAATTATAGAAAAGCTGATTTCGTTGCTTATGTAAGGGAATAATTGAGTTTAGTTGTAGAACCTAATAAAAGGACTGAATTTAGGTGAAATGTTGTTAGTGGGGTGCTGTCTACCGACCCACGTGTCCTTCCATGTCATACATAAACAACAGCAACAACAGAATACATCTGTCAGACAGCCTAGTCCCCAGGGGGGATGCTTGTAAAGACAGACGGTTAGAACATCAATAATTAAAACAGATGTAATTCCCATTAGCCATGGGAGAATTCCCATAAATATTTAATGTGCTCGTTGTGTCCCAGCCCCGTCTCCTTACGCCTCCTCATATGCCCTTTCCACTTATGACTTCACTCCTTTCTCATCTCTGATCTACAGCCTATTCCTGTCACTTTTCTGGTGGTGGTTTCTCGTCCACGAGTCCACCCCTCTTCATGGAGAAAAGAGGTAGTGGGCTACAGACCAGACACATACTATCATACTCATTAAAGTGGTCCCACTGGGGAATGCGGATAAGGATGAGGAAGAAGAGAAAGGGCACGGAGAGGGGAACAAAGGCCACAATTTATGACCTGGCATCATGGGACTAGTTAACTAGAGTGGGAGGCCTTTCTATCCTCCAACTCTTTAGCCTGACAAGGATGAATGATCAGGCCCCACTTATGCTGACAATAGAAAATACTTTTACTGGAAAATAAGAATATTAGAACCATAAAATTATGAACACTTTGAGTAGAAAAGCAGGAACGTTTTTTGCACTGCTGCCTGATTTACAACAAAGGCAAGATGTACAAGGCAGTGGCTGAAATTGAAACACCCGTCTACTGGTGTTGTCCCATCCGTCACCAGACGTTCCCCATTAATCCAGACTTTCCCCTCAACATCCAGCCTCTCCATCTATCCCCCGTGCTGCTGGCATGTCTGCTCTCTGAGAGAGTCGCTTGTATATTTGTAGTGCTATCTGAGAGCCAGCTGAGTAGTGACGATCCATCCATCTTCTCGCTGACACAGAACTTAATGCGTCGGTTCTCCGCCAGCCACAGACAAGCCGCAGGCAACAGAGACTAAAGGGAAGGCCAAAGAGGTTTGTAGGGAAGACGACAAAATCTTTCAGAAATCTTTCAGACTATTGCCACCAGCACACTGCATAAATGGCTGTGACAGCTATTACAAATCTCATCAATATCCAAAGTGATTATCTGAAAGTAATGAGCATTTAGTTTATTATGTACCATTTATAACAATACCAAACTGCTCTATTCACCTCTAAGAATCAAGTTAACATTTGTTTTGCATTTAAGATCTAATGTGAAAACTGTTAGACATGTTCCGAAACTTTGAAACTGCCTTTTTGTTGCATTTTAGAAAACAATACAACAACAAAGACTTTGTCATCCTTTCCAGAATGATAGTCAGAATTAGACTGGTGCATGATGTGTTGTATGCTGAAATCTACTTCATGTTATCGGACAGATTTCTTTAAAGTGATTTTCTCAGGCTGGCAGCATTCAAGGTTTGGTGTGGCTGGTGAAACTGAACTATGCTATAGAAGTTTAAATCATTCAAATCTCTTAATGAATACAATAACAACAGTAAATTGCTTCTTGTGATAATTGTCTTTTCATTATCTTCTATAAAAAATTGTTTGCTAATTTGAGGCATTCTAGAAGATATCAGTAAGGGAGAAATACTTTTCCAAAGTCCCATACAATGACTATAGTGACTTTCTGACTATAACTATCATTAGCAATATTATCAAAAACATTTTACTTTAGCGTAGAAGTCAAAGCTGTTTCCAAAGATCAACGTTTAGCCTGAAAGTATGTCTACATATTTCAAAAGCGGGGTCTGTAAGCACTACTGAAATGTTTATCTCTGGACAGTTAGCATTTAAAAGGCCAGCAGCTAGTATGTATATCAGTGCAACATAATCTCCATCTTTATAAAAGATGTCCAGGTTTCCCAGTGTGCCAGGGTGTTACCTGCAATATGAGATACCATAGTTCCTTTCAGTGTTTTTGTGTAATCCAGACTCAGTGAACACATAACGCATAAAAGAAAAAACCTTTCCTCTCCCTGTCTTGAAATATATGAGAGGATTTTCCAGTGTTATGTTAAGCTTCGGGTTTCATAACCTCATCCTACTGTAAGTGTAACCTGAGCCATCTTGAAAGTCAGCTTGTTCAGTAGCGCTGCTCTTCCGTTTTTCGCTGCCAAAACTCCACTCTGCTATTTACGGCCAAAATTTCTCCTGCTCAAGGGGAGTTGGCAACTCTAAGCACCACAGAAAGTCATTCATCTTGCCTCAAAGGAGCGTGCACTACATCAATCTGTGTGTCAGCAGTCAAGCAAACCAATATGCTTTGCTTGTTTCTCTGAATTCCACATGAAATCTCACCATCCACCGACTTTTTGTATGGCTACACCCAAACCATCAAGCAACTGTATGCAAAATAAAATGAATGTAAAGTTACACCCAGTAAATACTAATATGTGTTCCGATGAGGCCCACTTAATAGTCTGAAAGTTGTTTTTGAAAATAATAGAAAATAATCTTCTTGTCAATCACACTAGTGTTTTGTTTTCAGTTTTTTTTTTCTTTATTGATCTAATGTGTTCTAATTGTAAGTCCTGTGGGTTTTGTTAGCTGTAAGCAGAAAATCGCCATAGTTAACACAATTAAAAATTAAAATTAACCTCTATAATGTGCTTCAAATAATGAATGGAGTTACTGAAATTAATTATGTTCACAATAACATTGTGAACTGAATGGTTCTGTCTATCAAAAACTAGCAAACTCTACGAAAATATAAAAACAATAAAGCAACAGTGTATTTAGCTTAAATCCAATATTTTCCATGCTCCCAGATTTTCTCTGCATGAGATCAAAGGGGCAATTCATATCTGTTTAAAAAAAATCCTCTGCTGTATGCTCATGTACAATTTGCCAACTCACTATCCTCACTCTGATTAGAAACCAAGTAGTACCTGCCTTCCCACTCAAACAAACACATAAATCCACACATTTTACTCAGTAATTTAGAATGTCAAGATGTTTGGAACAGAGAAGAGCTGCAGACAAAAACACATTAGCTGTGAGAAAGGCATCAAGCTCAATATGGAGCTTCAATCTGTTTGACAGGTGTTAATGGTGAAAGACAGCCCTTCTGAACAGGATGCCATGATGGATAATGCTTTAGATGGGCTGGGAGGCTAAAACAGTGTTATTGTGAGTAAGGGCAAAATTAGATGTTTTAAAAATGATCATTAAAATAAGAAGGATGATGAAGAATCGCCACAAGAAATGTTAATGTAATTATAAAATAGTATAATCAAAACACCAAAAATATTATTGGTGTAAGTGTGCCTGGAAAATCTAACTATTTTTTTTCAAATGTGCTATATAAATTTTAAATACAAATTCAGATGCTACAAATAGCTACAGTCTGCAGGACATGGATTACTTGAGACTACTATCTGATGTCTTTCTTGTTGATCATAGGATGTAAAGCCTTCCAGAGCACAAAATATTGATTTGAGCAGTGATTGATCATCGAGTTCAGATGTTCGGTATCGGGAAATATCACTCATAAAACCAAGTTCCTCCACCACCATCATAAATGTAGTCCTAAATTACATTGTCGATCTAAAAAGTTGCATTTTTTAACAAAACCTGCTATATATACATATACATGTCATGTGCATACAATATAAATTGTGTTTACATATATACAATCTACTTGAAGTAACACAAGTGTCAGTTAGAAAGCTAATTGTTGTGTTAGATAAAAGGGCATCAGTCATTTTCCCTGTGCTGCTCTCATTAAATGTTCCTATAATGCTAGCGTTTGATCTTGATGCTTAATACCATGTTATACTATTATTTGTATCACATTTGTATCTTTGCCTACCACAAGACTGCTACCACATATTTACCGGTCAAGGTTTCTTACATTTCCATAAAGATTAATAGCCAATTTAGATGTGAATTATCAGTGTTATTTCATCCTAAATCTGGGTTCATGCTTTGCTCCATTTATGCAAAAGGCTGTCACAGAGAGGATACACATGACTAATCCAACAGGATTCACTCAACAACAAAAAGATACCTTACTGACGCTCTCTGGTCGAATGACCTATTTTAATTGTATGAGCACTAATAATCTATACCTCAGCGAAAAGAGCTTCAGTAACACCTGACACTTTCCACTGCTCAGAACTAGTATGAGTTTTGCGTGGGTGTGTGAGGGCTGAAGGGCCAGCAATATTGTTTATGTGGGTGTAGACTAAGAGATATCAGTGCCCTGAGGCCTGCACAAAATTTTATTCTCTATAAAGCTCTGTGAAATGGCCAATCAGGGATGTGTTTGATTATTTAAATCAAAGATAATTACACCAGTATCTTAGAACACACACACAGTGATTTCTTGGGCAGTACTGAAGAGCTAGAACTTGAAAATGTTTTTAAAAGCAAAAATGTATTTATTGCACATTTAATAAATCAGCAGTTTGTCATGAAATGTATGTTAAATGTAAAATGTTTTTAGACTGTGCAACTAAGAGACAAAAAAGCAACATTTGTTGATGTAAAAATATGGTCTGCACCAATTACAACAAGGTATATTTCACAATATTTCTCATAGCCACCATACAGGGGATATTCATTTCAAAGGTCATCAACGGCTGCACCGACATGACCTCTAATTAAATCTAAGTCACTGTTGCCAGGCAAAGTGGACTGTCAACATGATGGCCACACTGTGCATTCCTCAAGGCAGAATACAGTAGCGAATCAGCATTTCTCTAGTTAAGTAGGGCAAACAAGTCCTTTGCTCTCTTTTGCACATAGAGATCTCACAGCCTGTACACAACGTTGCCTCAGGTTGGAACTGACGTTCGGCACCTCCCATTTATCTTTTGAAAGGTCATGTAATGTAGCAGGTTCAGTAATGAGTCATCCGCAAAATGGATCACAGTTAACACCAATTCCAGAAAAGTCAAGTGCCAGGGCATGTTGACCCTCTGTTTTCTGTTGTCAGTCACCTATCAATGAACCAAGCGTTTTTGAAGGGAAATGTGCAGCCTTCTGGTGACATACATCAAGTTGTACACCATCAAAACAGTGCAACTGCGCATTTTTATTCCTGGACCTGAGGGCGGGATTGTAGCTCCACATGCGAGAAGTTGCAAGGTGGAACTAAGGCATTCAGTGAAACACATGTAAGAGCTTTTTTTAATGGCCCTGCCATTGCTGTGTTGTAGTTAGTTTACAACACTGGCAGGGCCTTTATTCTTTTCACTCATTAGCCATAACTGTTGGACAGCATTTCCCAACCCCATGAAGAACGATGATGGATGCCATATTAAGTTCACCAAGTTGTGAAGAACGAGAAAAAAAAGAGAATATGTAGAAACTGAAAAGATTAACAGAAACTGAATTTTGTCACCCCTAATATTGATCTTCACAATAAAATAGAGACTATTTCCTGTCTGTTGCAGGACCTAAGGACACTAGACTCAGCAGTTTTAAAACAATTCTAATTAAACTATATGATGGTAGCTTAAGTGAATGGAGCAGTTTTCTGTAAAATTTGTCCTGATGCATGTTTAACTAGAGTCTGTTATAACCTGAGATACCAATGAGACATATCAAAACAGAATACATTTTCTAACAGTAGGTGAGCAAACAGCCTGTGTAAAAAACAAAAAAAAGAAAGTAAAAACATATGTTTATTTAAAACTACCAGCATCTCTTAATTCAGATAAATCTGCCAGAAATCTCTTTACAAAGTTCTTGTGGAAAACAATACTTTTCTCTGTCAGAACTAATGCATTTTAAAGTAAAATAGCAGCTTATCACTTAGTGTACATTAATCTCTTTGACATAAAATCATTGTTCACACATCTCAGGATACATCAGTGTGCTGAACTAATTTTTTAGCACACCACCAAGCAAAACACTCTCCTGATTTTCTGCTTAGCTACTGTTAAGCAAACATCTGTTCTGCTTTATGTCCTGCATCTGAGATAAGCGATAAAGAGCAGACAAAAACAGCGCTACCCCAACATGCTGATAAGCACTGTTACAAGCCTGATGGTCCGCCCGCACATCTCTGTCAACACCAGACTTCTGTAGCAGATAAAACCTAGCATCCTTACAAGAACTTAGTAAAACAGATATGGAAGCATGATAATGGAAGAACTAAGTATAGCACCAAGTGGAGAAAAAAAAGACATGTCACAAATTTCAACTAATAAGGAGGCAAACCCTTATTATATGTAAGATCTGAAACACCAGCTGGGAAAATGCTAATCCAGCAACAAACAGAAATGAAAATGAGTTTGTGTGAGTTTTATCATTGTTGCTATGATTGTTGAATGAATACACAAAAGCTCTGTATAAAGAAAAAAGAATAAAGAAATCTGCCTCAGACAGTTGCATTCATGGTGAGTTCCTTTGGGAATTTCTCCCAGAAACACCTGTAGATGTTTTTGCAACACACAAACATCTGAGGAACTTCTCACACCAAAGTCAAGTCATTTCTATTTGAACCTTTAAGTCAATGCTCAGATCAAATACAAACTACACAAAATCCACAGCTGCAAAGGTAGAAATAGAAAGAAATTCTCCATAGAGGCATCACCATCTATGGAGAAAAATTTCTTCTCTATAGAGAAGAAATTCTCTATAGAAGCATCATTTTGTACAGAACTTCATGCTGTACAAAATGAACACCAATTCGATATGACAATAATGTTCTTCAAATTCTGTTTAACAAATGCAGTAAATTGTTTATTATGTGCTTTTTTATGGGCTGTTTCTAATATTTTTCATCACACTGGTGTGATTAAAGCAGATCTAGCAAGAATTCTTGCCAAGATTCAACAGCCCATAATCCATATTCCAACAGCAGCGGCAGCAGCTGGGAAACTAATATACAGGGCCATAAATGAGTGAATCTCATTGGATGATGGAAATTAGCTTGTTGAGATTTAGCAGCAGGCAGTCAGTTCAGGTGTGCATCTGCATCTTAGACATGCATGACTTCATGAGACTGAATAAATAAAAAATGTAAAATGTACATGTTAGCACAGTGATATGTGAAATGCCTTGTAAGGTATATGGTACGTGTTGTTTGGGACAACTTGGGGAAGAAAAAAATAATAATCTGACCTTGTTGTGGCATTGACTAATTGGAATTCTATTCAAAGCTAGCATGAATAATGACTGGACTCCTTGACAAATAATAATTCTCTGCCACTTTTATACAATTTACCGGTATGGAAATTTGGTTGGCTACGCAATATAATGTGCCAAAAGTAAACACCCAGTTTTGTACATTTTTTTTTTTTATTTTTACTCGCTCAGATTTTCTGCCTTCTTATTGGGTTTGTGATTAGTTTAAATATGCCTGAATTCTAAAAGAGTAACCTTCTAGATTTAATTTCTGATTTAATCTATTGTTTTTAAATGAGATTACAGGCAGTGTTTAACACTTGAATTTTTTCCACATTAAAAACAAGTGTGTATTTAATAAGATTTTCTTCTTCTATGCACAAATCACAAGGGGATAATTGTGAAATGAGAAAGAGTGCTTTGTTTTTTAAAAAAATTTTATAGGTAAAAATCTGAAAAAGTGTTGCGCACATATGTCTAGCTCTCGGAAGGCAAAAATTTGTAGAACGAGCTTTATCTGCCATCATAACCAAAAGCCTTTTTGGACATGTCCCCATACGCAAAATGTGGTACACCTCCATAAAATTAATCTTTATAAAATCCCTCCACAAATTTGCTCTTGTGACAAGATCTGGAATTAATATTTTAAGGCATATTCCAATCTCTGAGATTTAATCTGAGAAACTTTTGTAGCTCTATTATCATCTTGACAGCATATAAGACAAATAGAACAAGAATAACTAATAGTTAGGAACCACAGAAACAAATAGACTGGTGCTGGACCCCCCTGCAACAGTCTGGAAGGACCCCTTAACTCCCACAGCCACCATCATGCTCCACGTCTCCCTCTGCGCCTCTGCATCTGTTGCAGTCTGTGAGGCAGATGTTCCTATGTTGAGAGTCAGCAGGCAGATACAACCCATTCCATCCTCCACCCCCTTCAGCAATTACCTCTCTATCTACCCGACAGCAACAACACCCGGCCCCCACCTAATCCGAGGTCCAACACCTCTCTCTGCAGCAGTCCTTTGTGCAATTTTCATTGACCCTCATCTCTACACAATTAGGACGGATAACAAGAGGGAGTATCTGTAGAGGTGGTGGCTGGGGCAAAGCTTTCTGCTTGAATGATGAAAAAGATAATGTGTGCAAGTTTATCATAAAGACTGAAGGCTGGTTGTATCCTGTTACACCTGTGTAAATTGCGTCTATTTTCATTACAAGTCTCCATGCTGAATAATTAAAATACACATTCTGCTACCTCTGATGTAATATTTTTTGCACTGGACAGTCTGAAGCCGAGCAACAAACGACATATGTTTTTTTTCTCTTTGAGTTTTGGTGGCAGGCGTCTGGCTCAGGGCCATATCTGACTGCTGTTGAGGAGAATAATGATGAATATCGGAGCTGCCATTAATCTTGAGCAGGTATATGTAAGCCAGGCTGTGTATTTGTGAGCGTCTGTGAACAGTGTCATGCAACATTTCCCCTGAAGCCAGGTGGTGACTAGACAGAACAAGGTCAAGAAGAAAGGCCAGAGAGCATTCTGCCCCACCTCCCCTTTTTCATGGAGAACACAGGGGAAATGGCACATGAATAATCTATTAGTTAAATCATCTGAAAGGGGCAATTTCATCTAAAGGTATTTACGAATTCATACACATTGATGTCCATTTGTTACATTTATTTTTAAGAGGTATCTGTGTAGATTTTGAGCTGTACTATGTTCAATTACTTCCAAAAGAAGTAAAAAATAGCAGAAATAGGACTGCAAAATACAAATATAAAGATGTCATCTTTGTAATATCGATGTGTGAAATATTCGTATTGCACAAGACTGATTGGAGTGAAATAACTGGATTGAAAATAGGCATACGCTCGCCTCTAAATCTTATCACAATATTTACTATTATCGCCACTGCAAGATTTTCTGAAATATAGTCCTACACGGAAACATCATAAATGTTAACAAATGGAAATGACAAATGCAGTCTAGAAGGTCCTGAATGATGTCCACTTGTTACTTGCCTATTTCACAACCAGAAAGCTTAAAAAAAAACTATTCCTAATTAATTAAATCTTGGCATCATCTGGATTCAACTGGTACTAAAAGACATAAAATATATTGTGTCTACATAAAGTGTGAAGCTTTACAGCAGACTGAAAAACTTGGCTCATGTTGATTCTGTGAAAAAAAATCTAAATGAAAATGTGATAACATGCCGGGTTAAAGTTAGTAATTTTGTATTGATCCTTAGAGAAGAAAAAGAGAACAGCTCTGCAAAGCCAAATATATGCTGCTCTATTGATGCTAAATTCACAGCTGGGCATGTCATGTATCGAGTGTCATTGTGGAAAGCCTCCATTTCTGCCTCTGTTTGGTGTAAACCTGCGGGCATATGTCAGACTGTACTCCCACACAGAAAACACTTCACACAGACACATGGATACACACAAACACAGTGTAGTGCTTAAATATTAACACAAAATGAGCGGCTTTGGTTTTCAGTTGTTGATTTCCAAGGTAATTAGGTTTCCTCATAAGCCACTCTTTCTGGCCTACATTTCAAAAGATTCAAAGATTTTCTTTATTAACACCCCAAACTCTGCCATAAGCCCTGCAGCAAGGATGTACAATTCTAAAATGAACTCTACATCACCTCCAACTCAGCCAAAGGAAATGAGGCAACGCTAAAGGGAGGACAAGGAAAGTATGCCAACTGCGAACTCAGCCAATCATGTGTGGGATGTCAGTGGAGAAGGATATCTTGTGGGATTGGAGAAAGAGCGAGTGGGGGGACTGATAACCCTGTTTTAGAAATCCTGTAAGCTACCAAGATGCCAAGAATACTCTATAGTCTGTATGGTGATATAGTGTATTCTTTAGTAGGAGACTGTTTTTCTTGTGGGTGAAATTTGTCGTCAGACAAAAAGACAGTTTTTAACCTTTCCGTAGTTTAAAACCATAAACTCTTCTGGGCCTCTTCAAATGTCACTTTGAATGACATTAAATTTGATTTATACTGTAATAGTTTATGACTTGATATTGACCATCATTTGCATAGATTGCAAATGATTCTCAGATTTTAAGAAAATCTGAGAAAATATCACATGCATAATTTGGAGCACAGTGCATATTCCTCATTGTTGCCAACTCTACGACTTTCTTGCTTTATTTAGCATCATCCCCCCCCCCCCCCACACACACACACTTTTTACTCTATTGGTTATTTAGTCAATGAAAATACAGAGCTCCTAAAACTTGTGGATGTACCGTACAGGAACACATTGAATTAAAATGAATAGCTTTTTTTTTCTTTTTTTTTCAAAGAAATCACTGTAATTCAGGAATTAAGTGTGACATGTAAAACTAATATTAATGGAGATCTGCTTTATTTGTTTTTGGGGGAGTGGGCCAGCGGTGAATTTTGATAATCAAATCTTGCAATCAAATGAAAACCCAGCATTCAATTTCTTAGAAAACTTGATAATTATTGAATACAGCATGTAATGTAAAACATGTTATGGCCATGTTATTGACAACACTGTCATAGACAAGACCTCACTCATGGAGATTACATCTTAAAATAGACAAAACTTTGGTGATATTTATCTTTATTGAGGTTCTTCTCTCTCACAAAGTCAAACATCAACTTGATAAAATGTACTTTGTGTATGCATGTTGAGCTAGTTTCTTGCTAAAAAAAATTAATCAGCTCTGATGGAAATTTTTAATGATTTCATTTTCAAAAGTCCTTTGACTCCTTCTGCATCCTGTGATTGAAAACAACACCTTTGTGAAACTGAGACAACAAATCTTCTCCCCAAATAACAAACCTATTCATCAGATTTGGCAGTTTCAGAGGTGTTTTCTCCAAGACCATTTTGTCACCTTCGAGTAAGTGTTTCCCTGTTGCCACATGCCTGTCTGCTTCCCAGAGCTCTGGAACGAGCTGGGAAAACAAGGTACTGCACTGAAGGAGGCGGCAGAGAGAAACTTTGTCAGGCTGTGTGAGGTCAAACTGATAAGCGTGAGGAAATTGTCTCGCACTAAAAGACAGTGCTGAAAAGTGAAGGGACAAGAAAGTAGAAGGAAAGCAAAAGTGTAACAGTTTGTGCAATACATCTATAAATAATCAAGTATATATCTATATATTATGTATGTTTAAGCTGTTAGAAATCCGCCTGTTGAATTTAAATCTAAGAAAGAATACATTTTTGTGCTTTAAATACACTATGTAATAATCTCATGTATTAAGATACTTACATCTTTACATTGAGCCATTCTACTTGTATTAGAATAGCAAAACTGAAATTGAAAATAACTCATCTTCAGCCAGGCACTAGTTCTTGTGGAAATAATTTTCACTAAAAGGCAGCACAGTTTGGTAAGTTTTATACTGCAAGGCAGAGCATAAAACAATTAATTGACCTGCAATCTCCCTTATGAACTCCATTTTCTGCTTGAAATGTATATGTATGGGTTTGGTCATGTGTCATCCACATTTCTCAGCAGCACTTAAAGGGCAGATTGTCTGAGTTTGTAGCCATAAATACATCACTAACTCAGACGAAATTGATTTTACGACTTAAAAATTGAACTACATTCATTGTACACTGTTTGGGGTCTTTTTGCCTAAATGAAACTGGGATCAGAGTTAAGTAGCTTCAGAAACAGATACATCATTTAGGATGCAAGAGTGGGACAAAGAACAAGGATTTCAGTTGGTAACAGCAGGACTGAATTATCCCGGTAAAGCTGATTTATTTTATTCTTCTGTTACATCATTTAGCATCTGGAAATGTTGAAAGCCTTATGGAAATCTCAGAGTTAAGGTAAGGAGCTACATTCTCCAGTGAATACGACGTTTATGTTAATGCTAGCTTTTTACTCACTGTGTTTTTCACAACTAAAAGTTCATACAATTTAAAATGTGAATGTAGTAATTGTATTGCTTTGTTTCAAATAATAATAACATCCTGTGATGTTTCAACTACTCCAAATATGAACAACTATTGGCCCCTTAAGAAAAGAATAGTTTGACCGATGTTTTCATATCTTCTTGTATCACAACGCTTTCAAGAAAAATCCTAATTAGATAAGTCAGTTTCAACCAGTCAAAGAAACTGGACACCAAATTCAGATTGGTGCCTTTCTAAAATATCTCTATGTCACACCATTTCTCAGCAGTTAAACTACTTACAAATATACACTTCAAGGCCAGCGCCGCAGAAAGCCCCTACACATATTCTGCAGAGCACCTGATCGATCAGCACCACTATGTTAGCATTGCAGATGGCCATCATTTGAAGGGTATCATGTGAGAATCAATCGCAGGCAGCAGCATTTGAGCTCTGGAGATTCCACGGGGATAAGTTTGCTCAAATCTGACGAGCTGGGATTTGGCACTCCAGAGCTTTGCTTGTCACAATATTGATTTAGAAATAATTACCCAGACTGCTTAGTGATTCTGTGAGTGTTCGCCAGTATCCCGCTCCACAACCCCAAGCCTCTTTACCCGAGTGTCACCGCTGGTAAACCAGCCATTATTACTCCCTCTGATTAGATGTACCCAACATAATCTGTGAAAGCGCCATCTGTTTTGAAATACAGCTGTAGCTGTCTGCTCTTCCTGCAGAGAGGTCTAACAGACTAAGTAAGTAATTACCATCAAAGCTGGTGCATTTGATTGACAGCTAAACTGCTGATTGAATAACTGCAGATATGAATCATTCAGATACACAATAAAAACTGCTAACAGTGGTGAGCCTTTGCAAAGGTGTGGGGATTTATTTTTGAAAGTACAAATTTAAACAAAATTCACTAATAGCTACTAAAATTTCAAATGACATCAGTCTGTTTTAGAATTCCAGCAGAAGTGTTAAGAGATGGGCCACATTATAGCTAAGGCAGTGTCCGTTAAAAACATGGAAAACAAATCGCAAAGCACACCAAGTCAAACGTGTCACAGTGTATTTTGTTGGCACATCTGCTCCACTGAGACAGCTTGATAAAGTGTCCATGCAACACCATGCAGCATAACTGCTCAGCAGGGATCAAAGTGAAGGAGACATGCTGTCTTTAAGTGCTCTAATCACTCTGAATCGCATAACCCATTGCTACGGTCCTGCTCTAATAGACTAATTATGAATCTGTGCAGTGCATACAGGAAGGCAGCAGCTGAGCAAATTCTCCCTGTTGCAGCCTCGCAATCCATTTCTCACGCTTTCTGCTGTATCTGAATTAGAGATGGAGCAGTCTGCAACTTCCTTTCAAATGTTTCAACAACAGAACCAAAGCACAAGTAAAGAGGAATTTGTGATTTTGTTTCTAGCAGCCTGGCAATTTTTTCCCCCAACAACTTTTAACAGAAAGCATGTGCTGCATTTAATTGGACAAATAGAATGAAGAAACGCATGGAAGGGTTGCTGTTTGTTCACGCCAAGTCTGAATTTACTCTGAAGGATTATCATTCAAGATAATGCATTGACTCATTTAAATCGATATGTGAACATGTTTTTATCAAGTCGCAACATTAAAATATGATACTAAATATGAATTGTTTAAACTGCCTGGTTGATGCATAAGAACGTTAAGCAGTTGATTACCAATTGGTAATTTTATCATTAGCGGTCAAGGGTGTAGTTATGATTATTTTTAACATAAACACTCTGAAAATATAAACCATTATCTATTTTTAACTCTGGTTAACAACAAAAGATATTTGTCTAACAAAACTCGGTTTAGTTTGCCTGAAGAATAATTACTTTTTAAAATCACAATGTTTTAAAAATAGCATTACTAATGGTGAATTTAGAGCGAGATCGATAGTAGTTAATTTGTTCTCCTAAAGTAAAATTGTAATGCTTGCATAGCAATTGTGATTCTTCTGTGTCCTTAAACAATTCTAGAATTTTTAAACATTCTTTGTTTTTGATTCACCTTTAAAACTCATTCAAAACAAAATAAAACGTATGCGTATTTTTCTGGTGTGCAACACAAATCCAGTGGTTTTGCATCAGGTGCCTAACTCAGTACATAACACGCATCTAATATTCTACCAGCCTACGAATGTTTTAGTAGCGACAGTTAGTTTGACATGCAGCAAGACTGGTCTCCGCTGAGTTGGTGTTATATGCACTATTTTACTTGGTGGTGTCACAATTGTAATGCTGCTGTCATCTAAATTTAGAACAAGTAAGGTCTTATTATGTGACTCCACTATTACCAACAGTCTGTCCAGTTACTTAAGATTAAAGTAATTTAGTTTATTTTTCCCCCTTTTCCATCAAGCAGCAACTGCTTTAATAATTACATGGAACCTCCTCAAAATATCCAGCAAATGCAAAAGGAGAATTAATCTCCTGACTGACACCGTTCTCCGCCCAAACCATTTTCTAACAATTAGAGTCAGAATGGCATGAGCTTATTTGCGAGATAATCATCAATAACCGCTGCACACTGCCTAAAAAACGACCAGTGTTGTTGTTAGTCTAAGATGAATTAAGCATGCAGTTAGCCTGACATCATCCATCGAGGAGAGTTATTATGGCATCATTAAAAAAAAAGGCCATTTAAAGAGGCGTTCATGCAAAACAGGCAAACCTTTCAGCAGTGATGGCTCTCAGCAACCCAGAATGAGACTGGCTTATATGAGTTGCACATTAAATTGTGCATAAGTACTTATGTGTGCACGATTACCATGTTGGTATGTGTCACGACTACAGCAACTGTTCAAGAAGCAAAAGCAAAATGCTAAAGATAAATCTGATCACTGCCATCACAGATCATTTGTTATTTGGAAGTTATGATGAAATTCCTTCCATGTGTAAAAGACAAACACTCAGGTCATATTAGACAATCAATCTGTCGTAAGCTCCCCCACTTTTATAGCCCATTCTCCTGTTTTGACCTTGTACAGCATGGGCACTACTTACAGGTGCTCCATGCATTCATTTGCATAAATTTTCTCCGTGAGCTTTTGCAGATCAGTGCTCATAAGTTGGCCAAAATGAACTAAAATCATAGCTAGAACTCCAAGTGATATGGCAACCTGGAGATTTGTTGCATTCATAAGCATTATTTTAAAAAGAATTATTCCAGTTCCAGACAGTTTTCCCCCCTTGTCTGTATGAAATCTTACTGTGACTGATCTGTTACAGATGAGTCACAAGGTTTACATGTTAGTGTTTGATAAGGGTATAGAGAACCATGCAGCGCTGCCTTGTGGAAAGCGAACTGCAGCTGCTGCATAGAAATTTCTTAAGGCCCTGTCAGATTACATTTGACATGACAGATCAAACCAGAAATCACACGGAGTGAAACATACACAACGGTAAGAACAATAAGACGAAAATTGTGGAAATGTTATTTTATACCACCAAACCACTTTGTGAATTGTTGTTTAGCTTAAGGTTCGTGAAGTTTATTAATTTGACCAAAAATAAGGATTTTCTATCCATTCAGAAAAAATGGTTAATGTGCAATAGTTAAAGATTGAGTAGCCATTTCTGTGCAGAGTTTTGAAACTGCTAAAACTAAGAACCATATTTAGTTCAATTACAGTGAATATTATTTTATTCTTTCAGTTAGCTCAAACATTGAATCTTAAGGAATCCTACTGGTGACATCCAGATAAAGAGAGTGACCACAGAGTTAAACACATTGCTCATGTAAATTGCAACAGGCTTTGGTCCTAGTACAGAAACCTGAAGGACATCTTTTGCAACATTGAAGAAATGATCATCAAGGTAATCAAGTTAAGCACACTCCCAATGGACGAAAAGATCATTTGAAAAATCAGTTAATCGCTCAGTTTGAAAGACCAATATCTGAAAGCCCTTTAATATGGCATGATAATTTACTCAGCTGAATGCTTTTAGCAAGCTTAAAATACATAGTACAGCTTAAAACATGGGGCACAAGTCTAATCTGGCATCTTAAATACAATGATGTACAAAAGGGTAAAAAATTAAATGAAACAAATGGGGAATTTTAATAAAGGGTTCTGTGCAGAATTCTCCCTGCAAAATCACCAGTGTTGCCATGACAAAAGCTGAAGCCCTTCACTCACCTATAACTGGTGGATCTGTCTATACTTGCTCTTAATAAGGCCCAGCACAAAAAGTTGGATTTTTTTCACTGCTCAGCGACTCGATCAAAAAAATGTTTTTCTTTGGCTTTTATTCGACATGTCTGACTGTTTACATAACCATATAAGACAAAGCTACCTCCAAAGTTAGCAAAATGAAAAAGTAGTAGCTATTTTGTCATGGTTGCCTAAGCATGAGAGATTAGTGTGCACCAGTGCAACAAAACAATCTGGTTATATGCTTACAATCTTACACGCACGTAAATGCAAGTGGTTTAAGGTGTTTGATTTGTTCCAGTAAAATCTGTGATTGCATTAGTAGTAATCTGTGGATATAAGCTTATGTTCAGTGCTTTGTTGGATTTGTATAAAGGAATGAGTAAGATGAAGTGATCATTAGGCCATGTGCTTAGCATCTTAGCAAAATTTCCACATTCCTTTTTTTTTGAGCAGAAGAAACTAACATTGGCACTCAATCTTTGCATCAGTTCTGTCATCAGTCTCAGCAATCTGACAAACCATAGCATTCATTTAAAAAAAAAAAGTGCTTGTCTCAGCCAAAGTGCCTCAAAGCAAACATCACATCAGAGTGAAACCGTATCGCTGGCCCACTTCAGGGTGGCTGAAAACGTCCACTTCACTGTCAAACCTGCCTCTTACGAACTCCATGTCCTAAAAAAAGCCCCTGAGAAGCGTGCTCGACATTTGTTTACAAAACACTGTCAGGCAGAAGTGGAGGGGTTGGTGGGGTTGGAGGGGATGGTGGATAGGTTCACTGGAGAGGTCACAAGTGGATTTAAGCTGCACTATGTAAATGACCCCCTCCTATAGGATTTCAATGAGCACTAAATAATCTGCTGGTATGACCTAGTCTCATCTCTCACTCTCTCTCTTCACTCCCATCAACAAAGAGCCTCTGTCAGCGAGTTTCACTCTGCTGAGAGACAGAGCACAGTGAGGGAGGTGGAGACAGGGCAGAGACACATGCGCACACACATGCGCACACACACGCGCACACACACACACACACACATGCACACAACACATTACATGGATGTCTCATAGAGAAAGAGAGATGAATAAATGAATAAATGACTCTGGTTTCTTATGCTTTCATTGAGCTTTGCTTTGATTATAATGGAGAAGCAACTCTTAAAAATAAACAGACAACTTATTCAGAAAATAAAAACCAAGGAATTAGATAACTGATGCAAATTGGACCCAAAATGCAAAGTTACATCTCAGGAGATAACATGGGCTGCATAACTTGACATTTAAACATGACTCCAAGGCTGTTATGCAACTTATTTTTATTCATTCACTTATGACTTGATTTTTCACAGGAACTGTATGAAACTCTGTTTATGTGAGAAATCTCAACTAACTTTACATTTGTGCAAACAGTTTTAAGGAGATCTTGTTAACAGAGACTTTCACATGTTGACAACTGATGTACCACACTGATCCGTACCAATAACAATCCTGGAGCAAAATGAACCAAGTGTACACTGACCCAAACTGAAGTATGTAGTGTCACGCATAGTGATGGCAGTGTCATACTTTGGGGCTGTTTTGCATGAAGTGATACAGGAGAAATGTACAAAGTGGACAGAGTAATGAAAAAGCATTTTGAACATTACCTCCAATTAACATCTGAAACATAATTTGATGTCCCAGAAGGTGAATGCTAAACAGAAACAACTAACTAAATAGTAAGTTTCTGTCATTTATGTTTTCTTCTGTGTGAATGAGGAAACATTCACAAACATTAGAACATTTTTCATCGAGTTCTTGCTTTTAAACTGAACTGTAGATAAATTGTGTTTTAATTAATGTACTGATGTAAAAAGCTGTCTTAAATGTCTTAAACATTTTGCAACATTTAAGCCGTCTTTTCACTTTGCTATATTTAAAATGTTAGCGACAGCCAGTATGCAAACAATAAGTCAGAGCTTCGCAGGAATCTCCTTCTTGAATCAAATGAAAACTCCAAGATTAGAAACACCATTCCATTCTAGCAAGCATTTGCTCCACTCTCTCTGAATAAGCAGAGTGTTAATAATGAAAACCTTTCACAAGTGTGGAAATAGGAGCTTTGCATGTTTTAAGCCCCAGGGCGGCTCTTGTCAGCCAGCCACGCTTCTCCTCTTGCTGCTGCCTTTCGGCCTCCACGGAGACCAGATGAATCATTCCGTTCAACCTCTGACCTTCAGTAGGGTGATACGTGACACGCAGTTAGTGGCACATTAGCAGCTGAGAGCCTGCGGGCATGCCAAGACTGGCTGAGTCAGGATATTTTTCCTACAGGACGTGCCTCAGTCCAAGCCTACGGGATTGAATGACCGAAGGTCTTTGTAAATATAGTGATCCTGTCTGGCGGGGGCTTGGTATTTAGAAGACGTTTTGCAGACAGACACTTATAGGACACATCCTATAAGTGTCTTCTAACATACAGTGACCTGCTTTCTTAGCTTAACATGTACATCTGTGGAGCGATGAGCAAAATAAAAGCAAAGTAAAAAGAGTAAATTAACAGCTTTGGACCCATGTCACAATTAATAAAAGACATCCTGGCAGCACGAAGTGAGAAGCAACTACTAATCCCAGTTATTATGATTAATGTGCAGCAGCAAGTATATCACTGATGCCTGTCACTATGCTTATTGTCCACAGGATCACAGGAGAGTACTGCACAAAAATCCCACAGTGGTGCTTCTACATGTTGCCTTGGTAACCTATTACAGCAGAGAGAGAGAGAAAAAAAAACACACACCACACACACACACTTTCAGGACAAAAAAAAAAGAAAGGATAGCAAACTTGACATTCCATAATGAGACGACTGTGAATGGGGTACAGCGGGGGGCTTTGCTTAGAGTCGAGCATACTGTCAACATAAATACACAATTCGTCTGCCCTCTCTCAGTGAGGATAAATACCCAGAGAATTTGTCACATAGGAAAAAGTGGAAAAGAGAAGGTTTTACCGCATCAAAAATTTCTGCTGTTTGTGGATGGCAGAAAACAAAATGAGTCATCCCAGTGCACACGCAAATACAGTCTCAGCTCAGAGACTCAATGACAAAAAAAAAAAAAAAAAAACTTCATCAGACATTTCCTTCTAGCTTGTATCCCCTTGTGGGCTAAATCCTCCAGGAAGTCAGAGTGCTGATGTGATTGAAAGTGTCCCTCGCAAAGGCTTTTACTCACTCGACCACATAGGTGAGAAGGGACTGAAACGCTGAATATGATCAGAGAATATGCTGCAGTCCAAGAACACTAGCTTTACTTAAAAGATCCAACTTTTAGCAAGAACTTTCAAACATATATTCAGATGAGACAAGCTGAAGACAACAACATCTGGCTTGTTTCATTTAATCTCTCAGCTCAGTAAGAAATATCTTTAACTCCCACACAAGAGCTAAACATGGCAAATTCCTGTTCAAAATCCTCCTGAGCCTTGTACATGTTGACTGGATTATACAGGCTAAATTTTGCTCTTTTGCATGTCTGTTTTAAAATGCTGCAGCATTTTAAAGGTCATGCGGGCATATTTTTAAAATCTTTTTAGTGACAGGCAATGCCTGGAAGTGAGGATTCTGCATGTCAAATTAATCTCTCAGGAGGAGACAAAACGTGGAAAGAAATTCTTCAAGGAGATCCTTGTTTATTCATAAAGTTATGATAAGAGTCCCTGTGAGAAATCGTCTGGTGTCCAGAACCGGACGATTTTCTGCTCGACTGCACCGTCAGGCTCAGAAACTCAAAAAGGTGACCATTATCATATCAGTGAATGAACCAGGCCTTTCAATAAAACTTTGCAGCATAAAAACTGTGACGGGCGAAGGAAGACTCGGTTATTTTTTTGTAAGCTATGTCAAATGAAGTCAGACGAACCACAGAGAAAGTAAAACTGTATTCAAAGGGAAACCATACATTTTACAAATATGTCCACCACAAACCATAACATTCTGATTGTTGCCTCTGCAGTTGTGATGCCTATATATTCTCCGGCTGATGTGAATAAATAAAACGTGATTGTGGTATAAGTGACAGATATTAAACTATTTTCAGACCTTTTCAACATTCAAAAGGTCTGAATCCCCTTTCAAATTTGAAATATTAGCAAATTTTCTAAGTCACATTAGCAAAAGCATTCTTATGTGGCAGAAGTTTTTTTTGGAGGGGTGAGAATGTCAGGACCGCTCATGACAGTCATCTTCACTCCTCTGCAAGGCCAAACAATAACAACAATCACATAAGTGACACCAGCGCCACATTATTTGTTGCAGACTATAATGTCAATGTAATATTAGTCACATGTATGGGTAAAAGGCCAAATCGCATGAAAGTCTATTTGGTTTTCCATATTTTTAGCTATGTGTGGACTAGGCCCAAGTTAGGAATTATACCATCAGCTGCCATCGGAGCAGCTCGTATAACTTCAGCTAACTTTATGAGACTGAAATACAAATGGAGGATTGTAGATAAAGTTGTAAAATCTTAACAACTGCAGTTAAGAACTGTAGATGTATTCGCAGTGTTTTTGTACACAAATACATCAGTTCCAAACAAACGCTATTTTGATTTTTCAAAATAATTTTTGTCCTGTCATCCAAATAATTTTTAGGCTTTGAGATGTGGGGAATACAGCGACATGGAAAATGAGCTCTTATGTGGTTTATGAAGTAGATAATTATTTTTTAGTTAAATTTTAGTTTGCAAATATTTAATCAGAAAAAAAATAGCAATTGCATCACTAATGAAAAAGGTTTTGATTGAATGGCCCATGTGAAAATAAAAAGAAGAGTTGCAATAAAGTAGCATGTAATGCAAACGTTCTTTTTTTTACAGGTTTTAATTATATTTTTGTTTCATAACATTTAGGCATAAGCTTAGCTATTTATAAACTAATTCCTAAAGACATTTGGGATCCACAAGAAAAACACTTAAAAGCACAAACACAATGCTAACAAGTACTGTAATTAGCTGATCCTTTGTGTGTTGTTTTGCACTTAGTCAATTCACTGCCTCTAATAATCCCATGTAGGCAGTTTATAGTGCCCTTACTGCTATTAAACTCTGTTACCATGATGCCATTATCTCTTCTGTCTAGGTTTTTATGGCATAAGGGCTGAATGGTTTTTATTGTTCCTGGAAAATGATTTTCCCCAATGGCAAACTCCTCTGTTTTAGAGGTTAATGGGTGCTGTTGTATTTTAAATCATTTTAAAAAATTTTTTTTGTTGTTTTTTTACTGAGCCTTCAACTGCATAAACAAATAATTTTCTGTCTATGAAAGTGGACATGTTTCAGTAGTTCTTGTCTTAACTTGACAGGAATGTTTTGTAGCTCTCCCAAGAATCTGAACTTCTGACGTTATCCTCAGCTTTTTAAAGTAATTGCACACACATGCAGTTTCAAGACTACGCTTTCTGGAGCAACACAATACGTATGTATTTCCACAGCACACAGTCAGTAGACTTAGTCACAATTAGCATCAAAACAGATATCTTGATTAATATCACACAGTGTTTGTATTTCTAATGTGCATTTAGTTATTCCTAAATGCACACTCATTTCTTGCTAACATACCAGACTAGAAAAATTCTTTCATCCCCTGGTAAAAAAAAACCTCACAAAGCTATTTGCAATCATGTGTTCCAACTGAGGAGATTACAAGAGTGGTTTGCAGAGACACCCCTCCCTAAAAATAAGCACCTACCAACAGTTTGCTCAAGTAAAAACAGACTCTTTGGGGTAAAACTATGGATTCACAACAACCTATAACATTGCCGAAATTATCCAGATGAGAACACACAACCCTGAAAGAAAGTTTGTGTAGATTCTAAGCAATCCATGTCATGACAATCGTAAAGTGGCCTTACGACATTGTCAAAAAACCAAGAAGACACTAAAATTTACTAATACTTCACTAACTGAATTCTTTGGGTACAATAAACTAAACATCAGCAAATGGCGAATAAGCTCCAGACATTTGCCCTCAGCTACCAGTCATAAGTCTGCTTCTCAAATTAGAAAGCTCCTTACCTACTCACTTTCTATGTTTGGGATAAAATCAATACCACTCTACTATATGAAGGCATAAAAAAAATCATTAAGCAATATTTTTTATTATGACTTCTACTATATCACCATAAACCCATTCAACAATCACCTGCACCATTACCACTTAATAACATCAGTTGAGGAAATGTTGCATTCTTGAGTGCAACTACTCCAGACCATAAACAGAATAAAAATTTTAGCAGCTAATGAATGACAAGAAATTCAGGGAACAGAGTGATTAACTTTTGTCCACCTTTCACTTTTATTTTAGTCATCCTCTATTGCCACTACTGCAATGCCACAGTTTATGTCTCTCTTTGAGAATCTACATTATCAGCATTTCCTCCATCATTGTTATGTTTGTCAGAAACTTTGACTTGGTGTTCACCTGAACTATAACCTATTGTAGAACAAAGTTGCATCGCTCACTTTTATGGACTTTGTTTCAATTTATTCAGAAGCCAAGTTGCCTGCTAGAAATTTCTCTTGCTATATTTCTATCTGGTATTAAGAGCATTGTTAACCCTCCTGCAGTGTTAGCGTAAAGCTCAAGAAGAGCACAAATGGTCAGACAGCAGGGAAGCGGGGGCTTGTCCCAGTCAGTGTCCAAAACCACACACTCACAAAAAAAACACGTAAAAGTGCGGGATGAGTGTGACACTGCCAGACTGCATAGAAAGTTAAAAAATTGTGGGGTCTCTTAAGACCATGGGAGAGTTAATGTGACACCTCATTTAAGCTTCAGCCTATGAGGACTGATGTTGCTTTAAAAATCCTCTCTCAAAATTTAGATGCAAGTGGCAAGTATTAATCATCAATAATCTGATCAGAATTAGAGAATAAACCTCAACTAAGCAACAAAGGCTCCATGTGCTCTTGTGTTTTTGCAAGGTAAAGACCACCCTATACGTGAGAGGCTTCGATTTTGAGACAAACATATTTATAATCTAACATCAACCCATTGATTGTCTTTCTCAGTGGGTAAGAGAATCCGATCACATAGGCTTCTATAGTCAGTACAATCACACTGAGGAGGTATTCATGTCACAAATGACTGAACCAACCTTAATTTGGTTCATTAGTTGAATTATTGCCACATCTTACGTAAAGATACCAGCTTATTAGTGGTTTTAGTCACAGAGCAAAGTGTTTTGCAAAAAAAAAAAAACCTTAAAGTTTTATTCTTTTTACCCAAAATATTGGCACAATTGCATCTTGTCTTGCTATCATGAATCACATATTTTGTAATGTTGGCTGAATGTAACTTTGCAGACATGGTTCACTCAAACGCAGCTGTTGATCCTGGGAAAATAGACAAGATTAGGGCTTATACATATGTAGGCAGGTGTGTTGTACTCAAACAGGATTTAAAACAACGTAGTGTCCGCCTGTTCCATTCTTGAAAGCATTTGCACACAAAGACTAGTGCAGAAGCTCAATTCTAGGCAAACTACCGAAAATGAATGACTGCTTTACATAACAATTGATATAAGCCCAGATGGGGAATTCCTGCATAACAATGAGAACTGTCTCTGCACATAATCACTACCCTAAATTTTGCCTTTTGCACCATAATCTGCCTCCAAAAAAAGCTTACGCAAGGCAGCCAATGGAGTTAGTAAGAATATCCAATCATTTCAAATTTTTCAAGTTATCTCAAAGTCTGACTGAGATTTGCTTGTTAAAAACTTGCTATTTTATAGGACGAAACAATTTCAACAATGTCCCGTACACCGGGTCAAAATAAAGCTGGCACCGGCTGCTTCTGGGAGGGTGGTTGAGGTTCCAGTTAAAGAAGGGTAAAAAGTGTTTAGCCCTTGAGTCATTAGTGGAGTGGACAGGGACCAGGACTGCCAGGGGAGCTGGAAGAAGAAGCCCTTCCCTGTGGCCCATTGTTCTGGATTGCCAGTGTATTGTCATCAGAGAGGAAAGAAAACAATCCCTTCTCTAAGCTTTCAACGGGGAGAAGGCACCATAACAATAAGCCCACATCACAATGCAGTCTGCCCAAAAGACGGACACTGCCAAGCATTCACATGCAGACCACATTCATTTCCTTCGCTGACACCACTTCTGTCACAGGAAAATGTGAGGAAATGCAAACAGCTAATATTACAAGGTGGTATATTTCACTTTGAATTGTAAATCCGATAATGGTTATTCACTCTGAAAAAACCAATTCATGACCAGCAATGGTCGCGAGAGTACCTTCAGTCAGTCTTCCATAGTTCACTGATGCATAAATCTAATTACTTATGTTTATTATTCAGTTTCCAAAGGCTTTGAAGTGTATTATCCATGCCAATCTTCAAAAACAAGTTTTTGCATGCAGATGAAAGCAAAGACTATAACAGACTGAATGGCTGTGGAAAGTATGTCAAAAAGTATCCAATTAATAAATATGGCAAATGACTAAAGACAGCCTGAAAATGCTAATCATATGTTTTACCTTTCCATCAATCATGCTGCTCTTTTTTTGGCTTTCTTGCTTTTTTCTGTCTGTCTAAAACTGTGTTTGTTTGTTTGTCTGGCTGCCTTGCCGGCTGTCAGTCTTTATCTCTTGGTTTCTGTCAGCTTGTCAGGTCTGACTGTCTGTCAATTTGTATTTCAGCTTGCCATCCTTGCCTGTATGGTGTAGAGAATGAGGCCAAAAAAACTGACTTAGGATATTTTGTGGAGCAGAAAAAGTCTGTGATGCATGACCCAGACAGACAGCAAGCTGCCTGTTGGGCTCTACATTGTTGGGATTTTGTTTATGAAATTAGCTTTGGGATACATGCATAATTTACTATATTACTGGTACTTCCTTGTCAATCAATAATCACAACCTTGCGGTTTACTTTCTCATGAGAACCAAAACTACTCCCTCATATAAAGCAGAATTTTAAAAAGCTCATTATAAGCTACGGCCTTTAAAGGCTCCCATCTCGAAATAAATACTGGACTTAGAGTAATCTTCTTTGAAACAACTAAAGTAAACTGTAACAAAACTGATTACACAAGCCACCAGCTTTCACAAGAAGTCAAACAAGGCCATGTCGAGTGAATGCAGAAGGCAACATTTACATAAGCCTTTGATTAGTTTGTTCACACATGCATTTCAAGCCAAGACTTCAGCTGACTGTATGATATCGCCAGAAAGGCTAAATTGAGGTTTGTCTGAATAGTAATAGTAAAGAGTTGAACCAGTCACTAAACATGAATGCAGAACAGAACTAGGTAATTTTAATCTCGGTCATCCTGGACTGTGTATGTGGTATTTCACATACCTGGTTATTTGAGCTACTTGCTTTTTTTCATCTGAAAGTAGTCTGCCAATTTTCCTCTGAATCAACAAGGCACTTTTGTTCACACAAGAAGTGTGCTCCCTGGCTATTTTTTTCAGATCATTCTCTGTTAAGCCGTAGAGAGTTGTGTGTGAAAATCCCAGTTCACACGCAACTGAAATTCTCAGAGAAACTAGTCTAGCATATAAAAAAATAAAACATAGCATAGGATATAAAAAAAGCAAAACCTTTCTTACCCAAACTGACACTCAGCTTGAACTTGAGAAAGTCATCTTATCTACATATAAATGTCCGAGTGCATTGAGTTGTTGCCATGTGAGGTTGATTCACTTTCTGGGTTGAAAGTCAATTAGAGGGACCCGGTAAAATGTTCGGTGCATTACCTATTTATGTTTTTGGAGTGCTTGGCACTGGTAATTTGAGCTGAAAGCAAACATTAGCAACAAACTCACATTTTGAATTATGCATTTTTTGTCATTATGTTCAAAAATTGGATTAAAACAAACATAAACCCTACAAAAAGTGTTAGGCAAAACAACACTTGAACATGCCATTGCTCCATTTTGAGGAATTATGCATTAAATATGACAAGTAGCTACTTAAGATTTTATGAATCTGAACAAGAGACTGTTGTCATTTCACAATTGATTTAGTTTCGCAGTTTAGCTACATTGTAAACAAGCATGATGATTGAATATTTTATCTTTATGCCTTTTGAAATTTGTTGCTTCACATTCTCCATTTACTATTCAAAGTAATATACATTTAGACCTTTGCTAGTCACTGCAAAGGTGTAAACTGAACAACACTGTTTTCAGTTAGGAATCTTACAAACCACAAAAAGCAATCGCATACCTATGAAATGATACAGTGCTTTTGTGAAAAAGTAAGTGCAACACACTGCATGTTTTAAAGTATGTGCATTTGCGTGGGTGTGTTTGAGGAATGTAGTAACTGCTTGGTAATTAGAGTTCAGATTCAGGTATGTAGAGCCGCGGGGAAGCCTGGGTAAGACAGGCAGAAAGATAGACACTCTGTGGGTTTAGTTTGGCTTAATCCCCTGCCAGGCAAAGCCACTACAAAAGCACTCAGGTAGGAACATATCGACACCGGTGTGGTCTCTGTGATCAAAGCTTTCAGCGTCGCCCTGAACTCATGCCTCAGAAAATGGACCAATTAGCGATAAGGGTGGGTTGAGAGTTGCTTGCGCTGCATGCCATACACCGAGCTGGCAGTGGTTTCAGACAAGGTAATTATACACACTCACCTGTCTGTCTCACTAACACTCATACCCTCCGCTATTACAGCTCACTCATCTCTCAGCACCACAGCATTACATCCCTCTAACATGGGCCAATATAATATCATCTGGCATGAACCAAACTGTAGCTACTTGTGGGGGCAATTAAACTCTGTTGTAGAGTTTTAACCACCCCAAAGCGACTTGCTTTCTTCAGAATTTTGCCATTAAGCTGATGTTGGTGTCAGTACGACCAGTATCCCTCGGTATGTCCCCATCTTCTCCATTCTGATTTATGGAGTGTTTGAAGTTCCTGTTTAACAAGGAATGCTGACATTGTTCATTTAAAAAACTGAACAATGCCATATTAAATATATGGAAATTTATTTGAAGCTAAAAGTGTAACAAATATCTTATCAGACAAGAACTCAATTAAATTTTTAGAGATAAAGCTTTTCATTTATTTTTTTCCCCACAAAAAAGGTGGTCTCATATACTACAATAAATGTGCTTTAGAAAATTATGAAAGCCCAGATCATTATATTATATCTTTTTAAGCTTCTTGATGAGTCACAAAACACAGTGGATGTATTTTAATCCTTGGGTATAATTTCCAGTTTTCTAAAGATCCAACGTTTATCTACTCAGACATATAAAACAGCATTTGAATGTTGTGCAGTCAAATGTCGACTTATGATTGATGGTAAATTCATGGTAATGGTATAGCGCAAGCCCCTATGCATGATTGATGGAGTCATAAAACTGACAGATGCCAATTAGTTACCTGAGAGGAGATGACGCATTACATGACACACATGCGGACCACCCGTCATTTATCCTCTGGTTAAACCAATCAGCCACACACTATTAGTGGAGAACCTTAGTTCAAAAACTGTTTGTCAATAACAATAGTTTGTACTGCCTTTTATTGTAGGACTGATGTTCCCCCTTTTTAATCAAAATGGTAAATTATTGTCTTTTGGTTGATTTGTTTTGAATAGGCGTGTTTGATTAAGAATTTGTATTTTCTTTTATAAGTAATTAACTGAGGCTATTATTGGACTGACTATCAACCTCCAAATTTGAATTTTATAGGCTAGATAATAACTGCACATAGTTTTTAATAGATCATTTAAAAATTTCTGAAATATTAATAAAACATACAATTATCTCATTAGTCATTTTTATGTAAATGCTGATTGTTTAACCAAGTATGTTTTATTGAACCCAAGTATGTTTCAAGAGCTACTTATTCCATCTTCACAAAAGTCTGCAGACAAAAAAACAAAACAAAACGAAAAACAGGAGAAATGAAAACTAACAGGAAAACATCCAAGTATGACAAAAAAGCACAAAATAAAACCACCAAAAAGGACTACAACAATGAATAGTTCTTGTATCTTCTGGACAGTTATTTTTAACTTCAATTTCAGGAAAGTAAATGTAATGCTAAAATAGAAAGCTACTTAATCAAATATTTACATATCTAAAGTCTGAAGAGCACTAGAATTTTTTAGTTATCCTGACAGTAATTCCTCAATGTTCTAACTTACAAAACAGCTTATTTGTGAATGTAAGTGTAGTTTGACTGTCCTTATGGTAACAAGACACTTCAGTGAGTGACCTCCTGGCACAAAGCTGCACAGGAGTCAGCCATAATTAGACCTCTTGGACTATGTAGGTCACACATGACCACCTCAGACGATGCAGCAGAACCAACCCCAGAGATAAGTGACATTTTTTTGCACAGCAGTTTTTTCTATTCTGCAATCCTCCTCTATTTCTTGAAAAATCTGTCTCGCAAAACAAATTGGTGTGGGTGAAACGGAAAACATCACAAAAGCAGAGCTGCTGACAAACAGACATAAGTGAACATGTTACTTTGCATGTCTATTTCCAATTTGGGTCCCCAACACAGACAGATGCTCATGCTTGCACACTCAATACTTTCATTTCTTGTCAACCCAAGGAAGCGATTACAGTGGACATGTACCAAAGGTTGCATGTTTTTCCCAGGATATACTTACAATTCTACTGTATGTATTTTCAAACAAAAATGTAAGCTCCTATTTATGCATCCTGTATTTAGAGCCACTGATATGCATGCAGGGAAACAAATACACAAAAAAATAAACATGTTTACTTCCACAACTCAGAATCTAGTCTGTTTGCAATCCCTGACAAGAACTACGCCTTCTTCTAAGCAAACCATGAAATATATAGCTATAGCTGTGTGCCTAGGAGCTTGACTTCAAAGGGACTAAGAGGATTTTTTTAAAGCAACTTAAAGAAAAAAAATATATATTTCTATATTAAATTAACTGTATAAGGTTTCTGTGGGGGCCAGCTGAAGACGAAGTCATGGCATGACACCAGTTCAAAGGCACTTTAAGCCAAAGCAAAGTTTACTAAACAGACAAGATTACAGGGTGAAAGTATGAAGATGTACCAGAAATAAAGACAAGCTGGTATTGATAATGTGGTCGGCTTTCTTGTATGATACTACAGTATGTCTGTAATGTAGACAGGCTGTCTAGAAGCTCTAAACTATGGACCAGAATAGCTCTGATAATGCATCTGTCATGAATGTGTCATCAGGAACTGTTCCTCAGCACTGTGGAAAATTAAACTACCTTGATGACTTGCTGGCCAGCTTCATTTAAAAGCCGTTACCATGACTGCGCATATTTAAGTAATACATACATATACTGTCCCATAACAGCAATATATTTTATAAGACACAGAAGCCTACACATAACATAAATATAGCTGACGAGTGCTCTTAATGACAACTGCGAATAGTCAGTGCAGCTGAACAGAGTTGCCAGTCAAAACTCCTTGGTTTGCATGAAAGCAGAGAGCTCTCCACTGGAGAACCAAAGCCAGGAAGATAAAAAAAGAGAAAAAGCCCAGGTGTATTTGTGTATATATATATATATATATATATATATATATATATGCTTGATCACAGTATTTCTTTTCTTTCCAGATATTTTGGTACATATGCAAATGTCCATTATCTTGGAATCTATGTGCATTTTGTTTAACAGCAAACCATGTCATATGTACTGTAAGACATTTGGTATTGTTTAGGATGCATGTCCTTTCTACTTTTTAAGTTGTGCAGCATAATTTGTGTAAACCAAACCATTTTAGCTCTGGCTGTTAGTTTAGGGTCATTGTTCTGTTGGAAGGAAAAGCTCTGAACCATTTTAAAGTCTATAGAAACATGATTTTCAATTAAGGTTCCTCTATATTGAGTTTTATTCATTTTCTCATAAACTCTGAAAAGCTTTACCATTCCTGCTGAAGTAAGCGTTCGCCAAGCATGCTTCTGCCCTTTCCCCTCCTCAGTGTTTTATAAAAAGGGGCCAATGTTGATTATTTTCAGGACTGAAAGAAGTGCTTAAAACCTGAGTAACAAAGATAAGTCAGATGCTATTTCAGACAAAATTTCCAATACACTTCGAGATGTGTTTCCATGTTATTCAATCTTTTAGAAAGTGAGAGAGAGCAATATGTTCACCAGATAACAGGAATGTAAATTTATTAGAGCAAATTTGTGTCAATTTTATCCTTTTCAGTCTGTAATGGAGCATGCAAACTTTGCTAATGCTGACAGTCTTTAGGAAGTCCCAGAGTGAGCATTAACTGATTACAGTCTACAAAGTAACTTGAAAACTTTGTTTTATTAACCCTGTTTTAACCATATAAATAAATAGTTAAGGCAGTTCAAAATGTCAACCCTGTGATTATTGTATTTGGGTTAAAAAAATAATGAACACAACTTTAGAGCAACTGCCCTTCCCCACAAGTGGGGAGATATTGCATGTGCTTCTAATGTAGCTAATCAATGACTCACCACAACAGTCCTTTAAGACAAATCTGCAATTGAGACCCCAGACATTCATGAGTACTATAGAATAAGATCTAGAATCTTGGCATTATAATTTCCAAAATCCACAGCAAAATATCAGGTTGAACAATCTATTCATTTTCAAAGTTTTGTGTCAAATGTGCCATTTGGCTTTTAAATCTTTAAGCAAGGGTAGTTTAGGTTATTCTGATGAAAGATGCTTGAAAAGATGCTTCAAAGCCCCTGTGTGAGCTTGTTTATACGAGAGTAAACACAAGATCATTTTAACATGGTGCAAATACACCTAATCACACCATTTGTTAAATATAACCCAGTTTCAAATTGCAATATAAACAGCATCCTACTATGCTAATGGACTCTCTATGTCCTCTAAGGACAATGTGACTGGTCCTTGACTTTTTTATGACTTCCCCTTTATGAGTCCTTGGCTGATTATGCCTTTAAGGACCCTTTAATAAGAACTGAGCAAACAGGGCTCTCAGCAGAACAAATGGAAAACTCAGAGGCTGGTGTGAGAGGCTTTCTCTGCCCTTGTGGCTAAATGTCAGCACTATGGGAATGGACATTGATAATGAAGACATTTCCTGAAAACACAGACACAAATGAAAAGCTCTGGAAAGCTTTTACTGCAGTTTCAATTAATATTGAAAGATGCAAAAAGCTCTCAATCTGGGGAACTAACTTTCACACTAAAATTTAAATAAAATCACACTAAACAGTTAATCTAAGAGCTATGCATCAATATTAATTGAATGAAACACAATTTCAGCACTGCCATTTCAAATTGTGCTTTTGCTTTCATCTTAACGTCACTGATGTTGCGTATATGTTTTGAAAAGTGTCAGTGGAAATAAACTAAATTTCCTTGAATTATTCGTCTCTCCAAATCTTGGCAGTAATCCAGAAGCAGCTTAAAGCACTTCAACAGTCACAGTCGGCCAACTGGGGTGTACCTCAAGCTAAACTCTAATTTCCTGCTTAGAGAGAACGTTGGGATATTACTTAAGATAAGAGGCCTGGAACAGGAAGCAAAGTGAATCCTTGTCATGTTAGGTGGTGAACTTCTGTGTGCTAACGGAAGCTATGAACATGACTAGATAAAGTCTGTCTTTTGTTTCTGCTAATCCAGCCCTGACAGGCACAGCACCTCTGTGACTTCATTGCATGTTTTAACATTTTTTCAGGGGCTGCAAGTCTTCTCTTGATTGTCCCCGACTACATTTGGTCAGCTGCTCCGTGAGGTCATAAAATAGCCTTGAGGAACAAACCCTTCCCAACAACCTACCAGTGTGTCCTGACCATCTAAACATCCACCAACTCCCTTCAATTCTTAATAAACAATGTACCCATCTATTTACAATGCTCTCCCTCAGCTTGATACCCAGGTTTTAATCACCCACCCATCATCACAATGCTGGACACTTGCCTCCATAGCCCATTTCAATAGACGGAAATTGGAAATGCAAAACAGACCAGTAGTGAAAGGACATGCAGCCCCATCAGATTCCAAACAAACAATGGAGAATCTGCTCCTGTTTAGCCTACATTTCCTCCAGACACACTGGGTGAACAATGAAACCTTATGACTGACTGTCTGCTGCGTCCAAATCCAAGATGAAGCCAGGATGGGAACACATCCTCACACAGTTTCGGGTTCAGTTGATTCAAAGAGCCAAATTAAAAGATCAAATTTTTCTGAGAAGATGAAATTAATTCAATTCTAAGAAATCAGTGAGGCAGACAAATCAATAATGAGGAGCAGAAGGTCAGATGGCAACAACTAAATGTGAATAATGACTATTGTCAGCTCTCCTAAAAGGAAAATGGTTATTATTCATGCTGGAGAATATTTTCCCCAAAATGAGTTTGTTATTTGTGATGACAGCATAGAAGGAAATGTGGCTTGGTGTCATGCCCAAGTAAAGTTACATGTAGTGTACAGTATAGTCTGTGGTTTAATGTAACACTAATTCTTGATGGTTCGCAACCACATTTTTCCCAGACCAAAAGAACTTGATACATTTTTTATGTCATTTTGAATGCATTTCAGGTATTGTAAACCACAATACCTAACCCAAAACTCTGGAAAAAACTGGAACTGGAAATTTACACAGAAGCCAAGAACAGAAGACACTGATCTGATGGCCTGGCTAAACATATCGCCTACATATGGATTTTTCAATTTTTTAACAGGAAGCCACATTATGTTGATTCAAAACAGCAATTTAAAACACTGACTTAATTTTAATAGTTAATATGGAGCAACTTATTTTATCTGGGAAGTAATAATAAAATACACTGAAGTTTCCAAACTTATTTTACCGTCCTGTACATTTAGACCTTTTGGATCCATAAAAAATCTGAAGAAGTGCTTTGTAGGTAACTTTAATACAAATACACTCAAAAATAAATAGATTACTAAAATACAACAAATATTCCTAGTTTTTTTAACAATTGAGCAGCAGTAAGACTGCAAAAGAAAAAAAAGAATAAGAATCAAGCCTTAAAAGGTAAAAGAATACAAATGTTTGGTTTCAGTTAACACACTTGTATTCACCCACAAAATTTCATTTAAAAGTGAGTGTTGAAGTTTCAGGAGGGAAAAAATATTTCATCGAAAATAAGATTCTTCAGTAATTTTTAAATTAGAAATATGAGTCGAGTATGAGGACAATGTGCTGTTTTTCATCTAAAATAGCAGTTAACATTTTTTGATTCGCTGTCCTCTAAATGTCACAAGAAACAAAGACAAACAGGAGTTCAAGTGATAAACTTTCAAAAGTCTGCCTGACTTTTCAAACCAAGACAAACAACAAGAATTTATCGAACGCAGTGGATTATAGCAACAAACTAGCTAGCGGCCCCGTCTTTCCGCCGTATATTGTTCCCCGATGAGGGATCATAAAATGTGCAACCCTCTGCGCAAGTGTTTGTTTACATCAGAAGAAATAATACTCCCTCTCAGACAAGGGGTCTCAGTGGCTTTGATAAGGATCACAGCTATTTATTACACCCAGCAGAGCCTTTCAGTGAATTGCTTGATAATGAGTTGTCTCACCAGAATACACTCAGCAGACACAACAGTGGAATTCTGACTCTTGGTTTATCTAAGGGTTTATGTGATGGAAAGTTCTGCATAGATGATCAGTAAGCAAAAAGGAAAAAAAAAATTGTAAAAATCTGGTCATTGGGAAAAATAAGAAAGTTCTCTGCTCATGTTACTTTTTGTATTCAATCAGCCTTGAGTCACCATTCGCAGTCTCTGCAGGGGGTGACAAACCTCTCAAGGGCACAAAGATGGAAAATATCAACCAATCACAGGCCAGTTAGTCAAACTATTAGCTGGTCATAGCTCTATCTCCCACACTGTCCTTCACCCTGGGGTAGGAAAGAAAAAAAAATAAGTACTGGACTGCAGCCAGTTCAAAACTGCAGGGTGACACACACACATAGACACACTAACCAAAAGAGATTCAAAGACCTTGACCCACTCATTCCTCTCCAAGGCTTCAATGCCAAAGCTATGGTTCTAACTAAACACATCCTTCAAGAGGAAAGATAGTTTAACCCTCTGAAACCAATGCTTTGTTTCAGCCTCGGTCTCATGCTTAATCCCTCACAAATCCCAAACCTCTGTGGGACTCATGGTTAGCCAAAGTGGCAAAAAAATACCCAGAGGAAAGAAGCTTACGAAATATTCAAAAAGTCATTGTTAAGCAAACTTTGATTATCAGAAGCAATAACACAGTCCAAATACATGATTAAAATTCACATATATGAGAAGCATTCTGCATTTTGACAAGCAAATGCAGAATGAGCTCAAGAGAATCTAAATGCAATAAGAGCTGGAAGGGAATCTAAAAACTGCTGTTACACAATCAGATTATGCAAAGGGTGAGATCCAGGACAAAATTTTTAGAACTCAAACGAGAAAAATAAAAAAAAGAAAATAAAAATTGATACAAATGTACTTATTTGCAAACCAAACATAACCACTTGAAACATGTGTTACCAACTTCTCTGGTCAGGCACATTTTTCTGAGAAACTGAACCAGTGGACTCTGCATAAATAGAAGATTTAGGCTCTTTACAACCATGTGAAATTTTCAAAGTTGCTATAGGTAACATAAAAATATTTTTCACAGAATTATTAAAATTTTCCACTATGTTGCCACTGTCTCATAAACACTTTTTATGACTGAAGATATTTTCTTGTTTCATCTGTTTTGTGTTCAATACTTTTCATAAATGGATTTCATAATTTTGTAGTAATCTGCTCACAAAATACCCAGTCTGTTGTGTAAAGCTGACTGTACAATAAAGTGATAATGAATTGATTTGATTAAGGTATAGCCATGTTATAGTATGAAAAATTCATGTAAATATCCTAAGCTGGACCTGAAAGACAATATGAAGAGTCATTTTACATAAAGAAATATGAAAAAGCACATATTATCTGTACACAGAAAATTGTACAGAACCTACTGCAAATCTAAACATCTGAAAACCACACATAACTCTTAAAGACATGTGTTTATGTTCTGAAATGAACTTAATCAGCATAATCTTAATTACTAGGCAAAAATATATTTTTCAAATCTCACAGCTCAACAGCAGCATACCATTTAGCCACAGCAGTGTAGAGTGAGAGGCACCAAGAAGGTCCTTGGAAGGTTCCTATTTTGAATGACTGCAGTTATTCGAAAGATTTAATCAACTCTGTTACTCTGGATCTGTGTTTTATTGAAATTATATGTACGTCCACAAAATGATTTTCATTGCACATATTTAAAAAATATGCAGAATCTATTGCAAACATATTTTATAAAACTAACCATAATTTTTCAAGACAAAGAAAAAACTAAATGAGTTTAAAATGGCATTTAGGTTTTTGAGGGGATATGAAAGCTTCATTGTAGTGCCACTACCACTGGGTCATGATCTGTTTCAGAACCATGACAAAACCTCAGTTCTGAATGTTAGACTCCTTACTCCCACTCAAAAAACAGCAGACTGCTGCAGATTTAGATCTAATTTAGAATACTTTTTCTCATTTGTCATTTTGGGGCTCCTCAGGCCTATATTGACATGATTCCACTGACGGGATTGCAGAGGTCAGTTTGTGGATTACCGCAACATGTCTCACCATACATGTGCTTTTGACAGACAAGTTTATATTTCCCTGTCAACAGTGCACAGGTCAGCATATCCAAAATATCTGAGTGGATGAGTCACAATTTCCTCAAGCTTAATGTAAAAGGACTCAGACCTGAATTTCAACAACTTAGTCAGTCATTAAATCTGCCTACTACCACTCCAAATTATTACCAGAGTTGAGGGTTCCTATTGAAACAGGACACAGGAAAACCTGTCCACATTTTGATTTTAGTAGGTTAAATTATTGCAGTAGTCTCAAAACAGACCTCTGTAAAAACACAATAAATAAATCAGGCAGCTGCAAAATCCAAACTGCTGCTGCCAGAGACTTGACCAATACCAAAAAATAGATCATAACCTTTCATCTATGCACTGGTTCCCTATTTTAGAATATGTATAAGGCTATGATGGAAAAGCTTGTTGCCTGTTTGTAAGGCAACTTCATGTTTTATCTGTTTTGGGTCTGCATACATGTGCATTTTATCTATTTAGGATTTTTAATATTAATTTGTTGATTGCAGAAAAAGATTGGCTTACACCATTTGCTTTAGAAAAAAAAAAGACATCATTAATTTTATTTAATTTGACATGGTGATTAATATTTTGCCAAAAGAGATTATTAAAACTTTACTGTAGGGAATCATTTATGCTGAAGTAAACAGTCCAACAACATTTGTCATACAAAAACATGCAAATGTTGCCCCATGGAATGTTTTGTACTATACAAGCTAGAAAAACATCCTGAAAATGTACACACATAATTATTCTGGCTGTTTGTGACGGTCACTTTCTAAAAAGATGGCTCGAAATGAATTAAAAGGGGTGTTTAGCTTCTCGGAGACGACAAAAAAAGTATTTCAATCTCCATAGCTCAGCAGCAGCATGTCACACCATCATGACTAAATGCTGGGATATCTACTCTGTGTACAACAAACAAATCCACATCCAGTGCTGAGCGAATGTTTTTTTTTTTTTTTTTTCTGCTTCAGCACAAATAATGGGCATCTTTTTAGAGAACCAGAGCAAAAAAAAAAAAAAAAAAAAGCACAGGACCCAACATCTGCTTAGTAAGGGGCCTGAGGAGGTTCAAATAAAAAGCTTCCCTGTATGTACACAACAGTAACTAGGCGAGGGCGTCCTCAGCTGGTAAGGCATATGATTCAGGCACTTGTGAGGAGAGGTCACTACAGTCTGTGAATACAAGACGCCCTCTGAGTCTGGATACTCGCAGGACTGCCACAGCCACCCAGCTGGGTGCACTTCATCCCCCGCCCATGCATTCGACAAGCCTGTTGCTCATTGATTACGGCAAAGTGCTTGGGGCTTACTTGCTGTCTGGTCTGCTTGCTCCATTTCTAACTGAATACAGAAACATGAGAATAAAACAGGGTTACATGCGAGGTCAGAGTAGACTAATAATCAGAGTGTAAATCTTTTTGCCCTACAAAGAATCGCTGTCAGAGCAAAAGCTTCCCAGAATCTTCACTCTTCCCCAATTATTGATCTGCAGCTACTCCACTCCCATCGTTCATCCTGACAGCAACCACTCACACTCGTGCAAAAGTGCGGTGGTCCTGAAAACATTTCAAAGTGTCAGAGCTTCACCTGTGGTTCACAAACTGGTTTGATGGCGAGTGCTTCTCTGAAATGTGATTTTATACAAGATTTGCTTTATTTGACCATAAGTGAGCTTTAATCTATGCAATGGATGATGCTCATGGTGAGCAGGGGGAAGATCCATATTCTTAAAGCAATCATCCACACGCTAAAACTTTTTGCCCATAAGATTTTTTACTCTAACCCCCCACCCCCCCAAAAAAAGGACTGAAAAGATGTTTCACTTTTAGAGATGATGGGAGGAAGACTTCTACCACTTTCTGATGGCAACCTCCTGTTCTATATTTAGCTCCATTCATCTTCCCATCCACTCTGGCCAACTTCCATGTTCATGATGAAAAAGAGCCGAGTGGCCAACATGTTCACACTTGAGGATAGTGGGCTTGGATAGTTTATAAAAATAAAATCAGCAGTAATTCCTCTAGTTTTATTCAGACTCAACTTAGATTCTCTTCCAGCTCATTCTGCATAAGTAACATTACTATCTGCTTGTTGTGTCTTTCTCATCGCTTATTAGAGAAAAGTCTACACTTTAATATGCGTGTGAGTGCAAGAGCCATACAGTCAGACATTATTTAAAATCTGTTGGTGAAAGAGTTATAGTCGGGGTCCTGCAGGCTGGAGAAATTAGTTGTGGGGTGGTTCTGACTAATGCTGTGGGACAGTGGACAGATCGTTCTTGGAGCCTAATGTCCAAAAACCCGAGGACAAGGTCAATGATTTTTAAAGAACTCAAACTCACTTGGAAAGATGGTTGATTGCTATGAGAACTTCAGGTTTGCAATGAACCAACACTCAGTCTGCATAAAGATCTGACAGGGAAGACAACAGAAAGCTGATCTGACAGGGAAGACAACAGAAAGCTGCCCGTCTCTAATCAACGCCTTTCTGGGGAATTTATTTTTATTTGTTGCATGAAGAAGATACAATTTCTTAGAATATGAACACAAAATATAAATACTACTTTTTCTCCCACATAAAGTTACTGCAATTAGTTAGCATAAATAAAACACAGTTACATGATAAAACAGCAGCTCTGACATTATGTTGTTTTGGTATGTAGTTAGTTGCAGGAAATTTTCATTGTTTTATCGTTATCGTCCCTCCGGCTGACCAGAGATATAATTGGAATATGGAGTGTGAATTATTGGTTCTTAAATTACAATATTCTGCAAAAAATACCCCAAATGAGTCTATTGTTGTTGCATAAGTTTCCTTGGATTCAAACACTAACCCGGTGACAAAGCTTACAACTTAATATATTGTGCAGATAGATGGAAATCAGGTTGTTTAACCTTTCTTGCTGTTTTGATTCAAGTCATTATCTTTGGTAAATCTCTAAATGGTCATTAAAATCAACACGCCTATACCAAAATCCACTATTCTGATATTGGCAGTTTTCTTTTCCAAAAAACAGTATTACATCAAATAAAAAAATAAAAAAACTGAAATTACTACAAGTTCTTTGATATATGTTAATCCATCAGAAAATGACACGGAATGTCATTTCAAGGAGCTAAAGATAACGGGTCCGATTGGCATCTAGAAATAAAATCCAATGCAAGAGACTTAAAATCAATTACAAGCCTTCTAATTTGATCAGAGTTCTGTTAGCAATGCCATCAATTAAAAAGCAATCTAAGGAAGCCCATCTAACTGTATTGAGGCATTAACTCGACACCAACATCTCCTCCTGAACAAACATGTGGTGAGAGCAGAAAGGAAGAAAACTCCTTATGTCTCAAACTCTTATCTATTTTTAATCAACCTCAAACAAATGCGTCAAAGTACATCTGGTGTCTACACTGACAAAAACTGGTTTTGTGAAGATATTTTATTGTTTGACCTGCTGATCAGAGGAGGAAAAAAATAGCAATTGTGATTGCTGGTTGATGAATTGGTACATTTCTACCATCCTGTACTCTCTCTTATTATGTTACTTTTATTTTGTTATTGTGACAGTTGTGTTTCTTGTGTGAATGGTAACAAGAACTACCTAAACATAAAATGGAAGGAAGAGAGTGCATGATGCTTTGTGTGTGTAGTTTGGCCAGTTAAGGATCATTTACCTTATGAGAGTAGGGCGGTCTAGCAAGGTTGATGCCATCCCTGATGAGTCTATCCCTGATCATGATCTTCAGCTTCAGCTTGGGGTACATCACCAGCTCCCTCCTGTTGCCCAGCGTCAAGTTTCTCTGTGCGCCCATGTAGCCACCATTACGCCCGATTCGGTCACTGTTGGGCTCTGTCCAAGACCTGGATCCCCGCAGCTTGGACTCATGCTCCACCGTGTGACCCGTGTAAATCTCTGTCGCGGGTGGCATCGGTTCAAGGGTGAAGTACAGACCGCTGGCCGTCTCTTTGGCTTCCTCCTTCAGCCTTCTCACCGCGTCGTGGATCCTCTGTCTGTGGTGAGGGATGTAGACCCCGATGGCGTCCAGGTCGGGCTCTCCTATTTGTTTGCAAACTTCTAGATCGTCGTAGCCATTATCCACGAAGGACTCTACGTACTGCGAGAGCTGAAGGGTCTTCAGCCACTCGAAGACAATGACAGGTCCGCTGCTTGTCATTTTGGCTGTATGGAGAAAACTCAGGTGGCCCTTACTTTCCTGTTCTGCGTCTCAAACGCATTCTCAGTCAGGCACTGGCCGTGACTTCAACTCTAAGACTCAGCGGCGTAAAGAATTGTATTAAGCACTTCGTAGATAAGCCATGCCAAAATATTGGGCTACCATACTAAAATCATCAAAACCAGCAGTACTTCTCAATATTTAGGAACACATTCATACGAGGTAGCCTTCAAAATCCACTCGCTTTTTGAGTTTCAAAGATTGTTTTGCCCGTGCCAGCGTGGTTTGTTGTGCGCAACAAGGCTGTACCTTAAACAATCAGATGTCTCCAAGTGCTGTCATTCAAACAGCTTCGAAATCAGATTCCATCCGTTACGCACGGCAAAGCACGGCTTCAACAGCTCCTGCTGTTTCTCTTTGTCGATCGCCGGCAAAGAAAGGAGAAATAAATCCACTGAGAAGCCGAAGAGGGGGTTCTTCGATTTCTCACAAACAAACAAACAAAAAAAGCTTCCAGAGAATCTGCGTCTAAAGCGCTGGGTCTACCCTCAGTCCAGTTCCTCCACCAACCGGCACATCACTACTCTGGAGCTGCAGCCAAGAACCAACACGCTCTCTGTCTCAGCTGCTGGCGCTGCAATAACGTCCACGCCCCCTTTTTCCAAATCTTACATTTAAAAATAGTGAGCCAAATCCCTTTTTTTCCCCCTCTCCCACTCTGAACTTGTCGCGCAGCCTCGTGGCTTCCCTCCGGGTCACCAGCTTCCCCACTCATTGGACACTGAAGTTAGTTCGAAACAGAAGAGTCTGGCGAAAAGGTAAACACAGATCATGTCATCTGCTGCTGTGTTTGACATTATTACTCCCCAAAGATGTGATTTCGTCCACTCACTGACTGCACCTCTCTCTCTCTCTTGCTTGCTTGTGCACACACACGCACTCGCACTCATTCAGCGTTTCCATGCTTTGGTTTGTCCACACGCATCAGTGCCCTCTGTGTTGGACTGGCAGCATTGCAGCCTCTAAAACGGTTCAAAATCCTTTGAATTTTGATTTATGTTTTTTTACATGTCATAAACCACAAATCTCAAGTGTTTCATTGTGATTTTATTAGATGGATCAACAACAGCAGTGTATAATCATGAAGGATCAATGGTTTTCAGCTTTTACAGTTAAACTGGGAAGTGTGGTGGAAATGTATGCATGTTGCACCACTTTATGGAACAATCCCATTTGCACCAGTGTCGATGCTGATATGTTTGCAAATTCAACTATGGAAAATAGCTCAGTAAAACTGAGCCCTTCACAGAGCAAATCTCTGTGAAGGTCAACACACCTCTGAGCCCTTCACAGAGAAACATTTGTTATTCCACAATAATCTTCAGATTTGTTGCTTCATCTCAGGATTATCAGCCCCATCTCCTTTGAATACGTCATGAGACAAACAGTCTCTCTCATCCAATAGCAAAATTAATGTCTGAACATGTTTTTTTCTGATTATGCAACTCCGTTATAGAATCCAAGACCAATTAAACTGCTGCACTTTAGATCTCCTCTTTATTAACATTAGAAAATGTTAAACAGTTAACCTGGGGAGATACATACAGGGTGAGATCAAAAGGGATGCCATTCCTTAAATAAGATCCGTCTGTCCAAAGGTATGTCATACTGGTCGGTGCTGATGCATGCTCCATCAAATGTGAGCTGACAGCTTGTTAGGGGTCAGTTTGATACAATCACCGTCTTCGTTCTAAGCCGGAAGTGATTTGCCTCATGTCATTATGACATGTGGCAGGACTAGAGAACTAACACAGTCAGTTACAAAGGGTGAAGGGAGCAGCATCACCGTTTCTTTGGAGGGGAAAACAACATAAGAAATAAGCCAGAAACAATTGACTGAGGCTGAGAGGTAAGTGGCAGTTTAGATCTTCATCTCACAGTTGATCCAAGACATGAGTGAGTTGGCGTTTTCTGAGGTTAATCCAGCTGTTTGGTGTCAGTATAATTACTCCAAAATAGTCTCTGTTGTCTTCCTGAGTAGTATGATCTAATTTACTGACAAAAGCACAAAGATGTCCACAGCCTAACATGTCAAATTAAGAGTTTACTGATGCAGTGTCTTGAAAAAGTATTCACACCTTATCTCATGCTACAGCTACCAACATGTAGCTTTTACATAGAGAAACAGAAAGTTGTGCAGAATTGTCAGATATAAGAAACAAAAATTATACCTGCTTAATACAAGGAAACATCTGACAAGTGTTTTGAGCATTTGGAATTACTCCGATATTCTCAAAATAAATTCCAGTGTAAGCATTTCCTTCACAAATAGCTAATGACTAACCATTGTACAAAGACTAAGATTAAAGTAGAGTAACTTAATCTTAGTATTAATTCAGATTTTCTGTGAAGGCCTGCCAGGATATCAAAGATCAGTTAAACAACAACATGAACAACAAGAAAGACATTGAACAGCCAAAATACAAAGTTGTGTAGAAGTTTCAAAAAAAGATAAGGCTGTGAAGATATTTTACAAGCTTTCAACATCACAGAGCAGTGTTTAATCCATCATTCAAAAATAGTGTGGCGCAACTGCAGACCCACCAAGATAGGGGAAACCATCAAGGGTCCAAAGATTGCCCCGGTGAAGCTACAGAGATCTACAGCTCAAGTTTGGCTGGATGGATTTTAGTGGCACACTCCACAAATCTGGAGTTTATGGAAGAGGTTTAATGCACAAACTATGAACAAATCTGAAAATTCCAATCAGCAAACAAAAAATGTTTCCTAATTCTCTAGGTTGAAGGTCAGTTTAAAAAAGCAATAATGTAAATTGGAAAAGAGCAATGTGGTCAAATCCTTCAGTATTTTTTCTGACATATGGATACCAATTCCTCCTGTCAAGTAACGAGCTCGACTAACCAACTTGTGCCCACATCGTTCAAAGTCATAATCCCCATTGACATGGGGGATGGACCACTGCACATGCTACGCTTGCTAATTTTGCCATCCAGATGCTTTTTCAGTGCAGGGCTTGCCAAACCAACATTCTCAATGTGTTACAACAGCATGGGTGGCATTCTGCAGTAAAACACTGAGCGTTAAAACTACCTATCAACAGTCCAGAGCTGTCAATCACTAACATGTGGCACATTATAAAGTAATAAAGATGCCAGCTGCTAATATCTGTCATCCTATCTGAGGGGAATGCAACACATTTTGCAGGACATTTGAGTTCAGAGTGATTAGAGGTGTGAACTAAAATGTAAAGCAAACCAGTTAGTAAATAATATACCTCTGTTGTTGTGGGTGACCAAATGCAACAGAAACAGCAATTAAATAAATAAAAAAAAAGATTAGACTTCCCAACTTTGCACTATTTTAGTAAAAGATGTGGTTTAAGCATTTTCACATTGTCACTTTTTTTAGGAGACACTTCACATATATCCCAGTAGAAACAGAATATCAGCACAGATTGACAGATGGAACTCGGAAAACGCTGCGCTCTGCAGTAGACAGACTCAGAGTGCATACTGGCAGTGCCAGTACTCCACCCCGCTGTCCTGGACCATGGTGAGCCACCACCAGTCATTGCAACAGTGACAACATCACACACATTTATACAATAATTTAAAACAGAGAATAAAATTAAAACAAAAAGTAGCACCAGAGTGAAAAAAGAAAGTAGCAAAATATATGTTCTTATCCAAATAAATTGTCTGATCTTTAAATTACCAATCAACTATGTAAAGATCAATAGATCCGATGTTAGTAAATTGCTTTTAACAAAATCTCTTTGTCACAAATGTTACTACTGTGGTAGCTGCTAGTCATTTTATTTTTTTGTTCACTGCTTAAGAAAAACACAAGGCTTTCATATCACGTTTCAATAACTGGCTGCCAGTGTATCTTTGTACCGTCTCACTGTTTTGCAATTGTGGGCATATTCAGCTACTCTTCTTTCTGTTGTTGTCTTTCTCTGCAACCAGAGAACTGCTGCAACATCAATAACCACTCAATGATCATCTCTTAATATACAGAGCAAGACCATGGGCAAACATGTTGTGGTGATAGTGAGATAATGGTTTTTATAGGCTGCTTGTCTGAATTGATTGAAACGTTTAGCAGAGCAAGTAGGAAAACTTACAGCAGGTCAACTAAAAGAGGTAGAGGAAGATGACGGGCCACAAGGAAAACATCGGCTTTGTCTATGCAAATAGTTGACACCTTGTGCATCTGCCTTTGTGCTGCTTGACAGGAAAAACTTGAAGACCATAAGGTACAGTTCTTTGTTGGGTGAATTTTTAGTGTTTTGCTGGCTTCAGGTGTCAAGAGTGAGTCATTCCAGACCTCAATTTTAAAATCCTTTGAACCAGAGAATGACTTTTGTCCACTTAAATGTAGGAGCCGTATGGAGGTCAAAAATGTGAGATCTCTGGAAAAGCTTTCAGGGGTTGCTTTTCTTCCAGGATAAGATAGATATTCTGCTGGCAATTCAATAAAAAAAATGGAAAAAAATATTGTCTCTTATTCTGAAATTCACACAGTGAAACATATAAACTGGTTTTCAATGTTATTTAAATGAAGTCAGACAAGATATTAATATTTTAACATGTCATATTGTTAAAAAAAAATTCACCACCAATTCTCTCTGATTTTTTTTTCTTCTTCATAATTTAAGGACTGCAAAAAACACAATTCCTCTAGCTCACATTTATTTGGCCCAGAAAAAGGATTGGAATCACTTCAGAATTAATTTGCACTGAATGTTTTATAACAATTAAGATTTTATTTATGTAGTACATATAAAGACAATGAAACTTGACCAAATTAGTGTTTTACAACTTACATAAATGCTAAGCAAATTAAAGCACAAAACAGCAAATAAAGGACAATGAAAGGAACTAAATAATGGTCAAGTAAAATTACTGTAATAGAAGTATTTCTTTGGACTCCAAAGTCCAAAGAAAATAAGTTCTTCAGTAGACATTTGAACAATTCTATACTTTAATGATAAAAAAAAAATATTATTCCATAATTTTCAGGCACAATTTAGAAGCATAATTTTCATGATTCCATAATCTATGTATTCAATCTGGCTTTAAAATGATTAAGAATGCTTTGGTTTAAAATTCCTATTGTAATTTTGTTTCACCTACTATATACCAAGTTTGTTTGTGGTAGCATTATGCTGCAGTTTACATGTTTTGTTTTTTTAATAGCAAACACTATTGAATCGTTATAAATTGGAAGTTTCCTTTGAATATAAAGAAACAATTCTCATAAATTATTTCAGTTAATCATTCTTTGAACAGACTCACCATCGTTTGTCCTTTTACCCTAGATCCAACATTTATTACATGTGTGTGGAAGGAGGCCGGCCACAAAACTTCCTGTTTGTGATGTCACCCGTTGCATTCCTGGGTTAAACCAAATGAAGGGTTTTCTTTTTTGAATGGAATTATCTCTCCTCTTTACAGTAACCATTTGAGCAGCACTGTAGGAAGTGTTTTAATTTGTAAACCATATTGTTGTGTATGAATTTGTAAATTAGACAAATAATCTTATACTGACTGGATTGTTTGGTTTAACCTAATTTCTAAAAGCACAGACTGACAACTTTCAGGTGTGTGTGGAATCTGACGCCCTCAATTGAGTGGACGCTTCTGGTTCCATTGCTTGTCTCCAGGCTGTGAGAAATTATTGTACAGCTGCTTTAAATATCAAACTTCTTCCATGTGTTATTGCTAGAATGACTCCTTATTTTATCACCTGTTGTTTGGATTTCTTGTGGTGCTTTGTATCAACTATCACAATTTGTAATGTTATTTAACTTTTAGATATTTCTGAGTGGTTTTCTATGATTCTGCTGTTGATGTCTGAACTTTACTCAGAACTATAAATTTGTTGCCCCACATTTTGAAGCAATATCCAATTTGGACAAAATTGAATGCAATCAACGCAAATATCTTTTTTTTTTGTTGAGGAACAAAAAACACATCTTAGCCTCTTTAGGACTAGGCAACTTTAAAACGCTGTTCTGGTTTAAATCAGGTGAGAAAAAGCCAAACTTCATACACTCATGCAATTAAAAACAACAGGAAGGGCTAGACTCTTTAGGGTGCAAAGGTGAAGCAAGGCAGTCATGTCCTTTTCTTGAACCACACTATTAATCTAAATATCTTCAAATCTCACAAGGAGGAACAATTTCTAAACATGTCAGCTGCACCTGCCAATCACAAAACGTCAGCAAAAAAAAAAACATGTCAGTCTTGTGTGTTAGCATTCTCACTCTAGAGTTAAAATTGATGCCATCAATCAAACACGTCTTTGACCTGTTGCTGGAGGTAACCTCTTAAGTTCTTCTGGGGTTTCATTGCAGCTTGTGATGGACAGATCTTAGACACCTGAGGTGTTTTCTGTGAGTGGAATAAAGCAAGACGAGGAAGTCCAATCCCCTTTTGAAAACAAAATCCCCTTTTCTTCAATGTGGACCGCTTGGTCCACAATGTGGACCGCTTGGTCCACATTGAAGAAAAAGGGGATTCTTTTTTTGGTATCCTGTTTTTTTTCTCTTGATTGTAAATCCGGGCTGCATTCCTCTCCCAGAGAGTGAAATGAAAGACGCCTAAAAGAGGAGGAAGTTGGTGCAGAGCAACTGTAGATACCCACGGCAATAAAGCACTGCTAATTAAAATAGCTGTTGTTGCAAATGAGCAGTTAAAATTAATTATGTTTTGTGCAAAAAAAAAGAAAAAAGAAAATTCCTCACATCACAAGCTAATGAGCTAGAAACATTTTTTGGCATGCAGAAAAAGAAACCTCTTTCACAACAGGTAATGGAATAATTTTCTACAAATGGGTTGAACTGTCTTGAAACATTATGCGTCTCATGGAATAATAGAAAAATAAGCCAAATCCCATCATACCACACACAATGCAATGCAAAACATGAATCTGCTCCTTTATGACATTATCCTCCATCGTGTGAAATAAGGCTTTATAGAGGAAAATAATCAGGCTGTGTGACTCTGGTTATTGCCTTGGGTCTTACTTTAATAAACGCCGGGTTTGCAGTGAGAAAGGTGAATCTAAGATAATGTTGGTGCCTCAAAGGGGACAAGCATGTCCCCCTAATCAGCTTCAATTCTAGTCAAGCATGGGCAATCATGTGACTGCGCATTTAAAATTAAGTTTATATAAATATGGTGTGGTATAGAGGAGATTAGCCTGTAACCTTAGTCAAGCTTTAAGTAACCCCAGCTTTAATAGCAGCCTTAAGCTCTGCTGTGTTTGTAGATCTGTTGTTTGTTATCTTTGGGAATAATCCCAAGATTCCATGGGGTTATGAGAAATCAGTAAACACAGTGGGCCAACACCAGCATGTTATATGGCTCACCAAAACATCACTGACCATGGATTATGTGCCTTACTATTCCTACTCTAGACTCTGCTATGTTGACTTCTGAATAAAATGCAAACTTACCCACAAACTATCGCTGTGGTAATTCATTTTGTATCTAATTTTTGAAATAAAGTAACCTTTCAGAGTTTATCGAGGTGTACTTGCATTGTGTCCATGGTCTAGCATTGTCTATACTTAGACAGCGGTTTGACATGGCCTATTATTTGATTGAAAATTACAAAAAAAGAAATATTCAACAAGAACTTTCTGAAATTTAAATTTGACTGCTTGGGAGCAAATTACACAAGGTATGATGACTTTTGCACAGCCTTGCATGCAGAACAACAAATAATATTAAAAATAAGTCATTATACAGCTGCTGGAAAATAATTGAGATTTAGTTGTTTGCAATGTATGCTCAGTCCCTGCCAAATTGTTGCAGTTCTGTTTAAGCCAGAAACATTTGAAATCTCTACCATATCACCTTTGGCTATACTGAAGCCAATTAATGTACCCTTGATGAAGAAATACTCACACACTTAATCGACCTAACGTGAAAGTGATGTGGTAGAATAAATATCCAAATTTGTATCTAAACACAAAGTCTTTTGATGCCACTAGTGTGTAAACAAAACAAAATGCAAGCGCAGTGTTTGGTCTATAGCGTCCTTGTGTGATAAATTGGGAATGACACTCGACTCTGACCCCTGTGGTCTCCACAGCTGACTTTATTTGCAGATACAATCATCTTGAGAGGTCAAGGTCTGGCTGGAAACAAGCATGACAATCTCTGACAGTTATCGATTAGAGATAAATTTCAGTGACCGACATCACCTCATGATCCACAGCCAACCTTGGCGCATAATGGCACCCGGAGGAGTTGGGTTTAATCTCAGAATTTTCTGACCTCAGATTTCAGGATATCCACTCAGGCATTGCTTGAATGTGGATGGATTGTATTAAAACCCTGGGAAATGTAAGAGACTGCAGCTCTTTATGTTTGGGACACTGCAAGCTACAAGGAAGGATTCCAGTTAGTGATCAATTAATCCTTGTTTGACTTAAAATAATGTCTTATTACCTTCCCTTCACCAATGCAGTGATGCAGCAAGCCTAATTAATAAAGATTAGCTATTTTCACCCTCACATAACCTTCTTTTCCTTTCTTAATTAGAATAAGGTGACTGAAAGTGAATTAATCATTATGCAAATATATGAAGAACTTATAAATCTAACAAGTAACTCATCAAAAATGATTGACAGCACAAACGAGATGAATTTTTTTTTTTTGACTCTGCCACACAGAACAGTTTAACATAATCAACTCTTTTTTGATGGCAGAGCCCTCATTTGATTGCAGACATAATTGATTTTAATAATAGAAAATATTCAAGATTCTTTAAAAATGGTCTAAAATGGGTAGTGGGGATTGGGCAAAAGGATTTCTTTCAAAGTTGCAGGTCTAGTCTTTCCTGGAGTCTGTACCACAGGAGAGCAGAAGACAAAAGGGCTATTAGCCACAGCTGCCACATAAATCCCACTACAATAAATCAGATCTCAAATGGATGGGAAGATGATGAAAGATGGCTCCAAGCCCAGGTTTGTTAAGATTTAAAATTCATGAATAAGGCTCCAAGCATTATGACTATTCTCCAGGTCCGCAGATTTAGTAGTGGAGACATAAACTGATGAAACAAAAAGTACAGCATATCACAAATGTTGAAAATGTACATAATTCGAACAACCCCAACAAATCACTGCTATCTTTCCTTTTTACCATACAAACCAAAGTGATGACACATGAGAAAGGAAGTGAAAAATGGGGCAAAAGTAAATGGGTTATCGAACACCACTTTTGTTTCCGTATTTATCTCTGCAGTGTCATCCATTTAGATGGAAAGCATAAAGTTCCACCAGTCATTGTAAGGTACAGTGATGGCTGTGGATGATGATTCCATCATAAACTGAATGATTACCCATGACAAATCAATAATATTCAATAGGGTGCTGTAGGGTTGGATGACCCACTCATTTGTAAAGAGAATTTTTTTTTAGTTTATTGTGAAATAAGAAGCAACGGGTTTATTTATATTTGAGCAGTTCATCTTGGACTTTTTTTTTTTTTTAACCAAATTCACTTTTTCAATTTATTTGTATGTTTCCTACTAAAGCCATATGGAAAGTATATTTCACACAAAGTTTATGATCTTCAGTTTTTGTTGTGAGATGTTGTTCGAAAGCAGATTATCTTGTATGAAGTTGCCGAGGTCACAGTATACACTGCTGTAACTGGAAGGTCATGTGGTTTCTTCTTTCATCATGGGGTAATGAAGGTTTTAAAAAATACATCCTAAGGAAGTTGCTAGAGTAAATCATTTTCACTGTGTCTTTATGTATCGAGAAAAGACAGAATATTAAACATGATGTAGTATAATTTTCTAACTCAGTTAGTCAGTACCTAGAAATGGCAAGTGCATAAATACTAACTCTATTCTTAGGTGTCTTATTATTAGGCGAATTTGTGTTGATACAATTTTCTGGTTGTAATTTATTGGTCTTAAAACTTGTCATTGTAGTGATTAAGTAATATTATAAAAATAATATCCCGATTCTTGCATTGAGTGAAGAAATAAAGCCTAATCAGGAAGAGCATAAAGAGGAGCAGAGTCCCTGCGGCATACACCAGGTTATTTTGCTCTCATGCATGGCATCCAAGGCTACTGTCTCTTCAAACTTCTGGCAATTGTCTTCCTGTCTTTTCCTTGAAGCCAGTTCCCACACTCCTGCTTCGTTCTTGGCTTCCTCAGCTTTGCCTTTCATTCCTCTTAATTATTTGAGAAATTCCTTCAAGACTCTTCCCACAAATCTCTTCATTTCTCCTCCAGTTGCCCTCCTGTGATAAACCCTTGGATATATTCAACAGCACATAACTTAGTCACCTGCCTGTTCATCTTCCAACATTCCTCTGATCTGCAACCTTTAATTCTGGGAAGAAACAACGGAGGAAATGATAACCCAGCTCCCATTCACCACCACCTATCATCCCCATACTCTATGGTCAAGTCTCTCTATCCATTATACAACATAATCCCTCACTTCAGCTAAATGCACTTTAGAACAAATGTTTTGAGGCACATTACGAAAAATTATTTCAATTCATTATTTCAACTAATCTTAGTTGTCAAACAGCATGTTGAGCTCAGTTAGTTATTCAAAGTAGTTCTTAAAAAATCCATCTAAGGAAACCTAGCAGGTTGCATCGAGTTATTTACTTCGGATCTCAAACAATTTCCATTTAGCTCTCCTCCTCAGTGTCTCACCTTAAAACAGTGCACAACAGTTTTGAAACACCAGTCGATGTTTTTTGTATTTTTGTGATTGCTGACAGTGGAAGAATCTAACATTTATCAATCTTCCACTGTCAACAATCACAGAAATGACCTGTGTAGTCGGTCATCTTTTCAGACCGACACACAGTGGTAGCAGCAAGAAGGTCCGGTGTTCAAATCCTGGCCTTAGGTCTGCATGGAGCTTGAATGTTCTCCCTGTGCATGTTTGGATTTTATCGGGGTACTCCTGATTCCTCTCGCTGTTCTAAAACATGACTGTTAGGGTAAACGGTCTCTCTAAATTGCTCTAAGGTGTGAGTGTGTGTATGCCTGATTGTTTGTCTCATGTGGTTCTATGTTTCCTGTGATGGCATCGTGACCTTTCCAGGCTGTACCTTGCTGGACAACTAATGACTGCTGGAGACAGTCACCAGCACTCACCATCCACTGTCCACTATTTCTTTAAAATTATGTTTGAAAAAAAAGAAGCTTTTTTATAACAACTGAAGACAACAATGTTACTTGATTGTACTACAAAGGGAACTAGGTGGCTGGAAAATACATAACACCGTCCTATTAAATCAGCTTTTACAATCAATTCAAAAATCAACCTGCTGCCACTAACCACAAGCTCATATTTTATCTGTAATTTTCTAGTCTCCCTTCAAACATGCTTCATAAAAAGCAAAGCAATGGATGTAAAACATGTAATTTAAAAGAAATAAATAAAGAAAAACAGCCTAGTTTCAAGCAACATATCCTATATGATAAAATCCAGACAAAATCAAAGCCAACATACAAATCACACACCAGGACATCACAGAGTTTTGCAGAGTCACACATGACAAAATCCTCATCCCTTCAAAGTGGATTAAGGAAAGAGATTGAGGCGTTCTACAACTTTAAGGGACAATGCATGGAGTCGAGAACATGAGCTGGTACTGCAAGAACACAAAACACCTTTTTGGAACATGGCAAGTAAATACAAGTATATAAGCAACTATATCGATAAATAGTGAGGAAGTAATGTGCCAAACTATTAAGAAAGTTATCCTCTTTATGTCATGTTTAGGTTTAGTCTGACACAATTTTTTTGTTGAAATAAATTTAGCTATGCATTGACAGGCATTATAAAGTAGGGATTACACTTCAGAGTTGAGGTTAAGGTTAAAAATTATCTTTCAATAAATAAAAGATGCAATTTATATGCAAATGACAATGGTGACATTTGCTGTGATTGCCATTTGTGGGGCTCATCTAAAACGGAAACAACGGCAGCACATTTAAACTGCATGGAAAGACAGGTAAATAGGAGAAACACATATAGTGCTGCAAGAAATATTTAAGATCCTGTTACTTAATAAACTGCCAAAAAGACATTTTAAAAAAGTAATTAAATGTATTCATTTTAAATTATTTTAAAGACCAAAGTTACAGCTGCTCTATCAAAAAGATTTGGAAAAGATTTCTGCTAAATTTTTTTAAAATCCAAACAAGGCCGATTACAGACCACTTCAAAAACATCAAAATGTATTATTCTTACAGAATACATCTTAATTAGACCAACATAAAAAGATCAAATTTTGCTTTGGCAAAAAACAAGAATAGCTGTTCTTTTATCTTTGTGCTTTGAAAGAATCCAGGAAGTACATTGTGAAAACGAGATAAGCAACAAATTTCAAACAGCCAGTGATTTGTAAAAATTACCAAAACTTTTTGAACTAAATAAAATGAACATTTAGTATTTATCACAACGAAACGTGCATCAGGCAAATTCTCCAAAATTTCCTTTTGGTTTCCTTTCAAAAGAACAACCTTAAACAATAAGTTTAAAAGTCATGTATAAATGAGTGGAAGACAAATAGAAACAAGACAAGAGAGGAGATAAGACAAGATACAGTAAATACAAACAAACGTTAAAGGTGTATTTTCTAAAATGGTCACCTGTCCTCCCATAAAGGCCACTCCATGTAATATCGATTGCCAAATTGATCTGGCTGCACCATTGTCCCACTGTCTCGTTATTTCATATGACTGAGGTTTTTTTCTCCTTTTTTGGTACAACTACAGGTGCTTCTGTGAGTGGCCTTAACGTCCTATCCCCCTGTCTCTTGAGGGATGGTTATCGTAGCATGGTAGACTACGGGTATAGAGGGCTTCTATGCCAGTGGGATGAAAGGCAATTTCTAATGAGCAGCTGTGGGATTATCTTGCAGAAAAAGATACGAGACAGAAGAGAAAAAAGGGAATATGAGACTACTTGCAACGAAGAATAGTTTAATCAAATTTGTTGTTTTCTTAGTTATTTTTGGAAAAATATGTGGTCCTGAAATTTTTCTTATGTGCAACAACACACAAAGTAGCTAAACTACTACTTTGCTTGAAATAGTCATAACAACACGGTGTGCCTTTATAACCTGACCAATTTGTTTCTTACATAAACAGCAGATTTTTGAACATGTTTCTTCTTTTTTTTCCATCTTTGGGTTTCAACAAAACCCTCCAAGGTCTTGTTTTGAAAGAAGGATTTCAGAAGATCTTGTGAGTCATAAATAATGCATCCACTCAGACCACTTGCTTAGATCAGCTTGTTGCTCAGCATGGACTTTTCAGTGACAAACAAAAATGCATCTTTAAAAATTCAAAGCTAAATATTATTTGCTCAAAACCAAAAAATTACAACTTCTAATGAAGATAAGGCAATTTCTGTACCATTACAATTCACACATTCCACTAGATACTAAGTAGACTTTTAATTTTGTAGAGGAGAAACTGTCTGAGAAAGTCTCGAAAAGTGATGTAACCTACATTCAATCACAGATCAGAGACAAGCAGCAGAGAGAAGGGAGAAGAGTGACACAACAAAAAAGGAGAAACCCTATTGGGAAATAAAGAGCATCACAATCACGGTGGGGATAAGCCTATTTGTTTCATCAGCTGCTCAAACGAGTCCTCCAGACACACCAGTCTGCCTGAGTGCTTCAAAGCACAGACAGACTGGTGTCTGAGCTTTGAATCATTTACAACAGCCAAATGCAATTCTTTTATCTAGCCGTCCTGAAGATGGAAGACCTAATACTGTTTTAACCTAACAGCCTGGTTTAATTGTATTTATACTTCCTGGGTATGTGAAAAGTATTTAGGCAGCATCAAAACTAATCAACAGACTTGTCTCCAAATTATTTTTATGTATTAAAAAAACAATTGTGACTGTTTAACTTGAAAAGTCATTCTATAAAGGAACCTCAGTGGTCAAACTATCAATGTTATCAAGGGTAACTCAATATACAGTCTCAGTCATTAGCAAAGGTAAAAAGGGCAAAGTATTATGTTACGTTAGTGGTATTCCTACCCTCGTCACATCATGCCTTAATTATTGATTATCTTTTCAAAAGTGAAAGCTGGGAAGTGAAGCATCATGCTGTGCTGACTTGCTCAATTCACCTCAGAAAATGTCTTCAAGTTGATCTCTATCTTTTCTACGACCATCGGAAAAAATCAATTATGCAGCACATTTAAGAGGTCTTTCTATCTGCTAAAGCTCAGGTATTTAGTTGGTATATATTTGCTCTGAATGTTCTTGATATGCCTTCATATGTTTTTCAAAAACCCAGAATTTGACAATTTGGCAGAATTTGACAACCATGATGAAAAGGCACACCAAGCTGGAGTCCAAGCTCAGGATCAAGCAGTTACTGACACTGTATTTTCCAAATGAGCAACATATTCACAAAGTTCATATTCAAATAACATACAAGACCAGGACTTTTAAGGACAAATAAAATTTAAATTCATTGTTCCTCATGTGCCTCTAAAACATTCTTTGCAGCATAGTGTTATGTGGTAACACTATGAATGCTGCATTTGGATGAGAGTGTAATTCTGCTCTGCTTGAAAGCTATGATTCATTGTGAAAAATTTACTTTCACAATGTTTCTGTTTATCAAGAATATTTCTGGTAATATCAAGAAGATTTCTTGTTGGTGCACACCTTGCTTGTTTAGCAACATTGTCAAAGAACTATTGTTTTGCAGAGAATATGAAACATCAGAACTGCAATGTTGACCTTGGTATATTGTCTTAAATTAATGAATAAAAATAAAATAACACAAGAAGCACTACAGTTATAAGGCTACCCTTCTGTGTCATTTTTCCGTATGCAGAGGGTTAAAAGACAAAAACTAAGTTATGACTGAACTGATGGACACATGTTCTATTGATATGACTTTAAATAATGAAGCTACAAAAAATAACACAAAAAATCGACACAGGTTAAGTTAGCCCACATGCAACTTAGGGTGAAGATTCATCCTGGTCCCGGGAATGCAGTGCAGACAACTAAAGTGCAGACTGCTTTCACTCAATAGACCTCCCACCGGGCAGGATACAGTACAATACATGGTTGTGTCAGCTGTTAACCTCCTCTTCTTCTTGGTTTCTCCCCTCCTCCTCCTCTGCTCCTTTGTGTCTAGTTGACTGCTGCTTAGACAGGCCTCTGGGTGAACAGTTCAACAGTCAAGCATCTTAGCGAACATCCTCTGACACCCAAGTCAAACGCCTTGTGTTTCAAATCGGCTGCTTGCTCTCTGGAGAATCTGACCACTTCCCCAAATCCATCTCCTTGCAGCATTTTACTTCAAATGGGTAAAATGAAGACAGGTGGATGAAGGAGAAAAAAAGAAAACTAGCCTTAAGGTAGAATTATGCTTGTACTATATCTGAATCTGACCTTTCTCACTCTAGACAAGAAATAATGGAAACAAACCATTAATACTAACTGGAGAACAATAATTTGCTGTCTGATAACCTTGTAGAAGATAAATCAGAAATGGCACAATTCCTTTTATTAAATTTATTTATATTTTGGGTGTCAAGAAAAGATGAGCTTACTCGTTAAAACCTTCCAATCTCTGGATTACTCCGGTTCTTCTAATTTCAAATTTGCCTCAGGCAAAGAACAGGCTCATTTCCTGCTATGTCAAAATTAATGAACAAGATAATTTTGGGGGAATCAAGGGAAAACACACTTGCGTTTTCACGTGTGTCTGTGCTTGTAAGGTGTACAGACAATCAGGACTCTAAAAATACCCCCATACCTGCCTGTCTTTCGATCCAAGATGATGTTTTAACAAAACATATTAAATTGTAGCAATGTGTAAAATCACATCATTTTTGTTCAATTATTGCCAATTAACTCTCATATTCAGTTCTAGATGTTATGGAGTCAAATAAATGTTCACAGCAAGATGTTTTCTTGTGTTTGTCTGTGACAAGTGAAAAAAATAGCATTTGTTTTATTTGATGTCAGTCACTTTAATTGATTCTCCAGTATTATAAATGTAACTTTTAAAAACTAAGACATCCTTATTTTTTTTAAAGACTGAAAGGTAAAATATTTTGCAAATGCATTTTGTACTGATGGATCATGGCTAGGTTTTAAGAAAAGCTTGAAATCAAAACCAAAACAGAAGTAACACCAATAGGGCTAGTTGCTTAAACTAGCCCTATTTGGCAATCTATTCAAATTAATGAACGTTAGAGGTTACAGAGCAAGAAATTTGAGTAGCAAGTCCCTAAACTAATTTGCAAGAGCATTTTAACATTATTTCATGTATTGTTTGTTAATCCACAGGCACATTTTTAGCCCCCTTAACTCCCTTACAGATGCTGATTGGAGCCCAGCAACCATAAGAAAAAATTGAAACACCTTTAACTTAGTTAAAATTTGGGCAAATTTTAACTAAGTCCTTAGTTAAAATTTGCAAAAATTTGCAAATTTTAACTAAGTCCTTAGTTAAAATTTGCCCAAAAGGAAGGAAAAACACAACCTGGCAAACATGAGACACTGAAAGGTGGAAGTAAATTGGATTAGAAAGTTTCTGATTAGAAACATTTTTTTGTTGTTTGGATGGTACTAAAGTCCAGCAACGGTACCATAAGAAAGAAATCCCACTGGAGATGTATTCAAAGCAGCAGAGTGAAAATGATTCCATCACAATCTGCAGAGTATTTTCCAAAATGGACCAATGGACTTTCGAGTTGTAAATGGACATGGAACTTCAGCTGATGATAGCTTTCAGTGGGCAGTCACCTGTCCGATAAGGGTTTATTCCTCAAAAATAATGCTCGTCTTTTGGACTTTCCTACATATTCACTTGATCTACTCTCCATTCAGTGCCAAAATATTCTGGCATTGACAGCAAGGAGAGTTTATAGAAAAAGGTATCAGTTCCACAGTGCATGCTCTTCATGAAGCCATTTTCCACACCTGGAGTAATGTTTACACCAGCCTACTGCGAGCATTTGCATTAAGCATGCACAAACAAATATTTGAACTTATCATGAGCCACAGGACAACTCATACATGATTCCGCAGTGTGAAATGCAAATACATGAAAATTATTCTCCAGTCACAAAATGTTGTTCGGGAGCGTATCATCACCAAATAATTTTCTGTAGCTTTCTTGCAACATGAACTGACTTTGACCTAAGTTTAAGCTTTGTGGAAGCTGCTTCAGGAGAAACAGTGTAAAGAATGATGTACCATTACATCATTCTGAAAAGTGCAGACGGCACATTTGACATGCATGTGAAGGTGAGGGATTCGGCCTACCTCTATTAAAAATGAAAGACCTGGACTGTAACATTGCTTTACTGATACAAGAAGTATGGTATTCTTTAAAGAAGTCTTTGTACAGCAAAAAATATAGAGCACTGACAAAACTTCTTAGTGAATATTTTTTTTAAGGTGAAGTATTAGGCTTTTGGCTGTGACTTGTGGCAAAAAAAAGCATCTTATTTGCACGAGATTTTACTGTTTTTCATGGTTCTTTACCTTTCGAGCTTACTGCTTTGGCTTTTTTTTCTGGTGTTAATTGAAGGTCTAAGTTTTTATTAAACTAAAAATCATTTTCTGAAAAATCTGACAATGAACAAGGTGTAAGGTATTTCTTTATGTAGTGTTTCTATAAATGTTATAATTTCAAAAGAAATGTTACGATTTCTTTGGAAATCACAGCCTTGACCTTGATGATGGATGTATGGCCTTTGGACAACTTTTCCTTTGTCCCTTTAATGAGAACAAATCAGGCTGACAGACTATCTTCTACCAGCCACCTTTAATCTGTTTTCTGGTTGAAACAACTATTAGTTGTTGTGCAAAGAGAAGCAAGATAATTGAAAACATCTCTTACCTGTAGACAGCTATGGGTCTAATCAAATCAAACACTTATTGAAGGACTTTTCACTTTGGAGAGAGAGGAAAGGAGAAGGCAACAAAAACAACATTACCTCACAACATTTTTGTAAGTGCTTTAAAACATTTTGCTGATGTACAAAATATCTTGGTAGGAACAAAAGTATTTCCACTGAAGAAAGACAAAACTACAGAGTATATAAAAAAGTGTGTGTGGAAAAAATGGACTGTGAAAAGACCAAAGGAGTTGTCAGACCATCTCTCCCACCTCAGTGAATCTGCGTCTGTCACACTCTGAGACAGCTGTTCCTATGGGGAGAGCCAGCAGGCAGATAGAGCCCCTCTAAGCCTCTCGACACATTTTCTTCCTCCATCCATCAACCGTCACTCTCACTTGGATCTTTCTTCTAAGTCCATTCTGTTCCTCACTTCTAATACTCACCTTGAGCTATTGTTTTCTGCATCACTCATTCCTATTCCTAATATTATTAGATTAACTTTGAGAACAAAAAACAGTTTCTCTCATTAGGCTCATTTGGCAACTGGCCCTGTTTCAGCTGGATAAAAGAAAATATTAAAAAGAAAACGAAAATCAGCATGTTCTCAGCCTACAATTCAAAAAATGTATGTACTGAATACTGTAAGAACCTATATGATTTATGCAGCCTTCTACCTCTACCTGCAGCTGTGAAAGTCAAATCTAAAATCATATCATTATTCCTGAATAATAATGCTCATCTTTTGGACTTTCCTACAAATTCACAAATCTATATTCCATTCAAAATATTCTAGCATTGACAGCCAGGAAAGTTTATATAAAAAGATATAAACATACACAGACAGTGTATGCTCTTCATGAATTGCAAAAAATCTAAACAACAGAGACCCCTATTCCTACAGGACAAGTCTCCGTTTGACTCCGTGTTCTAAAGCCACTGCTAATGGAATATAATACAACTAATTTCTATGTTTGGTGAGGTATTTGAGTTTGTTCAATGGCAGAGACAAGCGGGATACAAGGTCAGATGATCACACGGGTGGGTCAATGTGGCTTACATGCATCATTGAACAAAGCCAAATCAAACTGAGTTTGGGCATTGAGCCATGTGAAGATGACCACTTGCATAAAATGGCAAATATTCACTTTAGTGAAAAACATCTTATCCAAAGGCATTGTCATTGCTTCAGCTGTGCATTATGTCTAACATCTATCAATATAGCTGTCTCATTAAAAAGTTCAATCAGGATCCTTCTGTTTTCTCTGTTACAGGAGATGGTTTATAACCATGATGGCCATACTCCAAAGGCTTCAAGTCTTACAGATGTAAATCTGAAAAAAATACCTTTCAGATATTACAGTACCCAAGAAAGTTTGGATACTATTACATCAGTACAGACTTCACCTCTATGCCATAGAGATTTAATTCAGTACTACATCTAAAAGAGGGTCCAACAAGGCAGACATAATAAAGTAGCCAGATAGATTAATTTTCAGCTTTTTAAATGATTAAAATTTATGTTGACCAATTCTGATGATTTTATGCATGGTGCAACATGAAAGTATTGTATTGTTTAAATGTGCTAAAAAAACAAAACAATGATGAAACCAGCTGCACTCCTCCTCTCTTCTCCTTTCCTCATCTCTGGCTCATACATGTCCCACATGACAAAAAGAGGATTATCCACAGTTCTCAGCTGATTATGAGGCAACACTGGTCAGGGTGATATTTGACCTCCCTCAGTCTGCACAAGGAAATCCTGTTTGTAATCCTGCCTTCGTTAACATGCTCCGGTCTACCTCCCGACCCACACGCACCACAGATAAAGCAGGAATCCTAAAAAAAAAAAAAAAAAAAAAAAAAAAACTACTACCACTGCTTGAAGAAATCAAGAGAAGCCATGTTAAGCACTGATGGATACCACCTAAAAGTATTTTGGTGGAAAAATCTACAACTGCATGTGGTTAACACTCCCTTTGGGACACTGCGCTAAAGTTCAGAAAGACACTGGGGAGTACAGTGAGAAGCAGTGTCAAGAAAAATGAAAGACATAGAATCAGAAAGATGTGTATCAGCACCAGGAATAAAAAAAAGAACGTGGAACAAAGAACAGGGAAAAAAAAATGAAGTGATGCACACAAGGCAGGCTGCGAACAGCACTCGCTTCTTATGTTGGTGGTGGTAGAAGCACTGAAAGAGGCAGAGCTAAACAGAAAAGAAGCAATCTGCTCCCAAAGACAAGTAGATGAGCAAGGGCAACATCCAACACAGGTGAAATGAGAATGCGATTTACATTTATTTGCTGTGCTGTCACAGTGAGTGTCATATATGCTGCATAAATCCCATATATTTTAGAAGGCAGACAGTTGGCCAAGGCACATTTAGGGGTTTATTAGAGAGGCAGGTAATAAGATGTGTATTTATGAGGAGTAGGAACATCGGTGACATCGGCATCACCTATTCATAAGCCTGATGATGGAATCGTTGTTATTCTCCCCTCCTGTCTTATGGGCGGACAAAGAAGAACTCTGAGGTGAGATAGGGGAGAATGGAAATGAAGACGAAAGTGCAGCCAGAAACCAGCAGAGGCTTGAAAATAATAGAGACAAAGTGAATAAAGGAACAAGGGGAAAATGAGTTTGTGAGCGGAATAAAAAAATAAGGACAAATAAGGAATGAGACAAAGAAACAGGTGACAGAATTAGAAGACAAAAACAAGATGGGAAGGGAGTTGAAACAAAATAGAGAGCAATTACCAGAAGAGCAAGAAGAGTATTTCAATAAACCTGTACAATGTCGATTCTGGTGAGAACATCCACTCTTTGGACCCTGTGTCATGAATACCAATGATTCAGACACACCGTAACTGGAATTCACAATGTATACAGACAGCAAAAGCAGCAGTATTAGATATTCCTCCTGAGCATTGACGGGAAGGAGGAGCAGAGAAACAACACATGGCCTTCCTTCCAAATGAAGGGCAGAGGGCAGAATTTGTGTATCACTCCTAGCATAGTTCCCTCTTTCTTTTCAAACATTTTTTGCACTGCAAGAAAAAGAGAAAAGACTGCAATAGATAAATGTTTGTTATTTGTCTTTTGCCAAGTTGATCTTATTTTGCTGCTTAGTATTTTTTCTTAAGCCGTTTAAAGGATTACAGAATTATAATGCTTCAAGAAGTGTTTAAACCTGTCCTGATTCTGGACAGGTTTACTTTTTCACCTGTGCAGCTTAATACACTAGGCAGGAAACTTCTTGTCTCCACGAGAATAACAGATGGCGTCCGACACCACCTGGGCATGACGTCAGAAAGACCAACGGAGAGCCGTGAAATGCCAAGATCCAAGAGTTGTGCTGGTAACGGTTTAACATGAGCAAGTCTTATGACATTTTTGAGTGAAAAGGTCATCCCAGGACCCATCACCATGTTGCTTAATCTTTATTTTTATTTATTTTTTTTTGTCTTAAGAAGACAAAGCAAAAGACAAAGGACAAAATCTACATTGAGGAGTTTCTTGTCATGAGCATTCTGAAAAAATATTGGAATAAAGCTAATAATGATCATACATTCAGCTTTCTGTGCTCAATGCAAACTCTGTTTACGCAAGAAAGCCTAAATGTTATGGTAGGTAGAAGAAAAATCAAATGCGACACATTTTTCTCTAGCACAGAAACATCACATCTCTAGGAGAAAATTGGAAATATCACACTTTAAAGTATACTTCTAAATTGACTGGTAGCAGTGCATTTTGCTTGTGGGAGAGTATCCAAGTATTTCCACTTTTATTAACACAGGAAATGGAAATAATGGGAAATTTAGGGTAGTTATGAACAAAATGCATGTTGTACTATTCTTGTGTCACTAATGGTAATGTGAGGCAGGAAAAACAACCGCATAGTGCTCAGGGTGGCAGGCAGAAAAGATTACCTTAAAACAATGACCTGTCCTGAATGCTCTTTAAAAAGAAACGGGTTGAAATTGAGTTAAACTATGAATACATGCTACTTTTCAAGTTCAATTTTGTACTTCTATATCAAGATACAAACAGTTCATTGGGAGGAATATTTAATGTCAATACTATTGTACATGTATTGGATCTGTTGCTTCATCTGCCTGTTTTGGAAAACATAAGGCTGATTTTTTGCTGTGGTTTGGACATTGACAGAACTCTGGCTTCAGACAAGCTGAATCCACACAGCTTGCCTGCTTCAGTCAGCATTGCCTCCAGAGTTCTTCCTGGTCACGCACCAACAGCTCCTGTCTGAGAGGAAATAAATAGGCTTAGCTCTTTGTCTTTATCCCAGTTATCCATACAAATGCACAAAAGCCTGATTGCACGAGGAGGAGAAAACACAGCAAGGGCAAATTAGAAGACTTGGCAGCGAGTTTCTGCCAAACCATGGCCTGAATGTTTTTGCTTGCATGGACACATTCCTCAGTAGTCCCACCCTATTATTATTAAATGTGTGTAAATGTGCAGTGTGTGGGGAATGCAAATGATGTTGAACTTCTTTAGAAGAGGCAGATCTTTGGCACAGTGACCCACTAAGCCTATTTAAAGTTCTGCTCTCACTCTGACATGTGACAAGTGCTATATTGAAAATGTATCATCAGACACATGGTCATGATTTAGAGAATAGCAACCGTCAACATTATTTTGGTTGTTCTTAACTGCAAGAAAAAGGTTGATGATAGTTTAAATTATGAAAGCCAGATTTTCTCTCAAATGAAGAGATTCATTTTACATGATTTTACATTGAAGGTGAAGTGGAGGGCTTCACTGCTTTCACTGACACCCATGGAAATAAAACCTGTGCATATAAACAATGTGGCAAGGGTTTTAATGAAGTCAGTGCTTTTAGTTTCTTACAGAACATTTATTGTCTTGCTGTTATATGTATGACTGCATTTCTATGGCTGCCAGCTATTAGGACATGTTGATGTCCTTTCTGACTATTCCCAAGGAAATAGTTTTAGACAGAAAGATAATGTTGCACATACATTTGTTATTTAACTTATCAAAGTAAGTATGCAGCTGCAGTCTTCCAAATTTAAAAAAACTCAAAAGTGAAAACATCTTCCACCTCTTGCACAGCTTACTAGCAGAGACCACACACTCTGATACAGCAATTACTTGTCTGTTCTCTGCTGTTTATTTGGCATTCAGTGACAAATGGTCACTTGGTACTGTAGCACTTTAACAAGCCTTTTGTGGGGGTGATGGCAGTTTGGAAGAAGCACATTTGTCACAACAGTTAAATTTTAACTCTCATCTGAGTTGTGATAAACACGTATGCACTGAGAAACATAAAAATGTTGTGCAGGATGGAACATCCCATGCAAACAAATCAGAAAAGTCCAAAAAGACGCTATAAGAAAAAACAAAAAAAGGTTGATTTGGTAACAATGAATCTACACGTTAAGAACAAATGTAACAAAGTAATATGATGCCATAAATATGAAACATAAATAAATAACAGTGGTCCTCTCCATTGTTTTACGAAGCAGATAATTCTAAGAATGAAAAATAAACATTTGTTAATAATGTCAGTCAAAAGCAGAAATTTCCTCCATCTGCTTAAAAACAAACCTTTTGTTTGAAACAAAAAGTGAAACATATGAATAATAATATGGCATCTAAATATGCATTGTCTGATGTAACGATGTAAATTTAACACAAACTATTTTCTTGATTAGAACAATTTTTAACCAATATACGTGGATGGGTGGCCACTTACTGGAGGTTCAGAACAATGGGAGAGTGAAGGCAAATTCTGAGTCAATTGAGGAAGTGTGTTTATCTGCACCTGCAGTGTAATTTCACATCACTGCTTTATCTTCCATTTCAACAATTAAAATGCTTTAAATTAGCATGAAGTCAAATTTAAGATTAAAAAAAGTAACTGCAGAGAGAAAACTAGATTTTACTATAGTTTTCTTGAAATAACATCTTTATGGTAACATTACAGAAGTGTAGTGAAACCACCATGAATACAAACACAAATATATTACATAGTGAGAAGTAGAACTATAAAATAACTGCATTGTTCACAAATGTAAAGTGTAATTTTGGCAGGAAGATGCCAGCATTATGCAGGACAGAGAAGACATGCTAGTTCAAAACAGAGCAAAAATTACATCTATTCTAATGATGACAAAAATCTTAATGATGCCATTTTTGTCAAAATCTTTTTCCATCCATCCACTTATCCTTGCAGGGTCACTGATGCCCATCTCCACTGGTCATCGAGCCTCTTGCTCTGAATTTTAAACATACTGGACTTGTGATGGAGGGCTTTTAAAATAATTTTCATGATGGCCGCTTTTTAAGTCTCAGAGGAACTACAGTCAGATAATAGTTGTTTTGATTTCCTGCTCATGACTTATATACTTATAAAGCAAATAAGTCTACAAGATGTGATAATACTGAATATTTTAGACCCTCATTTCCTGTCTTATAAGAATGAGCGAGCACATTAACAAAATCTGTGATGTGTGTGCAGGTGCACTACATGAACAATTATATTATTGTAATCAATTATCTCTGAACATTTGTTTCATTTTGCCACTGAGGGAAACACCTCACACAAATGGAAAGTAAGGATGGGTCCTCAATGCAAGGTGACAGCTTCAGTCTGAACATATGGAATCTACTTGTCTTTGAATTTAATGCTGTTAGTACAAACTGGCAGACTACACATGGCAATACAATTAGATTACCCACAAAGTAATTAAGACCCCAGTGTCACTGGTTCATCTTCCGATTACCTGTCCAGTGCGATTTCTCACTAGGAGAGGTATGGCTGGAGTTTGGCCACAGTTTTACCTCTTATCTCATCAGGCTAATCAATTCTGCATCAGTGAAGTATTGCTCTGTGTACACCAATTCAGACGACCTCTACTTCAGCTGTAATTTAACAGTTATTGATACATGAAAGTTTGGAATTAAGCGGTATTGAATGAAGTGAAGTTTTCAATTGGAGGCTTTTTAAATTGGAAGAGGAAATACTTTGAAATGGTCCATTAATACATAAAGATGTTAGAGAAAACTTAACTTCAGTTTGTTCTGAAGTTAAGTACAAAGTAATACATAGCTTGTATATAATTTTTTTGAGCGATATCAGTGTGGTCAAACTATAACTAACATGAATATATTGTTACTAACAAATTATACCCCAATTTTCCCTGGCTAATAAATCACAAATTTACTGGACTGTGATTACTTGACTTGGCCCCAAACTTTGAGGTAAGTCATGAGTATTTGTTTCTGAGACTTTAGTGTGATTTAAGTCTATTGACTATGACTCATCATGATCAAAATGTAGTGAATATGAATAAAAAACTCTACATCTGATGACAAAGCAGAAGCTCAACTTATAACTTTCTTAATGTATTTGACAAAATGAACAACTAAAAGAACTTTGACGCATATCTGACTGGACCAAGAAAGTGGAACTGCAAACGCTCACAGTTGTTACAAATCATCCACAGTTCCATCTTTCCAAAGTCTACAAATTTACAGTTAGCCAGATCCATTTCACACATATCTGACAAGAAATTGTGTGTTCTCACCACTTGTTATAAAACTGATTCAGAGTCTGGCAACAGCTTTTCATCATAGCAGCTTTGGCCAAGCAAGCAAGCTGTCTTTGAAGAGTGTTCCTGCTGACCAGGAGCTGGATTAGAGGATTAACTAATTACCAGTAAAAGAAAAGGGCAGCAAACAAAGATGGGTTTTAATCTGCAGATGAGCCAGCTCAGAAGCCACTAATCAACCTGTGGATCACGACTTTCAACACTTCAGGCGCTGATAAGGTCAAAGAGAGGCACAAAGGCCTGAATAAAGAAATTTCAGTTGAAACTTCTAAAATATTTAAAATTCTGTTTGATAAAAATGGGCGAGAAAGTCAATGTCTTACTTCAATTGAGAACAATAAAAAATTAACAGTCAAAAAAAGCAGGAAAATGTACACACACAATAGAGCCTATATATTTTACTATGTACATAAAGATAAGCATCTCCTGTTTTCACTCAGGATTAACAGCATTATTTCTACTTGCAAAATACCAGAGTAATGAGTAAAGGAATTTTTTTTTTCCGTCTTTTTGAAATCTGACAGACAATTTTCCCGATAAAACATTAATGGACATTAAACTGACTGGTCAAATCTTTACAGAAAACAAAAAATCAGCCACAGAATACATACAAAAGTCCTTTCACACATAGAAAGATCCGGTCGCTGTGTTTATATGAAAAACATTCCTAACTTTTAATTCATGCTAAAGTCATAACTTCAAATTTCTTTTTGTTTAAATCTGTCCGCCTATGAACTGGGGTTTCAAGTCGCCTATAAACTGTGGTATAAACTGTATGGAGAATGAAAAACTAAAACATACAGAATGTGGACAAGGTACATATTTTAAATGGAAAATGTATCTGAATTTATCTGTTCAATGTGAAACAGTGGTAAAATTTAATTAATGATGACTAACATTATGTGTATATGTATGCTGTTTTTTTTTACAATCAAAACAGCTTTTAGTTGTGTGTTTAATGTCTGAACTGTCTCTAATGCATTAAAGGAGTGCTTATCTAAGATGCTTTCCATGAGCTAAAAATACGCAACCAGCTGAAATCAGAAATGTCTTTTCAGCACAACTGTAAAGTTACTGACAATTCGATAAATCCTCCCTCAATCTGCACTAAAAGTGCCATGCAAATGCTTAAACCCACGGTGCTAATGGTTCACACTCCGTCTGTCAGATTAAAGCTCATTTACTCGCAGCAGGGTCTTCAATTACCAATGATTAAAACCCCTTTTGGTGTTCCGTTCAAGAAAACCAATCTGTCTCGATCTGTCTGGATTAGGAAGAGCCTCAGGAAAGATGAAAAGAAACTTGGAAGGAGCAGGACAGGTAACAGCATAACTTAATGACTATTTTATACAATCAACATCACAAACACAGTTCAATTCTGGTGTTTTGTTTAATTTTCAATGTGACCTATGTTGACTTTGTGACATAAAGGTATGAAAGGATAATTTTCTAATTCAAATCTGGATAATAGATATTTATATTTATGGATATTGGAAGATTACAGACCTATCCAGCTGTCAATCTAAATTCTTTTCCAATTTTTTTTGTAAAATAGCTGAAGCTTAGTCAGGTTGGATGAAGAGCCTCAATACATTTATTTTCAAATCTTTCCAAAAAGTCTTCTTTGGATTTCAACAGATCAGTACAGCTTTATCTGTACCATCCCATTGTATCTCTGTTTGCTTCGAGCATCCAGAGGGGTGTATTGGAACGGAGGTTTAATACAAATACTTTACACACTTTTTGTGTTTTACATTTAAAACATGCTGTAAACCATTTATTAGTTTCCAAAAATAAAATATTCAAGGACTGTAGTTGCTTTTGCAAGGTCAACTGTCAGAGAAGTCAGTGACAGTTCTGCACATTTTCATGTAGGACCTGCACTACGTGTAAGACTTTATATCTGCATAATTTGATCTGAACCTGCTAAGAACAAACAAACAAATACAGGTAGAGCAAAAGGTAAAACAGGACACAGTCACTCTGTCAGAGTATGGGACATTGTTTCGATTCAATTTGTCATACAGAGAAAAACTAGAGCTACTTTTCTGCACTGGAGCTTATCATTTCAGTCTGTTTCCATTTACCCCACATCTGTCCCAGTTAAGTAAAGGTCTACAGCGTATGCAACAAAATAATGTAACACCTTTTTCTGATAATCTCTGAATCTGTAATATTACAACACACAGGGAACATGAGGAAACAAGCTTATTAGCTTTACAGTATCTGACTGACAGATACATTTCGTTTGATATTACTTCAGTGTAAAAAAAAAAGTGTATATCTTTATTTGGGGTGTGTGAATGTTTTGTTTCGACTCTGTGTGTGGCACATGCAATTGTCAGTTTTATTTATTACTCACAAGTGTAAAAATAAAGCTTTACACACACATACACAAACAGCCGTAGCAACTGTTTGCTGTGTATACATGTATGGGTCTATAGGGGAGGATTTAGGTGGCTGTCCAGGGGAGCAGTGAAGAGAAAAATAGGGTTTGTGTCCCACACACACAAACACAGTTTATATTTTTCACACAACTCTACCATCCCAATTCTTTCAGAAATAGGCCTCCTAAGGTTGGCTGCTTGAGTTAAGCTCCTTTTAGTCTTTGCTTGGTCCCGCAGACTATGAGGGACCTGTAAGGAACCCAGAGCACTCCCTGCAGCTCTGGAGTAAAGATTTAATTCAGCAGGCAGTAGAGGTGTTCACTTCCTAATATTGTCAGGTAAATCATCTGTGATTTGACTTGTGAAGAAGATATTTTCTCCCCTAAAATGAAGACAAATGAAGTGATATATGGAGGAAAAATCTGCATCATAAATCAATGTTAAATAGTGTTTGCTATTTGTCCATGGCAGTGTCAGTGTGCCAGGAGTCACACACTCAGCCCAACCCCTCTTGTGGCCCGTGATGTTTTTCTAATTACTCTGAAATATGATGGAGGGTGTCTCTATTCGAGTGTGTCGCACACTGTGGCACCACCGGCTGCCGAGACATACATCACTCTAATTGGCTCAAATGACTCTAATATATGCCACCATGTTGCCTTCATGGATCAACAGCGTCGCCTTCTGAAAATCAATGCAGGAATTGCATGCTGGGACAGAAGAACGCTGCTTTCAATAAGCAACCCAATGACTTTGGCATTTCAGGCATCACCTTTTCACTATCCACCCATGTTTAGAGAGGCAATTAGCCATAATTGAAAAGACATAGGAAATAGAAAGTGGTAAAATATGTCAGGAAGCGTCAGATTTGGTGCAGTGAGTGTGAGAATGTGAGGGCTAGTGGGTAGGTTAACATCCTTGCAACTATGACAAATCTTGACATTTAAAAGTAGCCTTTAAATATGTGAAATAAAAGGGTAGGAGGTTAAAACTGTTGATTTAGGTTTGCAGCAAAGCCAAGAAACAATCTGAGGAACAACTTCTCAAACTCCTTGTTAAATATGGTAGAGGATCCATGATCCTCTACAAGTTGAGAATAAACATAGCTTTTTGTTCATTCTTAAAAAGCTACAAGTATCATATCTGCAATACACTGGGATTTCAAAATAAAAATCTGTTTGACTTTTCAAACACAAACATGCCAGCAGTTGGTCTTTCAGTAGGAAAGAATATTGAAAAACTGTTGAAATTGTTCAAAGAGGCTGCCTATGTGGGGGATGGTTTTTCAAAATAGCACTGTATGGCACCAACCATAGGGTTAAAGTCTAAACAGAGGGGTCTGCAGAGATGTTACATGCCCTTTTCCTGACCCTAAAGCTGTACAAGTTTGAGATGGAGGGAAGGTCAGCCCCAATGATCCTAACCACAAACCTAAATGTTCATTGCACCCTAAACCTGTCCAGATTTGTGGATGACCCAAACCACACACTGATACTCAATCCACCGTCACCTCCACAGTCTTAAGACTGACCTGGTCAATTACAACAATAGACGCAGCTCCAGTAATACTTTTTAAACTTGGAATCGATGGAAGGGGAATGCTTTGATATGCACACAGTGAATTTCCAGAAGAATGTTATAGATAGAGCACCACAGTTTGAGCTTTATCCTTCCTTGAACTGATGTACTCTCTATCTATATTGTCTATCTGAGATTAAAAGACAGAAGGAGAAAACAAATTATATTGCTCAACAAGAGACATAGATCACTGACACCTTGGTGGAAGTGGAAAATAGTCTTGTTGTGAGGAGTTTTGTGATTTTATTTTTCCTCCCTTCATCTTATCCATCACTATCCTCTTTTCTCGTCCATGACAAAGCAGTTGAGGTAAAAACTTCAACATGGGCTGCAGGACTTCATTTAGGTCCATAAAATTGTCTGAGGAATGATGAAAATGGTCTTAGTGGTGATGTATCGCTGTTGTGCTCAAAACCTCTACAACACCAGGATTCTGACCGTGGCTAAAAAATAAACCCTGGGCCTGAGTTTTTGCTACGTTATCACACCAGTGCAGCTGTTGGTGCTCAAAGAGGCTCAGCAGCCTTCCTCTCACAGAAAGCGCATGGAAATGTTCCACTGAGAAAGATAGGGTTCATGGGGGAGATGAGGTGAGGCTGAAAGGGTGAGCAAAGGGGGTGATAGTGTGGAGAAAAAACATAAAAGAAAAAATTCTTCCAATTTGTCAACAATTTTTTGACAGATGCAATTTTTTAACTCCAAAATATGATGGATAGTGTCTCTATTCAAGTTTTTTTAATGCTTTGAACTTTAAAAGTGGTTCAAACAGAAATTAGAGACAAAACATGAGATATTTATACATTTTACTGATATATAAATTTCCCCTCTTTCAAACAAATGTTTAAAATTCACCTCACATTTCCTAATGTCCCAGAATAAGCCACAGTCTATTGAATTAAACACAAGATCTGAATTTATAACTTATAATATTATCAATACAGTGAGACATTCTTTCCTGAGCCCATTTCCGAAAGGATGTAATTTGGCTTCCCCATTCATTTTTTCCATTCTTAATTATCTTCTGTCTGATCACCAACCCCATGAAAGAGCATTATTAATTAAACAGACTATAATATGCTTATTTTCACACAATTAACACAAGAATAAAGCAAAATAATGTTTTTCAGATGAAATCACATAACATATTTGTTATTACTGACAGGCAAAAAAAGAGAAATAATTAAACATTTGAAAAAAATTTAGACATCAAAAGAACCAACACACAACTTGTGAGATAAAGATTGATCTGTCAGTTTTGTATCATTGAATGTGATGGCTTGCATGTCGGATGTCTCTCTAGGGATCAACACAGTTGTGAATCAGGCAGTGACAAAAAAAATCCTTAAAAGAGAATCAACTTTTCATTGAAATATTGATGTATTCTGTTGTGCCTGAATTGAAGACTCAGGCACTTTTCATATTTATGGATTCATAGGTCTAAAGGTAAGTAGAACATTACTATATGTGGGATGTGTACTTTTAATAATTCTGCTTTATTCTAAACCATTTATTAAAAATAATATTAGGACACAAAACTTTCACATACTGTCCCCATTACCTCTTAGTTGTCTTATCACGGTGAGACCTTGTAAGCGCATATAAAATGAAACAATGCCCTTTGTTGGTTCTTTCATGCTGTCAGCAAATTTCTATTGCTTATGTCTGCAGCTGCTTGTGTCATCCTGTTAATGGAGGGCTTTGTTTAAAAGTAAGTAATTGCAAAGTCACTTTTTTTGGGTTATGATTGACATATGCAGCATTTTAATAACAACTGAAGGTAACATACTTGTAAATGTAACTATGTGTCTGGAATATTAATACATTATACATAATTTAATGTAGTCAATTTGTTTGATACTGTGCATGTCAAAATAATTTCCCTCTCTATTTAAACAGGTTTTGACCAGAATTACATGCATTAGTTGGGTGTTACTTTTTTTTATATTGAATGAGTCCACTAATCATTTAAGCAAAATTTAAGTCAAATTATAGATAATGTCTCACTGCGTCAATCTTTTACTCAAACATATTAACACATTTTTACAGCATGACAGAAAATCTCTTAAAACCAACCCATGTGATAAACCTCAGGATTAGTGTGGATTAACCTCTGAGGATGTTGTACTGGATGGCAATGGTGCACTACAGGCTAACAACTGCCCAGACCTTTATTTACTCAATTTCGCATAATGCACTTTGATTTCATTTAAGTCGGCTAAACTGGGTTCACACCCAACTGATCAGCTTAATGCATGACCCCATGTGGAGATTTTTGTCTCTTTATGCCTTTCTCAATCCCCTGTCATTTAGTCTTCTTTATGCTCCTCATTAGCCTGATATCCTAGGTGGACGGCAACAACAGCCACCGGTTTGAAGTGGTTAAACTGGCAATCTGTCAAATTGAGGCTTTAAAGGAAAACTACTCCTTCCCTTTCCTTTTGTCATACACACCTGGATTGACATGACTGCCTGTTTTAGTGTCTTATCAGCACTCCTTGATGTCTATATTCTGCACAAAAGAGGAGACAGAGGATCCATTAAGTCATGCATGAACTGAAACAATCTATAAGAGAGTGAGAATAACATGGACTCATGGAGAAGAAAGGGACATAGGCCACTAATTTATTGCTGTGCATGCAGTAAATTATTTTCATCCCCAGGATGTTTTCTACAGATTTTATGTAGCACTTCACCAACTTTAACTTCAAAGAATTGTATTTTTACTTTTTTTTTCTTTTAGAAACATTTTGTTTTTTTTACCATCAGGTCAAGTTTTCTTGTAGACTTGATTTTGACTTTCAACTTATTGTTTTAACAGAATAATAATATTTTATCTCTTACACAAAAAAACTAACGACAAAACTAAAAAAGGTGCAATGCTCCTTTGATGCTGGCTCTCTTTACCAAGCTTCACACAAAGGCAGTCATTAGTTACTCACCAAATGTTACAGTGATGTGGTTTCTCAGAATTTTGCAATAACCCATAAAAATGTCAGTTTTAACAATAAAGAATTTAGTAGTCCTTAAGCTAGTTTCTCGGCTAGCTCAACACACATCTACAAAGTCTGCTAGCATTAGCACTTATTACCCTCCAGAAGTATGTCCCATTTTCTACACAATACTGATATGAAACTGCATAAAGTGACTCATTAGTGGACTCTCAATTCAATAACATATTCAACTTTTAAAGGATACCAATATATATGCATCAAAATACATCTTTACTGACCTGTGATATAGAGAAGATCAGGCATATGGGCTTATTCTTCTTCTGTGTGCTCAACTTTCTCTATTCTACCTATGCGAGAGGCGCCCCTGATGGTTGTATGTGGAATCGCACTGACTAACTGAAATAACACTAGGTCGTTTGATTTACTTACAACTCTACACATGAAAGAATTAAATCAAATCCTCTAGAGGTCTGTTTTTGACAAAGCAACAGTACATGATTTAAATAAAAATTTTTAAAAAAGTTTATTTTACATAATAATGTCCCACATCATGACATCTAGATGCTATGACACCTTCGATGGACATTAACTGGGCAATTAGAAATGTTTTGTTTTCAAAAAAATTTTTTAAATCTTCTTTTACATAATTTGTGTGCTTGTACATTAGCATAGCTGCAAATAATGCTAGACAACAACAACAAAAAAAAAACCCAATCAAAATCATATATTTCAGAAAAATTAACCATAGAGCTCCATTTGGGCAAGAAGGGGACATATTTAGGCGCTGTTAGAATAACACAATAAATTCAATGTTTGACGAAGAAGCTTGCAGAAACTGCACTATGATTAGCATCACCGTTCTGACACAGAGCTCATGCTAATCGGAGCAATTAGGTAACAGCACAGGTCTTAATTTATGCAGCTGGGACCAGCTCCCATTTCTAAATGCAGTAGAATGACAGCGATTGTCAATTAGCTACGTAGTAACGGGGACATTTGATGCCACATTCGATGCCACAGATGGAGACAAAATCATCACCATCCCTCCTGCTAATTCTAAGCCTGATTTGCATGATCCATTTAGAAAGTATTTATGAGAATGGAAAATGGCTGTCGCCACTGATGAAGCAGGTTGAATTGATTGTCAGAGGTGAATGTGCTTATTTTTTGTGACTTGTTTATACCTGCAGTAATTTGTGCAAATAGATTCACTATGTGAATCACTAATTATTTAAATAATAAAGCAAAACAAGTAAAAGTGAATAGAAATTATACTGTTTTTGTAATGGTGAGAGTGTGGTTCTTGAGTGCCATACTGATTTGAGGCTGACAATAACAGCTAATTAGGATTTCTAATTAAGCAGTCAGCAGTTTTGACAAATGAGGAGCTATGTAATAATCACCAGAAAGTAGGGCAACCTGGGCAATTTTACTTTAAAACCGCCTTTGCTGTAAGCTATCATTGGGCCATACAAAGTTCAGCATAAGGTTAAAGTATACTGAGGATATATAAGGCCAACATGTCTTAAATATGTGTTAGCATCTATATATATATATATATATATATATATATATATATATATATATATATATATATATATATATATATATATATATATATATATATATATATATATATATATATATATATATTATATATATATATATATATATATACATACATATATATGCAAAACGTTTATATATAATATATATATATATATATATATATATATATATATATATATATATATATATATATATATATATATATATATATATATATATATATATATATATATAATTTACATTTAAAAAATGACTTGCCCACATCTGCCAGAAACCAATGAATTACAAGAATGCTTTATAGATAGCTTGAGTAACTGTACCCAACTTACAAGTAATGGTGACACATAATACTCTATTTAAAACTTTCACACTCTTAATTTACTTTTTAGTTTGTCTCTGGATAAAACAAACTGCTTCCAATAGACTCTCTGTTTAAATATAGCAGAAAGGTTTTGTTTGTTTTCTGATCAAAGTGCAGACATGAGCATAGCTAGATTTAGTTACATCAGAGATGCTGTCTAAAGAGGAACGCCTTGTAATGTCCTATTTTTTGCACATCTGATGCTACAAAAGGTGTGTAATAGCACATTCACTTCTGTTACATTGCCAGTGTGATTAAGTAAGACCTCAAACTTGACAGCAGAAGCAGCGGATGTGAAGAGGTTGAACAGACGTAGGGAAAACAAAAGGATGGCAAGAGAAAGGCCATTTTTGGTAGAAGAGCACTGTGCAAAATCAGAGCATTGTGTAGGTGTGAATCAAAGTGCATATAAAGCTTTTTGCAAGCTCTGAAAGTGTCCAGGGAAGGAAAACCCAGAAAGCTGTTAGAGAGCGAGGTGACAAGATGAGACATAATGTGACAGCTGTCACGTGTCACCTTCTGAGGACAGATGATGTTAGAAAAAAATAGCAATACCTTCCTGATGCTGCTGTGAAATGGTCCAGAAACTGTATCATTTCTGACTTAAAAATGGTGCAAAGGCTACTTTTGTTCACATTCTTCCACCAAATGTGAACAAAAGTAGCTTAGTAGCTTGAGATGCTTACTGAATAACTGTACATACTCAAAGATCAAAATATTCACAGATGGGCTCTGTTTCCTTAGAGTTGGCTATCTTTTGCTGGTCAATATGCTGTATTTAGCATACAGCATATCTTTGAACTTATTGAAGTTCAAAAACCTTTCAATAAGACCGTGATAGAGTAACTCTAACCTTTTTATTTTTTATTCATGGTTGGATGTTTGAAACTTTGTATGAGAGAAAATTACTCCAGTTCAACAATAGCTTGGCAAAAGTTTTGCCCTCTCTCTAGTCTAGTGTAGAAAAGAAAACAATACAATTAATTTCTCCCAGAATTTGCAACATGAAATAGCCCTCATGTTTTCCAAAATCTGCCTTTGATTGGACTGATTGGTCTCTCATGACATCTCCTTATGTACTGCAGAGAGAATACCATGAGATTCTGAAAAACAGAACCAGAGAACCCAGTCAAGTCAAATCTAAGACTGATCACTATGACTCATGTGCGGTAGATATTTTTGTTGACATTGTTTACTTTGCTAGGTTTGTCATATTTTCAGGTGAAGTCTCTTCAAGAATTTTTTTCTAGCATGCCTTAGACATGCGGTCAATGTCACCTTACTATGTTTCTTGAAGGGGTGATTTCATCTGAGAATTTCTGTTTATGTTGGTGATGTCACTTTCGATTGAAGGGTCATGGAGAAAAGTTGTTCTGATAGGCGAACAGTCAAGTCAGAGGAAGGCAGGATGAGCGTTTAGGTGATTTTCACAGCCTGGCATAATTATTATTAAATACTATAAATGTTTTTGTCAATTCTTTTCTCAGTTTTTGCAATGTCTGAGCATAATTTACACAAATATCTGATGTAGTTGAGTCGTCATTTTCATACTCCCATTGGTATTTCCCATGTCTAAATTGGATTTTATTCCACACTTTGAGCAGAGAGAGAATGTGCTATGCAGTGTGTGAATGATTGGTATGCACATAGCTGCATCAGAAATAAACTTGCTAATAATGGACCAAATCTTGCTCATAAATCTCAACAGAAATATCTCGGAGAGCCTCAGTGAACAACCTCTCCTACATATTAATTCTTTAACTGTATTAAATGGACTTCACACAGCAATGCAAATTGCTGTGTGTGTGTGTAAGTATCATATACTACATATATGTTCATTGATTGATATAAATACACAATTCCTCCCATAACTTTGCAATCCCATTTATTTGAAGTGGAGTATCGGTTGTTGTAGTTGCTCAGTTGTCCATATAGCCCAACTGAGACAGAAAGACAGCTGAACACACCTGACCTTTAATATAGTCTCTGTTTCCAGTCTCAGATTGTCAGACACCAGTGCCTCACACCTTCCAGGCTGCTTCAGCTATTCATTGATTAAGATGGGGGGTTGGAGAAGCTATACATTTAAAAGGCATAGTGTCTTTGTTCCCACCTGTCCTGCGTTATTTATTATTCAAAGTCAACTTTTTGGTTCTACATAAGCATAACAAATATGCTTGCAAAATCCAATTGGTCAACACTATAAATACTTCTAGCACAATCTGGTAACCCATCTGCTGTAGTCTAATGAATATACTTCTGCAGGCAATGGTCTATATTTCTGGGCTTCCTGCTTATAGCTGGCAGATATCTGAAAACAATAATGATTTGCAGAGATGCCTTTTTTCCATAGTTGATCGCAGTGTTTTTTATTGTTTTTATAAAATACATCGTTATTCAGTGAAAACCATTGATTGCAAGGATTCTAATTTAGTCAAATTTAAGAGCATATTTAGATTGCTGTTTTTGTGACTGGACAAAAATAACTGCATTTTTTGTAGTTATTGAAGTTGAAACAAACAATGTTACATTGTCCCTCATCTGGATTTGTTTGTGCTTGTTTTATGGAGGGCTAGAGATATGGGATCAGAAATAAAAGGAGTATGTAGAATCAAGACGTGTGAGCTATAAGTAAAAATTTTAACATAAGAAATAACTTGCAAAGAGGTTTCAGCAGGTATGTTCAAGCATTTTTCAAAGTAACTGTCAATCTTTAAATAGCCTCTTTGGGAAATACCTGGATATGTGAACGTCTGAAGTCTGTAATTTCCCACATCCTTTATCATTCAGTCATATAGCTTGTAAAAACTCTAAAATGATGCGAAAGAGGGTCTTGCACCACTTTTCACAGGTAAGTAAAACTACTCCTATGAAAACAATTATGATTTATATTGTAAAATTTTCCAAAAATCATCTTGTAATTTGGTGCACAAATATACAGCCCGTTTCAAGTTCTACTCTACAAGTTGTATATTTTTAAGACAGGAATTTCATTTTATAAATGTCTATATAGTCAGAATCAGAGGTGGGGCTTGGATCACAATAAAACATGGTAGATATGATGGGATATGTAGAGGGCATAGACTGGTTGAATTAATAAAAAAATGTCAAAGGCGCAATTTTGCCTCAGTGGTGTTATTTAAAACAGATGCTAACTAACCTTTTAGCTTAGTTCACTAGCAATTGAATCTAACATATTTAGTCACGTCTTCAATGTTCTGTAGACTTCTCTACTTGACTGAGAAACCATTAAGCACAGCAGCATTAATTGTATTCTGAGGACAATACCGTTGCCTGCTTCAGTTGATCTCATCTGGGAACACGGCACAAGCCATTGTGAACAATCGCCACTATGACTCCAGTTTTACTCAGACAATTACTGACAAGTCGTGCCACCATTGTATTGACGCACTGTACTGTAATGTATTGACTTTCTCTGGTTCTGAATATCAGGCGCCTGATTCAGGATGTGCTTTCATCTGAGAAGGCTGTTTATGTTGGTGATGTCACTTTCGATTGAAGCTTCTTTTCCTCTGCAATTATCTACGGCTGTGCCCTTTTGTTTATGTGTCTAATTCCTCCATTCATTCAAATCAGGCCTTCGTCTGGTACTTTCTGTGGAGCCCTGGTGGAAGCTGATGAATGGATTGGACGTTTTAATTAAAAGAGTGGAGACCTTTGATTGGGTCACCACTAGTTTGTTCCCCTACCGTATTGTTTCCTGGTGCTGCTAAAGGAGCAGAATGATACAGGAACATTAAGCTCATTTTGTTTTACCTGCATTTTGTTGTTCAGATTTTGAAATGAAAGAAACTACAGATTGGATGCACATATTTTGCGCTCTAATATAAATGATTTAATCCGCCTCAAGAACAAGCTCTTTTACCTTTGCCTTGGAAAAACTTTTGAAGCGCTTGAGCTATTACAGCAATTATTATTAATTATTATTATCATAATTATCATACTATTATTAATTTTGTCCTGTTCTCATGACAACTTCCAGTAGTTCTACAGATCTGGAGTTCATAGCAGTTACAAGAAGAAAGCCCTAGGAGTCTTAGTATCACAGCAACCATCTGAAGACGAGGAAGATTGCACTCTTATTTTGCACATACATCTACTATACATCCACACATATAGTAGATCGGTTTAGATTGGAGTTTTTCGGGCAGGGGCGAGGTGAGGAAAAAAGTAACGTCACCAAGCATATGCCAGAATTAAAAAATTGTTTTATTTGTAATGTAAATGAAAAGACAAGACTCTGTGCCAAGCAAATTAAATATGAAAAAAAAACAAAAAAAAACAAAAAAAAACAAAAAGGAAATATAAACATGATTATATAAAGCCTGAATTTTTATGGTTCGATCTGAAGACGCTCCTCTACCAGAGTTTTGTTTGTCATGAGGTGCTAGCTAATAAAGCTATGAGACCAGGTCGACTCATTTGTCATAGTGAGTTTGATGAGCAAGTCCAGGAGTTGTTTTTGTCAAGAAACTAAAGGAAACATGGTCATAGCAGAAAGTGGGTCATATTTGACCCAAGGCAGCTGAAGTATCATGGCATATGGCACCCAGACACGTTAGAAAAGAAAATAGAAACCAGAAAAAAATATCTCTAATTGAAGGTAAAATACCAGTAACTGTGGTTTCCAGAATTTGACTATATTAATATGATAAAATCCAAATAAATTTTATCCATATTTCTCAATCAATCAATCAAATTTTATTTGTATAGCACATTTTAGCAGCAAGGCATTTCAAAGTGCTTTATTACATAACAAACACAAAAACATAAAGTTATCAAGTGGGAATTTTATCCATATAAATATTTGTTTGGTTTCTATGAAGCAAAGTTAAAATAAATTAAACGCAAGATAAAAAGCATAAAAGCTGAAGCAATGAAAAGCGGTACAAAATTATATCTTGTTGTTCCCAGGAACCAAAAGGCTCAGCAACACATTGTGGCCCACGAAAGTGTAGTGACTCAACTCTGCACAGACTCCAAGCAACAAGTTTGATGTTGTTTGCTTGTTTTGACAGCCCTGGAAATATTTGAGGTCATGGCTGTGGGCCAGAACTTGAACTTACATCTTTAAAACATTACTCAGCTAATACCACACCCATCCACCTCTCTGCCACTAGCCTCCTCCAGAGAACCTCTGCTCCTCCAATGCTTTTAGTGTTGCTTTCTTGCAAGCCTTTGACTGTGCGTCTGCAGGTTGAAAAGTTTAGTTTAGATTAAGTTTGGGACACATCTGTCACCCGATGTTACCATGTAAAGGATCTACAACAGAACAGAAGTGTGTGATTGCAGTCTGGGTGGAAGCCAAACAATAACCAGAGAAGATGCCTGAAGATCTACTGCTTGTTCTCAATTCTGGAATATACTGTAACTTTACCAAAAATGGACTGTTAGTGATGTAGTATTGACAGCTAACCTGAATTACAGATTCACCAGTTTGCCAAGCAACATTTTGTCTGTTTTGTTACTTGCTCTGAAAATAGAATGAGAGCCAAAGAGGGTTTTACTGCTGAGTCCTCAGACAGCTGATTTACATTCCAGCTTGAATTACTGTAAAGTATGAAGCTACTAAAAGTGAAGACCTGATCATCTGGCTCTCATCATTTTTAAAACCTTGTCAGCAAGTTTTTTTTGTTTTTTTTTTGTACAAGAAATCTTTAGTTGCCCCTGAACTCTTCAAATAAATACAACAGATACTTATATTGTACAGTTCTAATGGATGTTGGATTGATTTAGTGTGGCCACCTACAGCTAACCTTCAGTTTATGACTGAGCTGTCATGTTTATGCCTTTCATGCTTTCTGGTTGGATCTCTTTTGAATCCTTGATCATGTTGGCCTTTTAATTTATTCCAAATGTAGTCAGACAGCCAAATTTCTTTCCATTAATATTTAACATCAAATTAATCACAAGATATTTATTAAAGGTCTTGCACGTTGAAAATATGTGGCTTTGTTTAAACACCAGATTCAAGAAAATGTTTGTTGTGTCAGAACTCCAAAAGCCTCAGCACAGTTTATCAGCTTTAAATGCAATCAAAAGAGCTCCCTGAAATTGTTAACCGTTGAAGCATTCCCTAGGATTTATTTACTTGTTTTTGCATATCAGCCCCATTCCAGTTTTATGATTTATTTTTGCCTTGAAAAGTGATTGGCCATACATGCTGCTCTCTGAACCTGTACTTAACATGGAAATGTTCGAGTACATCTATGGTAATTTCCCATTTCTCATTTGCCCCCTTATTTGATATGACAAATTTTATGTCTTCTTCAGTGTATGTAACTCACTTTAGCGCTCCATAATATTCACAGTAGAATCTGATTGTTGCATTAAAATTATGTGCACAAAAAATCTGAAATGACTCGGTTTGTAAGTGTATACGTAGATTTCAAGAATACCAAAAGGCATCTATTCAAACATAATAGAGATGTCACACCTGCATTGTGTGACTTCGAACACAATGCAGGTGAAACACAGTTTCATTAATTCCCTCCTCTTTAATACAGTGTGACTTGATGTTCTTAACGTTCTGTGAGTTAGGAAGTGCTCTGGATGAAATTGGAAAAGTGTAGGGAAGACTGAATCCCATTTCAGTTCCAAATTGAACACAGCTGCAAACAAAAAAGTGAGGCATCATCTACCATGTCTGAGTCTCACTCCATGCAAAGAAAGCGTTATGTTAGCGTTAAGTGAACAAGGATATAATGCTTCTTGTTTTTGTGTATTACCAATGTCTACACATTTGCATTTATATGTGAAGCCTCTCTGATGCTTGTGATTAAATTAAGTCTGACCTGATGGTGCATCACACAGATGATGCAGCACCAACTGCTGAAAATAACCAGTCTATTTCAGCTTGTGGGGGATCACTCATGTTGCATTTACTGATTACCAAATGACTTCCAAATAACTGTGGCTTTCCTGCATGTTTGTGCTTCCAAAGTCAGCTTTGTGCATTTTCTTAAATAAAAGACTGAAAGCCCCATCATTCTACACTTCTATTTCACAGCTTATGCAGAGTATGTGAAAATGTACAAATAAAATAAAAATCAAATGTCTTACATTGTAAGTGATCAAGCTTAATCAGAATAAGTTTTATTCACCAAGTTTGTGTCCATAAACAAGGAGTTCGACTTTGTTCATCTTATTTTCATTGAAGATATTTTAGATATAAATGTATAAGAACATATTTTTTAAAAATATGTTTATGCACATTGTTTAATTATATAATGAGGAATTATTGAATTAGAAATAGACATGAGCATGCTATTAATTGCTAAGAGAGATGTGAAAAGAAACTTTGTCAAGGATCTGTAAAGAGAACAATACTTGACACAGCAGAGTTCAAAATTATGACTGATATTTTAGAAAATACAAGAGGTTGCAAATGAAGTCTCCTTTGGGGCAAAGAAGTGTGTCATTAATCACCTCTTGTTACATAGCTTTAAATATCTAAAACCTGGCAGTGTATCCATCACATTACAGAATGTTATGTTTTAATTTGCCATATTTCCAAACAGAAGTCATCTATAAAATGTTCCACACATACATATCTTATAAACCTGCGTGCAGCTGTCAGGCAAAATGTTCAAATGTCTAATTTGCATGATTTAATTTGATGAGAGTTGGAGCAGAACACTGCTCAGACTTGTCATTACTTTGCTTGTAAACCACACAATGACTGTAATGCTCTCAGAGATGCGAAGGCTCATGTTTTCTCAAAGAGAAAATGTTGTTCCACAGAAAAGAAGACATAAAAGAAGATCAAATGAAAACTGGGCATATGGGATTTTTTTCCATACTTTTGTTCTCATACTGCAGAGAAAATTGACAAAATAACTCCCAAAGTGCATTAAATGGGATTAGTTTGCGACAGTACATTTACAAATATCACAAGTAGAATTATAGTGAAAGTTTGTAAGGACGCAGAAAACAATAAACTTCAATAAACTTCACAATAAACTCAGTTTGGTTGAAAAAATTCAAGCAAACTTATACTTTGATTTGACTTTTACTGCAGCTGAACGAACAATCCTGAAACAGACTTAATAAAATAGGTTTAATATGGGCTGGTATTGAAACCGTAGTTAGAGAGGTATCACAGGCAGGATGGATGAATGATATAAATTTCATGTTTATGCTGGTAATGGACTTGCTGTGAGTCCATTAATGCTCTTAAGAAATAAATTTAAAGGAACAAATAATCTCCCTACACCCTTCAAAAAAATCAGTCAGCAAAAATAAATTGATCACAATATATACAAAAAGATTAGCGTGATAGTTAAGAGCTCATTACAGCTTTTAATGTATACACAAATATGTCTCACCTATGCCATCTTATAGATATACTTGAATTCTGAAATGCCATATTAAGGATACTGAATGCTCCTGACTGAGGTTTTGGGTAGAAAAGTATTCAAGCAAACTAAATTTGAACAACTTGCAAATAATTCTTAACTGTTCTGACATTATCACCAGAGTCTCACTTCCAATGTGTCCTTAGAGGTGTTTTAACAGATCAGTTTGATGAAGGATGCGTCTATAAATAAATAGACTGTGATCTTCTTTTTCTTTTTTTTTCTTTTCATATTCAACTCAATTTTCAAAGGCTTATGGAAACAAGATCCCATGAGAAATGTCAAACAATAGAGAACCTTTGCTTAATTGTGCGTTTAGGCAACCGAGACATCAGAATTGAAAACAAACTAGTCTAAATTACTTCCCTTCTAAACTTACATTACTAACATCAGATTAATATGCATCAGTGTTTTCAGGTCATTGATTGAAAAGGCAAGTGTCCCCTAGAAAACATGTTGGCAAATGTTGTTCAGAGCACCTTTTCAGTCAAAAAACTCCCATTTAAACGATTAAATATATCTTTAGTAGCACATATGGTGCAAGTTTGAGTTTGGCATCTATGGTCATGCCACACAACATGAACGCATATGTTTCCTCTGATCGTGTTTTCTGAATTTCAGGGGGTGAGAACGTTGTTTCTGACCTTGAAGTCCAATTGGGGTTATGGGGTGGTGGAGAGACTGAAGAGAACTGAGCAGAAGCTGGCAGCAGCAGGCAGGGAGGCAGTCATGCAGGAGCAGCACATAAAATGCAGAGAGCAGCAGTAGGTTTTATGGTTTAAACAGTCCACCCAATCCATCAGTAGAAGGAGCACAGCTCCAGTTGACTGCCTGAATTCGCATTGCCTGTTAAACTTACATCCTATTAAGAAATAGCATATTAAAAAAATATGTATGCTGTTCTCAATGAAAAAGTCCTTTTTGGCTTTATAGCAGAGAAAACCCTTCAAAAATCTGACCAGCCACTGGTATTTTGGTAGTTTATCTTTGCTAATGAGCCCCAGGTCTGAGTTTGGAAGGGTTTAAATACTATCTTTGACTGTGATTAGTCATATCCCTTATTCTTAATTGTTGCCGTTAGACCCATTCTTCCCATTGCCATTTATCATTGAATTAATTATTTCCCAGTTCTCCATTCAGTTACCACTCCCCAAATACAGCATTCACCTCCCTCAACAGTTGTCATCTTTGTCATATTTCCTAAATAGTTTCTGTTTTTCTCCCAAATACACTTCCTGTGCCATGGCAGTTGTTCCTTTCTCCGTATTACCTCAATTTTCATTTATTGTATTTGGATTTTTTCTTATTGATACATTTTTTTGTTCTAATTTCCCCCACTATGAAATTGGCTCCTCCAACTCAGCAATCCATGACAAAAAGTAAGACGTACAAAAAAATAGTGAAATGATGGCACCTTTGGTTTTTAGGAACATAATTTCTGCCTTCAGTGATATCACCTCTGTAAAACACTGTAATGAACTTCAAATAACTCTGGTGACATGAAGGTCTATTTTAATTTCTAAACCTAATACTAATACAATTAAACTTATTGCAACAGAGTAAAGAAAGGACAAACACAATGGACCACCGAGAAAGTAATACATGTGCATCTCCTGACATAAAGCAGGTTTGGGTGAATCTCAGAAAATTATCTTGCTTGATTTCCCTTTGAGCAATTCCCATGAAATCGTTCAACATATAAGCTGCCTGATCAAAGAAAAAAAAAATTGACAATGAAAAGGCACGGAGAGTGCCGGATGACATCCGCCTCCATTAGTCTGCAACAACCGGTAGATCTCTTTTTATCCTCTCCTGCCGCTTACCGCCACACATTCATCACACATAACGCTGCAGCTCATGAAAGCAGCAGGCAGCACACCACTCTTAATGGAGTACAGGCAAGGCTAGCAACATGCAAATTAATATGCCACACCGGGGTGAAGACTTAATAGAGTCTTATGATTGACCCACATTTAACAAACTCTCACAGGGTAAAATGTATCGCTGTGGCAGCACTCATTTTTCCTCTCTGCTAGCAGCCATTCAAATCCCTTTTCCCAATCACAGCGTTGCCCTGGAAACGCCAGCAGCTGCCAGGCAGTCATTTAGAAATTTCAAAATGAAGCATTTGGATCTTTGAAAATTCCTGCAGTGGGAATACTGTCTGCCAAAGACACATGAGGCAAACGAGGGAGATTAACATTTTTTTGTCATTGTGTTTATTTTTGTTTTGTTTTTTTTAACATCACTTTTTTGTGTAAATGATAATCATTCTGGATAAACCAAAATGACAAACATTTTATGTGAAAACTGTGTGTTTCGCGATTTCTGTTTCACGAGCTGTGTTCATGATCACTGTTTGCGTATGCTATATGCTGAGCAGCTGTGTTTGTTCATTCCAGTTATTTTATTACTGCTGTTGTGGGGGAACAGGGCTATTTACTGGCTAGACATGTTAATTAGACCCCCGATGTGCTACCCAAGCAGATAGGAAAAGTAAAAAGGCCGACTATTCATAAACACATTCAAAAACAGGAGGTCTATTCAGTCTATCTTTTGCATGAGTTTTCCCCTAACAGCTGTCGTGGAGATCTTGATTAAATCATGTGGGGTTCATCAACAGATATTTGCCCACTTTAGGAGTCCATCACGGACTGATTTAAAACCTATGAAATCTTTTGTTTGGTGAGGAGCAACATATGGCAAATAGTCGAATGACTTAATCTCACAGTAACCTAGACATTTTACGATCATGACATGCTGCAGGCCTTCAGCTAAAGGCAACGGGGCATTAAGTAAGTTGAGATAAATTAAGACGATGTGGCTATTACAAAAGAAAAAAAAGGGAAGGCGACTTTACAGATCGCATAGATAATGAAACTATTTCAGATATTTTCACTAGTATTTACATATTAATTTGTAGAAAATTTACAGAAAAAATAAAACTGTGGTAAAACTAAAAATAATGCTTGATTTCTCAGGAAAAGCATGTCATTTAAAAATAATTGTATGATTTGTTTATAAGCGATAGTAAATAAATATATTTGTGAAAAGAAAGTGTTTTTTGTTATGCTTAAAGATTATGGGAAGATTTGCTGGTGCTTCCAAAACTCCTCGTAATACAGTTATGTTTAGAACCAAGTCTTGGACTTTGACAGCCTTGTAACAGGTGCCTTCAAGCTTTTCATCAGCAATCCAGCCTATTTAAGGAGAATAAGGATAGCTTGGCATTGCTGTGTGAATCATATTGTACATGGAGCAAAGAAAATGGAGGCAAAAGCTTTGAGGAGCTTAGAAAATATGAAAAATGAGAATTGACAGTTTCTACTAAGGACACCCTCACAGACAGAGAGAACTGTGCTACCTGTCAATGATGATCAATGGTCATTACCCCTGTAATCTTTTTTCCAAGGCTGACGTTTTGATGCTGATATCAATAAGTCATGCGTTGAAAACTCAACTGCTATTGAAAGCTGCAGTATGTATACTATCACAACAGTATGGTATGATATGGATAAACTGAGATAAAGATAGCTCCTCTGCCTTCTCCCAGTTCTATCAAGAAGCAACCTCTTGTAGTCAAGAGGCTCAGGGAAGAGGAGGAGCTCGATCTTTTCACAGATTGTCTGTGTCAGTGTACTGTCACTACATGGTGACAGCTCTAATAAATATGTCAAAAACATATTTCTTTCTAAACATCACATATGACACTTTTAATGGAGCAAAGACAAAGATTGTTATCCATCAGTATATATATATAGCTAAAACGGTAGTTTTCTTAAGACCTAGAGACATTCAGGGGAAGTGTGTGTAAAACGTTAGAGCAAAGCCATAAGTGAGCTCCTGCAGTTTCTGTAGAGGTGACATGCCAAGTTCAGACATACTTATTCTGAGATAAATTTATGAGAATTCCTATGTCACATTGCCACTATGTCACCTCTAGGTCCTTATTCCCTGGCACTGCTGCTCCTTCACTATATTTATCCCACTCAATCACAACATCTGTTGCATTTTTAACTGTAATAGGTGCCCTGAAAAACAACATACAAAAAACCAAAGTGGAACTCACCAAAATTTTACATTGACAAGCCACAATGTTTCTGAAAGGATATGTTGAAAAGATTTGATTTTTTTTTTTTTTTTTAATATTTGTACATAGAACAACACAGCTATGAAGGAAAACACCACCACACCAATGGAAAACCTTTAATCTTTTCAGGATGCTTAAATCTTGAAAATATTTAAGCATTAAGCAAAACTGGGTTGTGTGAAACACACAACTCCAGTGTTAAGTTTTTTCTTCATGGATGATTCAACAGAAAAATAATGCAAAAATCACTTAAAACTGTCCAAAAACTGGGAAGATCTTAATCCTGTTAAAAATCTATGGAAGTGTCTGGAAATATCTTGTTCAAAGAATTGTTTTTTTTACCCTTTAAAAAACAATTTGAGAAGTCAACAGGTCCAGATTACTTGTTGCAAAGTACTAGACTGTGTTGCCATTGTTGCAAACTATATGAATATTGTTTGTGAGCTTTTTATTTTGTTAAAATATCCATTTATATTAATAATCAAAAACACATTCTGGTTTGTGGAAAAAAAAACATCTTTGTTTAGAAGGGTGCCATCAGATTTGTGCATCTGCAGATTTGCAGATTTACCCTTTAAATTAAAATATTGTTGAAAAGACAAAATGTTATGGACTGGTGTTTTCCAGCCAGTGTGTACATAAATGGGGTGAATCAGGTCTAATAAACAAACTTCATCGGAACACAATTTCTAATTTACTGGATGTGACTGCAGTTGACTTTCTACGTCTTAGTCGTCAAAGATCATTCATTTCCGAGACTCATGCATCATCATAACAGCCGAGCAAGCAGTAACCATGGTTCAGATGAAGGCTTCTGCTGTGTTACCAAAGAAAGAAAAATTCGGGCTTCTCTTATTGCTATTTTCCAAACAGAAAAAGGCGACTGGAAGCCTCAAATGTTACATTAGCATCTCGATTTGGAACAGCCTGCCCTTGGCTGCAAATTTCAGGACAATGAATGGGTTTGCTCCAAGCTGATCATGTTTGAGGCTTTGTCACTTTTTCATTAAAGGGAACCCTTTAAGTATAGCAGGTTTATTGATCTTTAAAATATCTAAAATACAGATAAAATACAGTAATCTCCCTCTTTTTGGGATGTCAAATGATGCTAAGATCTGAGGATGATTTGCTTTTGCTTTTGCTTTAAAAAGTTGCAAAACAAACCCAGCCTCTGAGATTACAAGTGTTTTCTTTCTGAACATTTTTGGTGGGCTTAAATATCACAATATTGCATCCACTTGGGTAAATGTTTTGCTCGTGGTTAGTCAAGTGCTGCACACGAAACACTTTAGAGAAATATGCAGCCCAACATGGTAATTGCTGCAGTGCCATAACAAAAACCATCACGATTCATAAAGACAGGTTTTTGTTGCCACAAAAGACATCTAAACAGCTACCTGGATGTTCCTGTTAATCATTGATGTGGTGCAACCTCGAGATTAGAACTCATGGTATGATCAAACACATTGTGGCAGACAGGGAGCATCCTTAATTAATTTGTTATGGTAACCAGGTTGCATGAAAGTGTCTGCCAGATGGTGTGATCACTGAGCACGCCTCAGCTCAGTGTACATTAGTTCAGAAGAAAACTAGTTGAAGATTTCAAAGCTCGTCCATATGACTTCATTTATATATATATATATATATATATATATATATATATATATATATATATATATATATATATATATATATATATATATATATAAATATATATATATACTGTACACGAGCCGCAAGGAAGGAGGCAGAGGACTAGTGAGTGTGAGAACCACTGTCCAGGACGAAACAACTAAGATCCATAAATACATCAGGGACAAAGCCTCAACAGACAATGTGCTCAGTGAATGTCTCAGACAACAGGGAACGGAGGTTGAGGTGCCAGAGATACCATCATGGGAGGACAAGCCCCTACATGGGATGTACCACCAGCAAATAACCCAAGTGGCTGATATCAGTAAATCCTACCAATGGCTGGAAAAAGCTGGACTCAAGGACAGCACAGAGGCCCTCATCCTGGCCGCCCAGGAACAGGCCCTAAACACCAGAGCAATAGAGGCCCAGATCTACCACACCAGACAAGACCCAAGGTGTAGGTTGTGCAAGGAGGCCCCTGAGACAGTCCAGCACATCACAGCAGGGTGCAAGATACTGGCAGGGAAAGCGTACATGGAGCGACATAACCAAGTGGCAGGCATTGTGTACAGAAACATCTGTGCAGAATATGGACTGGAAACCCCAAGATCAAAGTGGGAAACACCCCCAAAGGTGGTGGAGAACGCCAGAGCTAAGATCCTGTGGGACTTCCAGATCCAGACAGACAAAATGGTAATGGCGAACCAACCAGACATTGTCGTAGTGGATAAACATCAGAGGAAAGCCGTTGTGGTAGATGTAGCAATACCAAGTGATTGCAACATCAGGAAAAAGGAGCACGAGAAACTGGAGAAATACCAGGGCCTCAGGGAAGAACTGGAGAGGGCCTGGAAGGTGAAGACCACAGTGGTGCCTGTGGTCATCGGGGCCCTCGGGGCAGTAACCCCCAAACTGGAGCAGTGGCTACAACAGATCCCAGGAACAACATCAGATATCTCAGTCCAGAAATGTGCAGTCCTTGGCACAGCCAAGATACTGCGCAGAACCCTCAAGCTCCCAGGCCTCTGGTAGAGGACCCGAGCTCAGAGGATAAGAACCACCCGCGGTGGGTGAGAAGGGAATTTTTTTTATATAGGAAATTTTTTTTTCCATATACATATAAAATATCACTGCATCCAACTATCTCTGTTAAAAGACAGCAATCCCAGGAAATTCTGATCATAGGATTGCACGTAAAAGAAAAAGGGCGACATTTCCTGAATCTATTTGAGGATTAATGGACGATTAAGCTGCAGGAATAAGTGTCACTTGGTGAAAATGTCTGCCAGTCGCCCTTCCAGCAGTTCAGCTGCTTTCAAACCAGCCATAAAAGATTCATCCCCTTTGTGCCGACACACAGCATGCCTTGCATATTCAAATGGTCCCTCTCCAAAAAGAGCAAAGACACTCTATCCCAAACAGTGTTTAATATTTGGATGAGTGGAATATTTAAGAATTCACAGACACATTTATCCTTGCATAACAGGGCCCCAGTGACAAAACATTTTAAGACTAAGTATATGCAATGAAGCACTTGAGCTCAGCAGGATAAATGAATCCAAATCATTCCTTGCATAACAGGAAAAAAACACCTAATTTGTTTTGACATAAAGAGGATCAGCAGAGGATAGCAGCAAATAGCTCTTAATAGGAATAACAATTGGAGTTTCACAAAGGAAAAAAAAAAGATTTTGATCCAGAATACAGAACAATTGAGAGTTATCTGTATGTGTCGTAGTTTTATACAAAAACAAAGCATCTGAATCGCTTACATAAGATGCAAAACCTTTACTATTTCTTTGTCCGAGGAGCAAGTCCTCAATTCCCCAGCGAGGGCTCAAAGAACCAGACAGATTGAAAGTTTCTGTAATTACACATGCACACAATCTCAATTTGTGTCAATTTGTGCTGCGGTATTTTGGAACCAAATAAAACAGCAATTTTAAACTCCTCACTCCTCAGGCGGGTGTTTCGTTTTGGTAAGCATTCCATATGCCACCGTCTATTTCATGCATCCATGTGGACAAACGAAAACCACCCTGTTTAGATCTTTTTGTCTATAATTGAAGGAGAAAGTGGGCACAACTCAAACACCAAGTCCTCGCCTTAAGGTTCTTCTCACTGGGAAAGTAACCACTGACCTAAAGTCATTTTTAAGTTACAAGGTCAGAGATTCAGCCACAAAATGTCTGTAGAATGTCTGTGTTCTACATCTCTTTCAACTCTGGCACCAAACAAAAATGTGTGTGTATATATAGTGTGTATATATAAAATGTTTCATTTTGATGCTTTTTTGTGACATTACAACCACAATGTGAATTGTATGTGATAGCTGAAAATGATGTTTTGCACAGCAGAAGACACAATCCAAAATAAAATATCTCAAGTATGTAAGTGTACATTTTCATTCCATCCTGGCTTCTGGTTTTTTATTGCTCCACAGGCTTTTTTTGAGGATTCCTTTGTATTTATTTCCATCAGTCTTGCCATAAACTTTGATAAGTTTTACCATTGTTTAAGAAGAAGCACATCTTCACAGCACAATGCTGCCACCAAAGTGTTTCATACTGGGGATGATTTGTTTATGGTGATGTGCTTTGTTTGTTTTTCCAATATGCAGAGCATATGAAGACCAGAAAGTTTGACTTTTGTCTCAATTGATCGGTGCAAATATTTGCAAATTGAAAAATGTTTCATAGGAAGTTTATGGTTTTGCAAGGTAGAGTGGAAGTAAAGAGAAGACTTTTTTCAATGTACCAGCAAAACACAGAAGTTGCATAGCTTAATGTGTTGTGTACATTTTACATTTGAAGTAAAATAAAATCTGAAATTAGAAAACGTACAAGTAGTAATTTCTAAGACATTTTTTACTTTAATGCAAAAGCATTAATGAAAATGTAGCCTCCAAACGTAATTGTTTGTAACCTATTTATATAATCATGTCTTTTTTCATGCTCTAAAGGTGCAAAAGTGTATAGCAACTATTGTTAATACACTTTGTATCACAGTTCAATTTCACATCTAAATGTCTGCACTATTAACAGGTCTTTTGCTGTATGGGCCACCATTGTGGCTGTACAACTGAAAAAACAAAAAATACAAGAAAATAAAACACTAAAAGCACCAAGGCAAAGGGCATTCACATGCTTATATTTTCCTGGAGAAACACACGGTTGGAGTTATCAAAAATGAATAAATTCCTGGGCATTCTTCTACCACATAGCAGCAGATAATTTAAAGTAAATGGGTTTAAAAGCACAGCCAAGACCCAACAAATATTTGGCAGAAGTATGGGACACACAGTAGAAATAGAGCTTTACTTCTTTAGTTGTTGCTTGATTATTATTTTCACCCCCCAATTGAAGGGCTTGTTGCTTTCACATTTCAGTTTTTTTTTGTTTTTTTTTCCTTGACCCAAGTGACTCCCACTTGCAATCCTCCCAGTTCTACTTCAGGGTTTAATGGGAAGTGTATGTTTTTGAATTAGGCTTTTAGAATGCTGTCTGATGTTTCAGCTGACAGTTCTCATGTTGTGACATAATCAGCCCACAGCTGGAAGGGGATAATGACTGATGATGATCTGCAAGGACTGGCTGCTCTCTTTTTGTCACCTGCGGAGGTAACAAAGTGCCATAAGTAGGTGTGGCTTGCACACCAATTCAAATAAAGCATCAAGTCAGACGACTCCCGCATGGCACAGTCAGATCCACATAATATGTCTGAAAAGATAATGAAACAATGTAAAGAAAGTATTATTGTTGAAGGGGAAAAAAAACTATCTTAAAAATCTGTCGAAAATAATCCCATTCCCTAATGTTGACCAGTGTCTTACATGCCTTTTTTTGTATTTTAATCTCCGTGTCTTCAGTGTTGAGTTTCAAGTCTTTGAAACTAGATGGTCCCCTTGCTATTATGCTAATCTGTTACATTCTCCACACATTATTTTTTATTTTCAAAACAGGATTCTATATGGCATCTCCAGTACAATAATATTATTTCCAGTCAGATGATTACATTTGAGTAAAATTAAAGGATTAATTTAAATCAAATCTGCCAGGCTCATGAATAATTTGGGATCCTCTATCTATAAAATCAGTCTGAAGCCTAAAAACCATTATCTTGCAAATTATCTTACTGGACTATTATGGCTGTACCATATACTAAATACTATTATTATGTTCATAAATTAATATATTAATGTATCATCAAAGAGCATTAGATTTCTAATTAGCAAGGACATTATAGCACAAATCTTTCGCTATTATAGAGAAAGGAAAAACAGTTTTACCAATTTCAATGGAGTACTTATATGTGGAAAGTTTTTATGTTGCTGAGGATGTCATTTATTACCTCTAGCTCTGCCTCGTCTCTTTTTTCTTTATTTATTTTCTGTCTAGGTTATTACCATTTTCTCAGATGTCTTCAATAAGTGGCATATAGTTGAAAGTTTGCTTACAAGTTGAGAAAAAATGTTTCGAAATCAACTAAATGCTTTGACAGTGGACCAAATGAAGAACGGGTGCATCAGTGCAACTATCTAGTCTGTAGTTTTGTAATATGTTTATAATGAACTGTCTCAAAAGATTTGGAGCATCAGCAACAGTCTTGCCTCCATCGGTTTATTACAATTGGTTTCAACTACAACACGGCCAGTCACCTGATTCTGCAATGAGCAGCAGAACACTCTGACTGCAGCCCCTGTGGAAAAGTTGCCTTCCTGCATGCTTGCCACCAGCTTAATCCCTTTCTGGTGTCACACTGATTCCTGTGGTGCGAACATGGCTTAGGTCATTCATGTTTCCAGTCACCACGGCAACAATGGCTCACCGACTTGTCATTTGCTGTGCACCATGCCAGGCTGTGGATTGCCTAACCTTATTTCTCAGTCAGTCAGTAGTTCAAACAGTATGCATCAACAAACACTTCTACCCAGTGACCTTCTCTTTATGGTTTCAGCCAAATTGCACAAAACAACACGCCTTTACCCCCAATGAACCAATTTTTCTCCCTTTGTGTCAGCAGTGTGCCACTCTCACCTTAATTTACCCTTAAAGTTTCCTCGCCACACAAGCTTATTGCAGGTGAAAAGCCCAGCACTTTATGATGATTACTCTGGTTCATCTGATTATTTTAACTTTTACGCAACAGTAACATAATGTCTAATTAAAGATACTGACTCATGACAACCGGTGGAGGAAATGGAGTGGTCAAAATTTCTTTCATGCTTTCGAGTATACATTTGCTCATTAGAGTGTAGGATGCATAGCTCTATTTAAAATATTCCTTTAATTAATACAATTTCCAAATTTGCCCTTTTTCATAAGTATGATTGAACCAGTAATTCAGCTGTTTTGTGTCTGCTTTTAGTCTGACTGATGATCAGTGGAGCACTGTGAAGGCATCATTCAATCACAGTCGGTTTGGTCCCTCCAGCTATCAGTATTTGTTTTTTCAATTAACGTTTTGTGTTGGTTTATTCATGCGTTGCTTATTATTTCTAGACCACACTACAGCGAGGTCCATACATATTTGGACACTAGCACAAGTTTTTTTTTTTTTTTTGAATCTGTTTACTGAAACCTTTTCTATTCACAGTTATCTAAGAGTAACATATATTATGCAGGCTCTAAGCTTATATTCTAGGGTATCTGCATTCAAACTGAATGAAAGATTTAAGAAATTTAGCTCCTTAACATATATTATCTTTTTATGAAAGGGAACAAAAGAAAATGGACAACTGACTCAAAAGCTATTTCACGGCTTAGTGTTGGGCAATTCCTTTTTTATGTCAGCATTTTAAATATAATCATTTTTAATTTTGCAGAAATCCTTCAAATATGTTCGTAAAATATAGTCATGAAATATAAATCCACAATTTTGTGGTACTTTATGTTACCCTATAATAAAATCTTAATAAAATCCACTGTGCTTGCGATTGTAACGTGACAAAATCTGAAATGTTGAGTGGGTATGACAGTGACTGCAGGTCACCAGTTCCAATGCTGCGAGACACTGCAGCCCTGGGAGTGATGATGACTCTCTGCTATTCATCTACCGGGCAAAATCAAACAAAAAGAACAACATTTTACATGTGAAAGAAGTGTTTTATTTACAATGTTTTTTTTCCTTTGTTTTTTGTAGCTTGTAAGCCTGCATTTTCATAAAATAGGTGTGCAAAAAAATTATTTTTAATATCAAAAATGCTTAGTGTTTTGGAAAATATGACTGAAATACAATATATATTTTTTAATGTTATTTTATGACAGCTAAAACTGTAGATTTCCATTAAACTGTAAAAATTTAACAAACTGTAAAGTATGAATATATATATATATATATATATATATATATATATATATATATATATATAAATTCAATTCCCTTCTCACCCACCGCGGGTGGTTCTTATCCTCTGAGCTCGGGTCCTCTACCAGAGGCCTGGGAGCTTGAGGGTTCTGCGCAGTATCTTGGCTGTGCCAAGGACTGCACATTTCTGGACTGAGATGTCTGATGTTGTTCCTGGGATCTGTTGTAGCCACTGCTCCAGTTTGGGGTTACTGCCCCGAGGGCCCCGATGACCACAGGCACCACTGTGGTCTTCACCTTCCAGGCCCTCTCCAGTTCTTCCCTGAGGCCCTGGTATTTCTCTAGTTTCTCGTGCTCCTTTTTTCTGATGTTGCAATCACTTGGTATTGCTACATCTACCACAACGGCTTTCCTCTGATGTTTATCCACTACGACAATGTCTGGTTGGTTCGCCATTACCATTTTGTCTGTCTGGATCTGGAAGTCCCACAGGATCTTAGCTCTGGCGTTCTCCACCACCTTTGGGGGTGTTTCCCACTTTGATCTTGGGGTTTCCAGTCCATATTCTGCACAGATGTTTCTGTACACTATGCCTGCCACTTGGTTATGTCGCTCCATGTACACTTTCCCTGCCAGTATCTTGCACCCTGCTGTGATGTGCTGGACTGTCTCAGGGGCCTCCTTGCACAACCTACACCTTGGGTCTTGTCTGGTGTGGTAGATCTGGGCCTCTATTGCTCTGGTGTTTAGGGCCTGTTCCTGGGCGGCCAGGATGAGGGCCTCTGTGCTGTCCTTGAGTCCAGCTTTTTCCAGCCATTGGTAGGATTTACTTATATCAGCCACTTGGGTTATTTGCTGGTGGTACATCCCATGTAGGGGTTTGTCCTCCCATGATGGTATCTCTGGCACCTCAACCTCCGTTCCCTGTTGTCTGAGACATTCACTGAGCACATTGTCTGTTGAGGCTTTGTCCCTGATGTATTTATGGATCTTAGTTGTTTCGTCCTTGACAGTGGTTCTCACACTCACTAGTCCTCTGCCTCCTTCCTTGCGGCTCGTGTACAGTCTCAGGGTGCTGGATTTGGGATGGAATCCTCCATGCATTGTTAGTAGCTTTCTGGTCTTAATATCTGTGGCTTTTATCTCCTCCTTTGGCCAGCTAATTATTCCAGCAGGGTATCTGATTACTGGCAAGGCATAGCTGTTTATCGCACGGATTTTGTTCTTGCCATTGAGCTGGCTTCTCAGGACTTGCCTTATTCGTTGGAGGTATTTAGCTGTGGCTCCTTTCCTTGTGACCTCATCGAGGTTGCCATTTGCTTGTGGTATACCTAGGTACTTGTAACTGTCCTCTATGTCTGCTATTGTTCCTTCTGGGAGTGAGACCCCTTCTGTGTGGATGACCTTCCCCCTCTTTGTGACCAGCCGACCACATTTCTCTAGTCCGAATGACATCCCAATGTCCGTGCTGTAGATCCTGGTGGTGTGGATCAGTGAGTCGATGTCTCGCTCACACTTGGCGTACAGCTTGATGTCATCCATGTAGAGTAGGTGACTGATATTGGCCCCATTTTTGAGTCTGTATCCGTAGCCAGTCTTGTTGATAACTTGGCTGAGGGGGTTCAGGCCTATGCAGAACAGTAGCGGGGACAGAGCATCTCCTTGGTATATGCCACATTTGATGGACACTTGTGCAAGTGGTTTGCAGTTGGCTTCAAGGGTGGTTTTCCACAGCCTCATCGAGTTTGCAATGAAGGCTCTCAGAGTCCTGTTGATGTTATACATCTCTAAGCATTCAATGATCCAAGTATGCGGCATTGAGTCATAGGCTTTCTTGTAATCAATCCAAGCCATGCACAGGTTGGTGTGTCGGGTTTTGCAGTCTCGGGCAACTGTGCGGTCTACGAGGAGTTGGTGTTTGGCTCCTCTGCTATTTACACCGATACCCTTCTGTGCCGTGCTCATGTGTTTATCCATGTTTTTGCTTATCTTGGCCGCTATGATGCCTGACATGAGCTTCCAGGTTGTGGAGAGGCAGGTTATTGGTCGGTAGTTGGGTGGGACTGGACCCTTTGATGGATCCTTCTGGATTAGGATTGTCCGCCCTTCAGTTAACCATTCAGGGTGAGTCCCACTTTGTAGCAGCTGGTTCATTTGGCTGCCATTCGCTCATGGAGAGCAGTGAGTTTCTTTAGCCAGTAGGCATGGATCATGTCAGGCCCTGGTGCTGTCCAGTTTTTCATACCTGAGACTCTTTCTTGGACATCTGTCACAGTGATGGTTACCGGGGCTTGCTCAGGGAGGTTGCTGTGGTCCTCTCGTAGAGAGATCAGCCACTGTGCATTGCTGTTGTGGGACGCCTCCCTTTCCCATATGCCTTTCCAGTATTGTTCCGTCTCCAGCCTTGGTGGGTCTGCTCTGTTGTTATTGTTACCCTGCCATTGAGAGTACACCTTAGCTGGTTGAGTGGAGAAGAGCCGGTTAATCCTTCTGGATTCATTCTCCCTTGTGTATCTCTTTAGGCGGCTGGCCAAGGCTTGGAGCCTTTGTTTGGCAGTTTCAAGGGCTTCAGGTATGGGCATCTGCCTGTACTTTCTGGGTACTGGTCTTTTCATTGTACCCTTGTGGAGCTCTGACAGTTGGCTCACTTCCCTCCTTGTTACCTTGATTTTAGCCTCTAACCGTCTTTCCATGGTGGGTATTGGGTCTCATGGTTGCTCTTATAGCCAAGTATCTCAAGGATCACTGATGCTGAGTTGTAGATCAGCTCATTGGTTTCTGTTATGGTGTTGGTAGGGATCGTTCTCAATGCTGCATTCACATTCTCAATGAGACTTTCAGATGGTACTTCACTCAGCCGTTGTAATTGGCGCCGGGGAGGCCTGGTTGTCATTCGGGTCATGATTCTCTCTCTCAGGTCAGCAGCTGTCTCGTTCAGCTCTGTTTCGCTTATTGGGGCCGTGTATCCCCTCACTGGGTGGGGACTTGTAGTTAAGTCCCCACAGTCCTGACATCCGGGTTCCTCCCTTTTGCCGTAGCATTTGTGTTGTATCTCGTCAATCTCAAGTTTGTGATAGCAGTTTGCCGTTTGCGGATGTTGGAACACTGAGCTACTAGTTGTTTAGCGCTTAGTGTTGACTGGGATATCGAAGTAACCATTCCTTCCCCAGTCTTTGCATGTAACCCCTCTGACTAGGGTTACTTGAGTAGTAGCATTCCAACAGATCCACATTTTCATCTCTCGCCCATTTCCGTCTTGTTCCAGTAGCCCATTTGTCATCAAGGTGCTCTGGTTCCCCAACACCTGACGCAGACCTTGTTTGGCCGGGCGACGTCTGAGCCGGCATGTTATGCAACTTAGTATCTCTCATGGTATGAGGTAGGCAGTAGCTTGAAGGGTCTTGCCTAAGGACCCAGACTGGATTCGAACCCTGCCCTCTCGGGTGATATACTGATGCCTTATGTATATATACATATATATATATATATATATATATATATATATATATATATATATGTAAAGGTACACCTTTTTGAAGGAATGCTACTAACATTTCTTTAAATATTCACGTTTATATTTTTGATATGGATTAATTACATCTAATAAATCTTCAGTAAATAAAGGTGTTTAATCTGTTCAGACTCATTGAATGCATCAATGTGTATTTGCTGCCCTCTAGTGTAAAGACTGAAACATTTCAGAAACTAGAGAGTCATCCAAATACCTCCTTACAGCTACCTGTATGTAAATTGCTGCTGGACTGCATACTGCCATGTGGAAACTTCAGCCACAACATTAAGACTGTTACTGATACAAGTAAAAGATAATTCTATTTGTTGGATATAACTTTAGCTAAGTTGTTTTTTTCCATTTTTAATTAAATTTTGTTTTGCAGGGCCACACTTCATTCTTGTGTCTATTTCAGTTTTGATTATGAAATATGTTTTGCAATTAGTGAGACCATACATTTTCTAATGAACACACAAGGATAGCCTCTAACTACCAGAGAAAGCTACAGTGCCTTGCAATCCTCCATAAACTAAATCAAGCAAAAAAATGATTTTTAAGATAAACAATCTGAAGTGCGGTGTGCATTTGTATTTGCCATACTAGACTTCAACTGCACAACACTGAACCTCAGTATAAATTCAGCTATTGTATGAAAGCTTCAGCAGTTTGTTACAAAACATAAGCGGAGAAACAAGGAGAACATCTGTGAGATCATATATAACATTGAGGAGAAGAATAAAGCTTCTGAAAAAGCCTCTAAAACCTGAAATGTATAATAGAATGCTGTTGAATCTATTATTAAAAAAAAAATAATTACGAAGACTACACTGAAACAGGCATGCAAGAAACTGAGAGAGTTAATCAGAGTAGCTATTGGGAGGCCCAGGGTAACTAGAAAAGCGGCAGATTGTCAACCAGAAAACTATTTATTCACTCTGCAACAAAGGAACCATTGTTGACAGTTCGATAAAAGACACCAAGCTTAGATCTTACAACAAGCCAAGTCAGGGACAAATGAAACACGTAAAAGGAGATGCTCTGGTCAAATGAAAACAAAACTAAACTTGGCCTCCATGTAAAAATAACTGGGCATTTCCCGCCGAACACACCATCGACATGGTGAAACGTGCCGGAGATGGCAGAACTAGAAAGGCTTTTCTTCAGCAGTGATAGGGAATCTGATAAGAGCTCTTGGGAAGAGTAATGGAACTGGATGCATTGGAAGAAAAGCTTGTTTCCTGAACAAAAGGGTTATCTAACCGCAGTGCAATGACTGTAAGTATACAACCAAAGCAACAAAGAAATGGCTCAGATCAAACAATGTTCAAGTGTTGTGGCGAAACCTGAAAAGTGATTTTTGCAGATATTCTCCTTTCAATCTAATGGAGCTTGAGTTGGTTGGCATAGCAAGATGGGCAAAATTATGATGTAAAGTTGGTGGAAACTTTGCTGGTTAGGAGTTGGATGAAAGTAAAACTATAATGTATTGAGAAGCCAATGGATCAAATTAAAAAAAAAAAAATTCTTTTTACTTCCCATTTATGGGTTACCTCTGTTTTATCACATAAAATCTGAGTAATATCCATTAAAATGTATTGTTTTGAATGTGGTACAAAGCAAAAAGTTCAAATGGAATAAGTACTTTTGCAAAGTACTGTAAATGTAAAATCCAAAGACCGGCAATTAAAATATATTAAAAAGCAGACTGCAAAAACAAAGCCTGTTCGTCAACTTTGCTTCAAGTCCAGCATATCTATGATTTTTTTTTTTTCCAGTTCGAAGCAGGAAAATAAAAATCTCTGTGTTTAAGTGGTTCAAACTTTTGAGGATTTCATTTTTTTAACAAATTAACTAAAAAAAAAGAAAAAGAATTTTAAAAAATGCACAGCTATGTTAAGTCCATTACACTGCAGTTGATTTTTGTGAACCAAATTATGTAACTACAACAATTTTTCCAGAGCCCACAGGTTCCTGCAACTACAGTAGGTAATAAAGCAACACTGTAAACTTTCCATGGAAGATTGCCTCACATTAAAGGTAAATGTTTGGATTGCACATAAGTAGATCCCATTTCTCTGTTCTAGCTAAACCAAACAAAAATAAATATAAAAGGACAGAAAATAAATTTCTCACTTTTTATTTTCCATTGCACAGTAATCTCTATCTACAGAATTTCTAAATTTTGTGGAAGCAGATAAAGTCATAACATCCATGTGAAATTTGCATAAAACTGTACAAGAAAATTGGCTACAATGAGAAAAATACTGCACCCCACTGATGAGTTTTGAATCCGGGACAGAAGACGGTGTGCGGAAATACACAGGAGTCCCTCGAACTGTTTGAGTGTGTGGGTTGTACCAGGTAAGAATACTGCAGACTGTAACAAACCACACAGAAGCAGGACGAAAACATAATAAATAATAATTTTAAAAAAGCATGACGTTTTGCAGGAACAAAATTAAAAAGACAAACACAAGTAGAAGAAAAAAGACAGGCTATTTTTCCTTTTTTTTCTGCTAGCATCCACACTCCATACTGAACACAGAGAACCAGACATCCACCATAGCTGTGGAACAACTTGGTAATACATAACAACTTTGTCTGAAAATTGAAGGCTATTTGCATACAGACTAAACATGTGTTTTAATAAACCAGAATTTTGACATCATCTGCTGATCCTCTGACACATTTTTTCTGTGTTGGCGGCTCTGTTAACTGTACTCTGACTCTCGCCCAGATTCACTTTTTTTTTTTAACAAGGAGAGACTTGGACTTGAGCTACCAGAAAACAATATTAGTAATATGTAACTCAGATGGGCACAGACATCCAAACACGCACTCACACATTTATAAACACCATATGTATTGAAGGAGGTGAGCTGTGGTTCTGGACTGAATGGAACAGCATCACTGACTCACAGCTTGTTCCACTGAAACATTTAACTTTAGATGAAACATCCCGTTTTGTACTTTTGAATAAATGGCATTCTATCGTAATTTCAAGTAACAACAAATGGCGATGGCAATAGAACTCCCAAGTTGAACTGTGTCTTTGTCCGCTCTTCATATATGAACGTGTAATGTGTCACAAAACTTTGAATTTTATAAGTTCATTTATTTTAGTAGCTTAATGCAAAAAGCAAAACTCTTTTTAGTTTAGATTAATACATTAAATAGTGTGGTATGTTTCAAGTGTTTATTTCTGTTCATTTTGGTAATTATGGATTACACCTAATAAAAGCACAAAATTACATTTAACAGAAATATGGAGTACTGCACAAGCCAATTTTAAAGAAAATATTGTGCTAAGTCCTACACAATCATAAGGAAGACTGCTGACTTGGCAGTTATCCAGGAGACTGTCTCTGACGCTCTCCACTTTTTCTGGCTTTAGCTAAAGAAGCTAATGCCAGAAAAGGTAGTTGCTTTTAAAAGTGGCTCTTCACCAAGGGCTGCCTTTAACAATGTTATAGAAAAAAATGGGCAGAAGGAAAAAGTGTGATTGAAAAAGTTGTACAAGCAACTGCGTTTTTATGCAAAGTTTTTTTTCAAGAGTTTTGGGAAAACTAGACAGAATAACTGAACTTTGGTTACTTTTGGTAATGAGACATGATTATAAAAAATGAACAGAAAAAAAACTGTGAAAAAATATCACTCTGAATACTGAACCCAAATAATGTGAGTTTCTCTTTCACTTAAGTTACTGAAATAAATAAACTTTTCAATAATATTCTAAGTTATTGAAAAGTGAACCGCTGGTACCAAACAATAACTCAATGGACAAGCTAAAGAAACTCTTTGGCGTCAGAAAAAATATGGCCTGTCTCCTCGTTTGTTTCTTGTGCAACATTAATGTTTCTAGTTGGTCTAAGATTGTCAAACTATTTACTTATATACAAATAAAGGTTAGATGCCTGACATACAGGAGATACACCACATGAAGGGGCTTACTGCGAACACCATCAGAAACAAGCTGGAACTCAGAAAATATAATCCAGGTGATCGTTTTCGATATTGAACTCAAGTCTCCTTCATGAATAAATAAACATAGAAAGTTATCTTACAAAGACAATGTAAATAATCTGACTTTGATTTAAAATTTTATATGATTAAAATATAGCATTGAAATATATATATAATCATATTGTAGCAATGCTTTCTGGCCATAATCCTGAATGGTGCCACATTTATAAGGAAATACAGTCGTGGGGGGAGCAGCAGAATTGACTATATAGACTCTTATTGGGAGCGTCTGGTTCCCTTGGTACTGACAACAAGATCCTTAATACACTATCAAGAACATGTGCAATAGAGCCTTATTGAACTATTAATGTGGGTAATAGTTCTAGGTCCAAAATATCCCTGCAGCATTGGGATAGTAAGGTCATAGTGTAAGTATATGTAGGGAATTCTATGTATGTTGTTGGAGCAATGGATGAGAGGATGGAGTGGCGAGCATTTGTGCTGACTCAAACCTCTCTAAACACAACCAAACTGGTTGAGAGAAATGCTGGTTAAAGAATGGAATGTCATCCTACAGAGGTATGTGACCAGTATGTACAACCACGCTGTTGTGGGTGATTGCAGTGCTTCCATGCACTGCTGGAGTGCATGTAAGATACTGCAGTGCTTGGTAAATAAATAAATTGTTCAGTTCTTAATATGTCTCATTTCTTGAAAGTTTTGAGAAAAACTGGTTTTCTCTCAGGGATGCATCCAAAATCTTCCATTATGCTGCTTAACCCATAAATGCATTTTGACTGAAGAAAATGTGGCACCCTTTTGGGAAAAAAACCCAAAACAAAACATATTTGCCTGCTGTCTAATGTTTAATGCCAAGAAGCATTGCAATTATACATATAATTGGAGAAGCTTGTGACATCAAAGGTAGGCAGAAGTTTTTTCTGGACTGATGACGAGTGGGTCATATGTTAAGATCCAATTCAATATAAAAAAATAAAGAAATGATAGCCTTGCTCTTCTCATAGATTCCAGCCCTTTTCGAAAGAACAAAGTAATTTTGTGTCTGTGACCATTTTCACACCTTTAGAAAAATAAGTTTTTGATTAATACAGAGCAGAAAACCCCAAGAATTATTAAACAGAGTAATGACACACACACACACACACCCCGCTTCACACACACAAGCACATCCACTCTGTAACAGTTTAAAAGTCTAAGATACAGAGAAGAGTTTTGAGATCGAACAAGATGAGGAAATACCCAGCATACATCAGAGTAGCTTTAACGTTTGCGACTGCCCACATTGTTGCAGGCTCTGCACACTTCTCTGCCATCGACTTGATGAGAAATCCCATTCTTTCATAAATGTCACTAAAGTACAAAAGTCTACAAGTGAATACAGCATTGCACATTTATTAGATCTATGTATAGATATATGGATTTATTTAGACTCCTTTTCTCTTACATGAATTCATTGTAACTTGATTAAATATTAAGTCTTCTTTCAGCCATTATCTGTTGGTCTGAATATTGGCCAAGAAGATACACAGAGGAGACAACAGTAAAAGGATGTTTTGGCAAAATGAGAATGAGGACTCCTCAGGCAGATGGACCAATCTGAGGCCTTGGAAGGGAGGTTTAACATGAAGAAAAACAAAAACAAAACAAAAAAACAAAACAAAATAAAAAATGTCACCATTTATGTATTACTTTCCTCTGAGGTTGCCCCTCTTTACCTCAGTTCCACCTTCACATTGAGGTAAGTACAGTATCCAACATTGTGCTAGGGAAAAAACTCCCAAATGTTTCCAGTGAAGAAGGCTCAGACGGACGGCTCGATGGACAGATGGTGGGGGAGTCAGTGTGAGTCCAGTTGAGCTGATGGAAGGTCAGTGAGATAGTTATAACCACAGAGCACTGCTCCTTGCCAGTGGCCCGTCAGAATTGGTACCATTTTTTGTCTTTGCATTTCAGCATCATCTGGAGGGAGAAAATGTTCAGGTGAGAAAATACAGTGAATTAAAAACAACATAAAAACAGTTGGATGCAAATTTCCAAAGAAAATAAAAATGCTTTGTACACAAGTTACATCAAATCCATAGGTCATGATACGTGGCTCTATTCTGCCCTCTAGTGGGCAAATGAATAAAATTAGCATTTACCAAAAGATGCTTTGCAGAAATAATTTCTACAATGCACAAATAATTTAAAGCTAAGTGATTTAGCTTTAAGTTATTTAGCTTTCCCAAACGAGCAGCAACAAAGAAAAAGCAAACCGTTTCATCAGTAAAGAAAACATGGCTCAATGGTAAACATTAGTATGTTTTAGAATTTTTTAAAAATAAAATCTGATCCATCTCATCAAACCTACAAAATGTACTGCACATTCAAATAAGGCACATGTTCACTGTTATGAGATGTAAAATGCACCCGGACTCTGGTTTTTGGTTTGGTTTTTCACAATTTTTGTGCATATTGTGCCACAACAAATTTGTTCTTATAGTCATTAAATTATATCAGTAAATCGGCAAACTCTGGCCACACTAAAAGAAAAAATACATGCTAAGTTCTTTAAAAAACAAACAAAAATGTTTTTTGATGAGAGATTTCTTGACAAGTCATGCTTTTTTTGATTATTATTATTTTTGAACACATTTTCTTACATCATGGGCATGTTTGGAAAAAGAATCTGCGCTGGCCATCATGGCAGCTGTCCTCTCCTCCAGTTCACCCAGTTTTTGGCCTCTTTCATCCAGCGCTATCCGAGCACGTGCCAGATCTCCGACCACACCTGAAGCCGCTCCCTTCATCCCCTCGATGCCACCTGGGCCGGGGATGTGCTGGGCCAGACTTCGAGATGCTTTCCCAGCCGCTAACTCACCAACTTAGTGAAGCAGGAACAGTGCAGAAGATGAAACAGATTATGTTGAGTCTGATTGCACACATTTAAGAGGAGAACATATTTATGATGACTCTGGCTTACATAGTTCTTCTCTGTCCAGCGATTGCGCTCCTCCTCCAAAGAGACCTTTAAAAAACCCTCTGTTTGGTGCCTCTGGTGTCTCTACTGGGGTAAAAAGTTCACCCAGCATCTCCTAAAATACAAAAAGCTCCTGTAAATAGGATTTATTTTTTTAAAAAAGTATATACCATCTTTCTTTTTTTGCATTTCACAAAGTTTGCAGACACAACTAACATCAGAGTTGGCTCAACACTGAGTAACCTGCCTGTAAATTTTCACAGGTTTCTTGACTGTAAGTTATCCTCTGAATCTCGGTGGGCGAGCAAAGGTACATGGCCTGGCCTAGGTTTGTGAAGCAGAACGTCCTGGCTATCCGCATGTCTGTCAAAGGTAGGTAGTTTACATCCATGAGTGGTCTCAGTCCCGGCACACTAGGAAGGAGGCACAGAAACAATAGAAATTATTTGAAATGAATGAATTATTAATAATTGTTCCCACTGTGTCCAGGCTACCTCAGCATTCAGAATTGCAACAGTTGTCTGCATTCCTATGGTTGTCTTAGTGGGAGCCCATATTTTATGATTTAAACATGATAAACGAGTTTCTTAAGTGCCTGAAGATCCTGAAAGTCTGAGCATTTTTTATGCACTGACAATTTGGAAGAGGCGCAAAAAATGACACAAACACAGTAACACAAAGAAACAGCTGGACATCCTCGCTTTGTCCACACAGACACCCATATAGACGGCTGTTCTGTCTGTCACTTCAGGCAACTGTGATTGATGAAAATGACCGTCACACTGATACGCCCCTCCTCAATTACAACCCGTCACACGCTGCACAGAAATTCACCTGCTGTCTGAGTGGAGAGTTTCCAACCTTGACAGATGCATTAGCTACAACGTCAGATACAGCGCTTTAGGATACGGTTCGTTGAATGTAGTACGCATTGTCTGCGCAATGTGCACGATAAAAGTGCATCCTGGTAAGTCAGACAGATCTTACAATGACACGTTCCATAAAAGAGGAAAGACACAAATGTGCATGCCAATAAAACTGGCCATTCACAAAGTGCTGTATTCAAAGATGTTTGAAAATTGAGTGGAGAAAATGTGGTACCATATGTTATTCATAGTCAAGGCATGCTATATTGTAAGACTTTAACAAACCAATAAAATAGGTGGCTTCATGTCATCTCAGCTAATTATACCGTCTGTCTTGCCTTTTAGGTCAGTGTTTATGGTCAGTGTGGTGCTCAGTAGCATCTTGCTGTGATACCAGAAGCCTGCTGGCCTTGTGGAATGGCATGGAACTGAGTACTTGATGTAACAACTCAACAGCAGGACACAACTAAGGTCATATGCCTCATCCAATCTGTGAGTGTTGTGGAGCTCAGGCTCCATGGCTGCAAAGTTGCAGTCTGGTCTTTCCAAATTACCAGTTTTTTCCAAAGCAATAACAATAAGAAATGTTATTTGTAAGTCAGTATCATTTGTAAGTTATTGACTTACAGATGATATATGTTTAATGGTGTCTAATGAAAATAATTTGTTAACTGAAAAGCAATTTGCAACTATTTCTCCATTTTGGCATTAAAGTATACTAAAACTGGCATAACATTTAAATGGATTTAACAGGTTGTTTAATTTAAAGAAAGATAAAAACAGTTTTACTGAAAAAGAAAAGTCAAATCCATTCAGACTGTTTAAATTAATTGTTTGATTAACAATCCTTGGTTGAACTCCTTACCTGAGGGTCATTATGTGGCCGTTGGCACAAAAACAAGCCACACACACTGACTGGTTCATCTGTACGACGTCTGCCCGTAAGATGAAAGAAGCCTCTGTGATACTGTGTTTGTAGATGCAGGTCTGGGAAGGAAGTGAAATGACCTTGGCCTGCTTCTCAGAGCACACCACAGCAAACTGACTCTCATTGAGCTCCTGTGAGCTGGAAGGTGAAACGGAGACGGGCCGCCGCTTTCGGATCTTCTCTCTTTCTTCACCATCAGCTGTGACGTTGGGCTCACACCACGTTTCAAATGCAGACGGTAGCAGGGAACCAGCAGAGTCCAGAAAAGCCATCCGCATGATGCTTCCCTTGAGCCGTACCAACATACCTGTGAAAAGAAATTGTCTCTCAGGCTTCACACTCGGCATCTCTGCTGCTGATCCTTTGGACTGTTATCTTTAACTCTAATGTAATTTAATAAATTCAATAAGAAACTATATGAAGTTTACCAGTAGGTGAAATGATAACTGGCTGCAGTTGCCGCTGCTCCCCTGCAGGTGGCAAAGTGAGTGCCAGAACGAGTACAGTCCCCAGTGAGGTGCCAACATATAAACAGGGCGTCAAAGTGCAGTCTCCCTTCCGGGCAAAAGTCTCACAGAAGTGAAAGGAGTTGATGGCCTCTCGGGCTTCCTTGTCGATGCTGGTGACGCTGGAGGAGCGGGAGCGGCTGAAAGAGTTGTCCCGGTGGTCTAACGGGTTGGCACCCCGCGGTGGGCACACGGACAGAAGGACAGTACGGAGAAAACAGAGAGAGGTAAAGCACCTGCAACGCAGCAACATCAACTTAATCTGTACATTGCCTTGCAAAAGTATTCATTTTCCTTGAACCTTTTCCACATTTTGTTACATTGCAATCCCAAACTCAACTTATTTTATAGGGATTTAATGTGTACAGTAATACTGAGTATTACTGTAAAGTGCAGGGAAATCATTTATGGTTATCAAAAATGTTTTTATTATTATTATTTTTTATTTCTTACAATTGTATTGTAAATTTAACTGAGTATTGCAAGGGCTATTATAACAATTGCATATGCTTTGAATCCAAACAAGTCCACTGGAGCATTGGCTGTGTGATTCACACTTCATTTCAACTTTATTTATTTCTGATGTATTCCATATGTTCATTAGTGTTTTATACAAAAGTATGAGGGTGAAGCCGAGTGACAATTTTTAAATTTAGTGGTAGATAAATAAATAAATAAAAAAAATGTAATTGTCCCACCGAAATACATTTGAATTTGTAATGGAGCAAATAGTGGACAAAGTTCAAAGGATACACACAATAAAATAATAAATGAGTGCAAAAGCAGATATCTATTGGTAATGTTGACCTTTAAATTCATAACTGAAAAGCTTCTCATACGCTTCAGATCGGGAAAAAATTATTTTTACTAAAAATTTTCAAAAACATTTTGCTGTCTTGTATTCCTTCCTTTTGTATATCGGGCACCAAAGATATTTTATATCCAGTTAGAAGTTGAATTATTTAAGTTAACTAGTGATCTGAAAATAAAAAAAAATGTGTTGAACATGACAATCTAACAGCTGAATGTCCCTGGAAGTAAATATTTCTATTTTACCAACTGAAAACCATCTTTATGTTAAAAGAAACAATCACACAGAGAAAAGAAAATACACAAATAACACAGAAGAAAAGGAAAGCTGCAAAAGTTACAAAAAGCTCTGCAGTGAGAAAGGGTGAGCAGTTAGCACCACTGACCTTTTATGAAAACCCCAATATAGTTAAAAAAAAAAAAAAGAAAAAAAGAAAAACAAAAAAAATCCAACATTTTGGTTCTGCTCAATGCATTTTAATTACCGCCAGATCAGTGCTACTTTTGTCACATGCAAACTCAGGAGAACATCTGCACAGCTTGCCAATTTTGAGACCAAAAACCAGAGAAATATACTCCACTGGACTGATGGAATGTGGCTGAGTCCAGTCAGAGCAATAAAATCATACTGCAAATCATATTAAAAATTATGTTTGGAGACACGAAGTCAAGGCTTACCCAAGTCTGGCTTTAGCTCAGTAGGTAAGCTTAATTTCCGTGACATCTTTGCTGGAAAAAAGAGAACATCCCTCTTTACAAACACACATCTAAGCTATGACACGGTGCCATGCAAAGCCAGGTACCCAGCACTGGACAAGAATTGTGCACAATGCTGAGACACACCTAAAGAAAAAAAAAGAAAAGCTGGGACATATTCCAGGGAATTGGTTTACTGACAAGAGGAGCCAAAATGCTTTACATACAAAAGTTCTACGTAAAAACATAGAGGCAACTCCTATATCTCAAAGGCATGCTGTGACAAAACACAAAACAGGGGACCTCTAGTTGTACAAATACCTAAAGAGAAGACTGGTGAGACAGACCAATACTGCAAGGGCCATTCAGGACTGTCATGCCAAAGAAGCATGCAGCAAGAACCAGGAAGTAATAATAAAGAACATCAGAAATGAAAGAAGACAGTGACAGTGGAAAAAAGTGATTCAAGTTGACTGGAGTGGGTTTATAACTATATAAATATTTAACACAACTTTTTGTGGAAGTGAAAAACAAATGACAGTAAATAAAGGCGAGAGGTTGATTCGAAAGAAGGAAAAAAATGTACAAAAATACTTTTATCACTCAGTCACCAAGATATAGCATTCTCTACAAATTGTTATGAAGCTTAGATGTGCCACTAGTTAACATTAATGGTTTAATAAATGACAATATTCTATTCCTAAAAAGCAAAAGTGAAATCCACACCCCGAATCCTAAAAACAAATGAGGTATCGTGTGTGTTTAAGATCTTTTATGAATAAAAGAAACAAAATGAATTCTTTCACTTTTGCAGCTACCATGCTGAATCATAAAGCATCATCTCATTTATACCTATTTGTATAGATCTTTAAGGCACAGCATACTTCTGAAACAATGTGATCAGGTAAAGTCACTAAGTTCATTCAAATTTAATGATTTTTTATTTAGAATTAAAAATGGCGAATGACATATATTGTACGCATTTTACCTAGAGATGTAGTGACCAGGAGATTCTTTCCTAGTTACAGTTTAGAGGCATCTAAATAAGAATTTGCACAATCTGAACTACATACATTAACATGACAACATGTTTTGCATGGATATGCTAAAAAAAAAAACCTTACTAAATTTCATCCGCATTGTATGGTCCAATTATTATCAAGATTGTACTTCTCTCAACTGAGTCCCAAAATTTGATTGTTCAAGTATAAATTTTTCTTGACAGGAGCAGAGTTTTGACATGGCAGCCTTAAACTGATGGCAAGCCATCTATGATGTTTTGGTAACACCGTCAATATAAGTAAGACAAATGCTTATTCAGCTTTAGAGTTTGGTAATGATCAGCAAATGAGGGGCGACAGAAGCACAGTCTGCAGGAGTTCTAAGTTGTGCTGCCGGATTGTGCTGCCGGATTGTGAATTGCCAGTACTTGGGGGTTGTGCACCAACAGCGCAAGAGCAGGAAAGCTGGTGGGACTGTACACTTAGGAGTAGAAGTCATAAAGAACACAAGAAGAATGTTTACTCAATGGTCAGGGCCTAAATTAAACACGGAGTTGGACAACAGGGACAGAAAGTGGAGGTCTTGAATCATGAAGGCAACCAACATTACCCCTTATAGACCTGATTGCAATTCCCAAGACAGTACCAGTGGAGCATGATGGTTTAAACCAGTTTTACCCTGTCAGTGTTCTATCTGCAAGTTCGCCTATAACTTTAACTTTTAGGTAGACAAGTTTTCTTCTTAGTCCCATAACAACATTCATCATGACTTGTCCAAGTAACTCACTTACCAATCCACTTTGTAGTATCAACAGGCGGTGTACAGACCTGTTATTGCGCAATCTTGTGTGGCTGAATAACGCTTGTCCCTCGAAGGAAAACTGCATGGAGCCACATAACTAGTTTGCATGACAGAGACTGGTTTCTTATCAGGATTAACCAGAAGACGAAGAACGGCCATGCAACACCACCAATACAATCCAGAAAAGTTATCAGTCTGTTAGTTTGTAAATCTGACACAGGAAGAAGTTTCCTGTGTTGAGTCAGTTATCCTGATGTCTTCTCCAATTTCTTTAAGTTTTAGCTTCAACTAACATAACAATGTATTAGTCTGACATGATAAAGCTACAATCTTCTATGAACTCATGTGTTGCTCCTGGTGACAATGTTTCCAGTGGAGAAAATTGCTGGACTAAAATTACGGTGTTCCCTTTGGGTTTTGACAGAAGGTGTCTATTATTCTTGCAAAAATATTTTAATGCAATTCCAGTCAATCCAGGGTACATAAAACTTACAAAGTTTTTATTATGTCCTAAAAACTTAGCACTTTGGCTTAAATGTCAAATATTTTAAAAGTCCTGTATTAGGTGTGCTTTGGGCATATTCCTCCCACGCTGACCGTTTTCTGGAAATGTTTGCGAGCAGAGCAGGTCACATCACACACACAGACACAGAGGTATGTCAGTCAATGCAATCCCTCTTAATTCAAACATCACTGCAACACGTAGAAAACTTGGATGGAAATACTCAGTTGTTAAATTTAATATTTCAGATAGTAAACAGTTATGTAATGAATTGATCTATTGGCCTTCAATATAAGGGGCATCTCAAATGTGACACTACAGCTTTTGCAAACTTTATTTTTACCATTGACCAAAACACTGGAGGTAAATGAATACAAAGTTGGAACAATGATGGGCTCTGGGGTTTCATACCATATTATCAACAATCATATCAGGACAGACGGCAAACGCAAACACACTTACAGTCTGACACATGTGCTACATACAAGTAGCATGCAAGATGTGTATCATACAACTAGGTTGTCTCAAAGCAGTTGCAATGTCATTGTCATTCTAGGTCATCCTCTGCTCCAAGAACTTTCAGTTTTCTCAATGTTATGTATTTTTTGCAATCAAATATATAAAAATAATTTGTTAAAAACAAATTAAGCCATCCACTTATATTGGAATGTATATTGTACAAAAAGGTAGTGGAACAGAAGCTAACCTTGACATTGAAATTTCTTTTTTTTTTTTTCTTCACTTAAATTATTTATTCCAAGTAGTATTTGCTGACTATAGGCAGCAAGGACAGAGGAAGTGAATTCACAACAAAGATAAACAAAAGAAAACAAAAAAACAAAAACAGAGGTACCAAATTGGGACCATATTTGTCCTGCCAACAGAGCCTCTTATGGAAACTTTGGGCCAGTCTTACCTCCTCTACCACCTCCATTGTAGAACTGTTGAAGATTGCTGTGTGACATCAACACTTTTGGGATAAGAGGAGGGGGAGTAAAGTACAGTAAATGTACAGTTAGAAACAAATTCTTGAGTCAGTTTAGTTCTACTGGGCAAAGTATCTTTTTTAACTCAATAGTTCTTCAGAATATTAGCTTAAAGTTGCAGAATGTTTTACAAAGAATATGTTTTTTGTTTATTTGTTAAAACTGTCACTATGTCGAGTATAATATGGCAAAGATAAGTCTGTACAAAAAAATTAGTTCCTCAGCCTCCCCCCTGTGGTAATACAGCCAGAGAAGATTAATTTGTTCACAAATTATATGTCTTATGTTCTGTGATCAGGACATAGTAACAGTTATAACAAACCTGCAAAAAATGTTTATTTTAATATAGATTACCAGCTGCAGCTTTAATTTCAGTTTTCTATATGTGTTTGTGCCCAGAAGTGAAAAGTTTGTGTGAAAAAAAAAACATACAATACATTTTTAATTTCTTTACATTGTGTGCTTATGTATTTTTTTTATTCTTTTTGAACAATTTAGAGGACAGCTGTGGTTATAAAAGCAATCCATGTTTTTACCACACCAGAAAACCCTGATACATTTCTGAAAAAAACAAAACAAAACCCCCAAAAAATATTTGGACTTAGATCAAATGACTATTTAAAGCATGTAACTTATGCTGGAAAGCCCCTTATCTCTCTCACCATAAATTATGCATAGCAGACTGATGTGTTGTACTGTGGGGACTGATGGTACCAGACATGGGGGTTGGAACTACAATCACACCTGGAAACAGCAGGCAGACTTAGAGACGTGATTTGTATCTGACCTTTACATTTTCATCATTTTGTCGCACAGATGCCAAGTTACTCATAATGAGATGAAACTGGGCCATTTTGTTTTCCAAGGGTACCAGCAATGTAGATTATATGAATGCAAACAGAAGAGCATCTCTGCAAACCAGAAATCTGTATTTTGTTACCGTTTATAAAAATTACTTATTCGCTTGGAGGAATAGATGGAGTGGACCTAGACAAAACTGAAGGATATTGACATAAAATCTAATATACTTGGAAACAAATTAATGCATCACAGTGCTTTTATAATTTTCCATAATTATGCCATTATGCAAATACTGAAAATGCAAAACTTATATTTCTCTAACTGAAACAAATAATGGAAATGAATAGGTTCCTCTTACACATGAATATGTGTGGAAATGGGAATATATTGTATGGACTAAAAAATATTATGCTGAGGATGAGTGAAGCTGACAGTAAAACAATGATGTGGTTTAACAAAACTATGCACCATAACGTTCTGCTTTAACAAGCAACAATTAAGAATATTATTTTCTGGAAAAACAGCAAAAACGACTGATGTTTAATAACTGTTGCCTCTGTCTATTTTGGTTAAAAGCTATAACGCATAATTTGGACTAATAGTGTTTGGACAAACCTGTTTCAACAGACACACTGAAGAACATGTTACCTGAAGTTGGAGACTTGCAGCGGTCCTCTGATGTGGCTGAACACTCGTTAATGTCACACAAGCCTACAGCGGAGCAAATAAACACAAATTGTCATTAAACTGAATGAATAAAATCTTTATTTTAAAAATGTAAACAATAAATGTCAGCTCAAAAAATGCTATAAAAATAAGCAAAACATACAAATAGATGGGTAGTTTTCTGCTTTGAAAAGAATGGAGCTGTTTCCATTCAGTTTGAATGTTTATTTCTCTTTTTGCCACATACATGTTTCCGTGTGCAGTCATGCGCATCTGTGACATTGTCCTATGAGGCAGAAAGCTAGTCAGACCGCAGTCCCTTTTGGCACACAAACACAGCTGGACGTCTGATTACAGCTCAAGCTTGCCAAGCCCGACATGAACCAGCCTGGTGCCCATAGTGACAACAGATGTATTTATACAGCACATTTTTGCAACATTGTGAAAAAAAAGATGAATAAATTCAATATTTCCATTTTTTGATAGTTGTTTTCAATAGCAATGGATGATAAAACATTATCATAAGGTCATCACTCAGCATGTGTGTATTCCTTGCAAACTATGCACTTGCAATTCCCATTTGCTAATAAGACAAATGGGAATTGGGTACCTAGTGGGCAATGTAGCTGCACTGCTGTTGTTCAGCACATGATGGCAGTGTGTCAACACTGAATCCAGTTACGTGTTGCAGATACTTTGGAGCTCAGGGAGAGTAAAAACATGCAATCAAAAGGTACAGAAGCAGAAATGTGGAGACCATAGACAAAAATGGAAAAGGTTGAGTTGTGAGCACTGTGTTAAAATGCTTTGTCATCCAACTCTAGCCCAGCACAGATATAGGATAGCATCAATTTACCTGGCCTTGCAAAGGTATTCATAACACTTCCCCCTTTTCTTATTTTCCCACGTCAAGAGCCAGAAAATGATGTATTGAATGGTTTTGATTTCTACCAAATTAAAATCTAAAAGATGTGCTATTCATTTAGTCTCTCTAATACCTTTAACTAAAAAATACACTGCAGCCTCAAAGATGAAAAAAAAAAAATTAAAACTGTCCTCTTAATTATAACTTAATGTCAATATTAATACAACAATTCCCTGAAGATCTCAGGGGGTTGGCGGAGAATATTAGTAAAAAATCAGCATAAGAAGGACCAGTAGACACAGCAGGCAGGTCAAGGATTTAGCCGCAGAGAGGTTTAAAGCAGGGTTAGGCAATGAAACAATTTCTCAAACTTTGTATAGGACTCTGGGCACCATTCAATCCATCAGCTGAAAATAGAAAGAGAATGGCAGGTCTGCCAAGACATGCCTGTCTGCGTATAACTACAGGTTCGGGAAAGAGAGCATTAATCAGAGAAGCAGTCAAGAGGGCCATGGTAACTCTAGAAGAGCTGAAGAGACTCGCAGCTTACATGAAGAATTTGTTGACAGAACAGCTATTATTTGTCTTGCATTTAACAAATCTGACCTTGATGGAAGAGTTGCAGGAAGAAAATAAGTGTTGAAAGAAAGCAAAAGGGAACCTTTTGTATTTCAAGATATCTAGGAAACGGGAAATGTGAAAGAAGGGTTTGCTGATAACTAATTTAATCATAACAAAAATGCTGTATGAAGAAACCAACCTCAGGACTTCACTCTATACACAATGTGAAACATTGCATTTGCAGCATTGTGGGGTAGATGCTGCAAATGTAGTATTGCAACTAAAAACACGATAGTGTGTGAAAATCTCTTTGTGTTTGCAAAAGTCAACATTTAGGATAACAATCCTAAATGTTCAGGATAACAATCCTGAACGTACAAACAAAAAATGGAGTGGTTTGATCAAAGGATATTTGTCAGGAATTGGCATAGATTTTAGTTTTGATGTATAAAACTGGTATAAGTACACATCAAATGACAAGCCTTCCCACTCCACAGTCCTAAGTATCTCTACTACATAAAATTTGTTGCTGTAACTTGAAACGATGTGCAAAAACTTATCGGGGATGAATATTTTAGCAAGCCACCATGGATGCAGTGTATGTGTGTCTCATATTTAGATAAGTTTACAGATTAGATCAGGGTCTAAGCACCAGTTGATCTGGGAGGACCAGGGAGAAAACATCAGTCAGGTCCTGGACAGTCTGTGCTGCAATGTGGTGTTGGTGGCTGGATTGAAAAAAAGATGTGCTCAATTCGATTCAGATCTGAGGAATGTACAGGGCAGACCAACTTATAGGGACTGCTGAAACATGTCAGCCACAGGAGGCCTGGGATTTTCAGGAACTGAGGGCCCAAGGCACCAGCATACGGCCTCACAATGAATACAAAAATCTTCTCTTATGGTACTCCAGGCATGCCTAGCTAGCACAGGGAGGGCTGTGCAGTCCTCCAAAGAAATGCCTCCTCACACCATTATTGACCCACTGCCAAACTGGTCATGCTGGAGGATGTTGCAGGCAGAATAACATTCTCCACGGCATCTCCAGACTGTCACGTCTGTCACGTGCTCGGCGTGAACCTGCTCTCATCCGTGAAGAAAACAGTGTGTCAGTGGTGAATCTGCCAATATTGGTGTTCTCTAGCAAATGTCAATTGCTCTGCTTGGTAATGACTTGTAATCAAGGATTCCCGTTGTGGACGTCAGGCTCTCATGCAACCCTTATGGAGTCTGTTTCTGACAGTTTAAGCAAAACATGAACATAAATGGTCTGCTGGAGACCATTTTGCATTATACTGGCAGTGCTCCTCCTGCTCCTAGTTCCACAAAGGAAGGTGTCCTGCTGTTGGGATGTTGCCCTCCTATGGCTCCCTTTCCTGGTCCACTGGCCTGCCTCCCCTTACCTCTGCCATGCTTTGGACACTGTCGTGACAGACACTGCAAAGCTTTATAGCTTTGGATTGTTAAGTGTGGTTTGTAGACCTCATTGCATGTTACCACTGACATGCAAACATGACCAAGATGTCAGCCAGAAAGAATGAGACAGCCTGACAACCGCTCCTTTTATAAGAATTGTCTTGCTAATTGCCTCTCACTTCCACCTGTTCCACTTTTACACAACAGCAGGTGAACTTGTTTCACTTTGAGTGCTGCTTTCTAACTGGACAGCTAGATTTTACTTAAAGATTGTGTTATTTACGTTCTGTTTCTACGTGTGGTGCAAGTCAATTAGCGTCTCATGGAGGAAAAAAAAGAAAAAGAAAAGCAACCCGTGTTTAAAATACTAAAATCTTGATTTAGGCTGGTTGCAGAAATTTTTACAAACTTTTCATCTTTCACATGTCTTCTTTGTCCTTTACCTCCTGAAGGCTGCCGCGTTTTTCTTGGCGACCGAGGCTGTCTCTGGTAGGGATCATTGGATCCGTAAAGCTCCACCGTGCCCAGATTGAGAACTACCGTTTTCTGGATGTAGTCCACTACTGCCAGGCCGTTACTGTTGCCAAATACCAATCTAGGGAGCAGTTGAAGCAAAGATGGAGGTAGTGGAAGAAGCACAAGGACAAGAAATTTAAGAAACAAGGATAAAAGTGAATAGATTAGAAACAAAGTTATCCAACAGTATCGACTCAGAATAGCTGGATTAAAAGGCACGGTAGACTTAAAATTATATGAAGAAAAAACATAAACATTGCTAGAAACTATGTATCATTTTCCATATGCATTTCAGTTGTTCACAACTTTATGTTGAAGTGCCTGTAAAATAAGACTAAGGTTTGAGGTTGCAAAGGGACAAAAAATTACGACTAATTTTAGTAGGCAATATAATAACATAGAAAATTTGCTAATATCAAACGAAGTCTCTAGATAAAGATGAAACAGATCCCAGTGTTCTTATAAACTCTCTGTGTATCCACTTACAGGCCGTAGGAGGAATTCATCGCCAGACTTGTGATCTGCTGAGGAGGCTCTCCACTCACCCACACTGACTGGACCACCAAATCCACCTGGTAGCCTGGAGACTGCTTCAAAGGAGAACTTCGCACTCTGTGGAAGAGACCAAAAAAAAAAAAAAAAAGGAATGAGAAAAGGGCAAAAGAAGAGAAGTACAAGTGGTGCAGCTGGATATGTGTAGCAGATGAAACTGTATGTGAGAAGGGGAGATGGGGGATTGTAGCTGAGAACACTTGAGGCCTCTGAAAGCTCTGTGCAGCTGTGCTTGAGGCTGAAAGCAAGACTTGTGTGTGTTAGTGTGTATGCAAGTGCTCCTACTTCTTTCATATGAGCCCTTTTCTGTGCACGTCTGTCTCGTACTTAAGGCAGGGTATGTTGCCTCCGTCAGAGTTGTTGCTGCTGGTAGAAGGGTGTGAAGGTGGGCCGCTTGTCTGAGGGGAGGCACCAGGGGTGGGATGTGCCGATGTTTGTTCGCCACCTCCACCATCTGGAGACTCTGTTTCGTTCAGCTCATACTGCATTCGCACCTCTAGTAACTGCAAACACACACAGATGTGCACAGAACGACAGCAGAGATGAGAATATATTAGCAAATCTCAGGGTTCCTATGCATTTTCAATTTTATTTCCTGTCAAATTCCATCCTTTTTTTATGATAGAGGTTTTGAAATTTACAGATTAACATATAAAGTGTTTTCTGGTACATTTATACTATGTCTTGCAAAATTATACAAACACAGCAACCGTTTCTCAATTTGACACATTATAAACAGACCTTTCAATACTTGGATCCCCCAAAATTATGTGCTATTTAATCTCTGTATAAAAGTAAGACTTCTTAAAATTGCTAACTTAACTGCAGGTGCGTTTCTTGGTCTTTAGTAGATCAATAAACATGGCTGGTAGGTCAGAGCACATCTTTAAAGCTACTAAGACTTGAATGCCCATCTACAATAACAGGGCAGGGAAAGCTTTAGTCAGAGAAATAGCCAAGAGGCCCTTCATAACTTTATGGAGCTGCAGAGATCCTCAGCTCAGGTGGGAGAGAATCTGTCAACAGGACTATTTATTGGTCATACTCTCCAAGAATCTCCCTCTTATAAAGGCCCTGGATGAGGAAAACCATTCTTGAAAGGAAACTGTAAGAAATCCGATTGTTTGCCACGAACAATAGGACTTAGAGTGTGAAAAGGTAAACATAAAGGAAATACTCTAGTCAGATGATATCATAACTGACTGCGCCTGCAAAGCTCGGTGTGGAGAAAAAATGATGGGTAACAATGGCCCAGTCAAAGTTCAGATCTAAATTCAATTGAGAATCTATGACAAGGTTTGAAAACTGTTGTTTACAGTTCCTGGCCACTCATCATGACTGAGCTTGAGCTATTTTACAAAGAATTGGCAACAATTTTAGTCTTTAGACTGTGAAGTTGCCAGAGCTAAAATTGCAGCTCAAGTTGGCTCTACATCATAATCACTTCGGAAGGCCGAATACCAATGCAGGCTTTTCATAAATAGGAACAGAATTTTATTTTAGTGGGGTTGATGCATTGTACAGCAAATGCACTTTATATGCTGCACAAATAGTACAGATAGCACAGATTACCTACATTTATAACTTTAGGTAATTCTCCATTTTTGTCAGCAGAAGTTTTTTATTTTGTCTTACTTTTTCTAATATCAATTTCATTTGCAAATTTATTTTAAAAAAAACAGCCATTTTCCTTCAACTGCAAAATTAAGGGCTAGTATGAGTTGCACTTTCATATAAAATTCAAATTAACAGCAGCAAAGTGTAAGACATTCACACATTGCTTTGTATGGCAACAACAATTATTCAAACAACAGGACATGACGGTGAATGACATCTGCATGCATTCAGACAGTCGGCTCTGATGAAATGGATTTGTCAGTGATGGGTCTGAGTGTGTGGGCAGACTGAAAGTCAAAGAGGTTCTCTAATACTGAAATACTTTATTCCTTCTAAATCCCCCTCCAGGCTACCCCTTTGCAACCTCCGCCTTCGCAAAGATACACACAGCTCCTGAGCTCAAGCACAATGCCGATAAGCTTTTCTCCTTGGCATTCTGTCAGCCTCATTAGCCCCATTGACATGTGGGAGTTTAGAGTGATCAGTGCCCTTCATCAGATTCTCTCCCTCTCTGCGCTCTCTTCCTCACTCCCACAAGGTTGTGTAGAAGTTTGGCCTTATGCAAAAAAAAAAAAAAAAAAAAAACACTTTTCCAGCTATATCCTCATATCCAGCCCTGATTCCACACTGCAGCATTTGTGAGGTGGGGGAAGAGTGTGTACGTTTGATCAGGCTCTTTAAATTCATGACTGCTTTTTGAGGGTTTTAAATATTTATGACAAACAGTTCTGAACTTACAAAAAAAGAGGGCATCAGTGAGACACATCACAGCACTGCCCACACACTGTGATTGAAAAGAGCCAGGTGCAGCAACAGCACAGAGAATAGATTAACTGCATTTGTTTTTATTCAGCTAAACACAGTCTCCCACTGCACTGCCATTAACACTTAGGTTGCTATCAAAGAAGATTATAACGTTGGTCTAGCTTTGCTTGCTTCACTGCTGTCTGTCGGCATGGCAACCTTACTGCCTCTGAGTGTGTGTGTATTGTTTATATGTATCTTAAGCATCTTAAATCAGGACAGGAATTGAGTGTTGAAAGCAAATCACAAGAAAACAAGGGTCATGTTTGGTGATGGAGATTGCTTCAATTAACTTGTTTTCCTGAACATAGATTTTCTTTTTCCCAAAAAAATCAAAACTTTTCAAGACTCAGGTTTGCAGACCTTTTTGTCATGTATTGGCATTTCCAAATAAAGAAGGTTCAGGTTCTGCATGAATTTATGACAAATATATACAGTATATATGAATTAAAATATTGATATTGACAAAACAAAAAGTGGGAGAAGGAAAAAAAGAAAGAAGACATGGAAAGAATGGAACTGATCATCCAATTTTCAGACTGTGTAGAAACTCTATTATGTTTGCCTGCTTGCATTGCTGGAACTGACTTTTGAAAAGTAGAAAGCAACATTTAAAGTAAAGGCAACAACTGGAACCCACCTGCACCACCTCAGTAGTTACTTCGAGCTTGCTGAAGCGGTAGATGATAACATTGGCTGACACCCCGGCCACACAGAGCATTCTGCTCTCAGGGCACCAGGCCATAATCTGAATGGCAAAGGGATCTTCGTCCGACACCTCAGTGCTGCCCTTGTCTTCCTTGGATCGGTTCCTGTCAAAGACCTTTGCCGTTTTTAGCTTATAAAGCACCTGGAGCATTACTGAAAAGGAGCCAAGAAAAAGAACATATAAGTTGCGGTGTCAGAAAGATAAAGCCTGTGAGAACAAACCAAAAATAATCTATAACATTACATATCTTAGATGTGCTCCCAACATCTAATGCATCAAAGCTAAATGTTGGTACATTTTGGCTCAAATGTACCAAAATGTACAGCATTTTGGTACATTTGAGCCAAAATGCATCTCTTTGGCTCAAAGTTTGGAAAAAGTTCTATTTTAAAAAAATGATATTCTAATAAATAAACAGAAAACAAGATGCACAGATTAACAGTGGGAATCACATACTTGCAGAGGCATCCCAGAACTTCACTGTTCCATCAGCATGACTGGAATAAAAAAAAAAAAGACATTTTGTGGAAGAACAACAGGAAGAAAGTCAATACTGACAATCACAAAAACTCTAACTCGACTTTTGCCACAAATTTGATAGCAGACAGAGCCAAAATCTGGAAGAAAGTGATCTGGTGAGATGAGACTGAAACCAAACATCTTTCCACAAGACAACTAAACATCTAACCAGACCAACAAGGGAATGGTTAGATCATTGTATGTCAGAGTGTTCAAATCCAGACCAACCAGAAATCCCATTGTGAATATGAGGCAATACTTTAGAAGCTTTATGCTTGAATGAAAGAAAGGAAAAAAGTGATAAAAATAAGCATCCTGCCCCACAATTCTGTCCTGTTTGAGATTTAAGGTTGTAATAAGAATAAAAATAAGAATTTATTGTTTGTCACTGTACATATGTGCACAATGAGATTAAATGTGTAGAAAAAGTGAAAAAGGTTAATGGCATATTAATATTTATTTTCTTTTCACTGCATACTATCATCCCTTTATACTGATCCAGAACCTTTCAATTTCACAAATGTTATTATGATTTGATTCATTGGTTTTCATTCATTCATCTATCCAGCCAGTCATAGAGGTAAACAGAAAGGTGTGCAGTGTCTCTGAGCTGTTAGAAAATCCTGCTTCTTCTGAATCTTATAATGCATAAAAAAACTAAATTAAGAGCGTGCTGCGAAGGAAAATGCCAACATTTTTCTTACTGAATTGACCTAAAGAGCGCAGTTAAGGTGAACAATAATTGCAGCATCATGTCAGTGACAGTGCTTTTCATCTTACCCGGTGATGATGATCTCGGAGTAACTCTGTGTGCCCTGTCCCCAGTTTCCACCACTAATAGGCCACTCCTTCATGAAGAGAGGACACACACATTAGTTAACAGGTATGTCAATGAACAGCTGTCGCTGTACATGCCACTTCTGCACAAAGATGTAATGATGAACGTCTACATGTGTGAATTTACAGATGGTAACACGCAGAGAGTCTTTCGGCATCTCTCTCAGTGTGTCTTGCAATAACACATTATACACCTCTGTGAGAGATTGTGTGTGTGTCAGTGGGAGGTCAGGCTCTCAAGTCTTCAACACATACAAAGGTCGCCAGTATGACTCATAGTGATCTTCATATGAGAAGGCCCCCTGCAGCTCAGTGGAGCTTTTCTTCAGCAAAAAAAAAAATGAAGAAGAGGCTAGGCTGCCAGTTCAGGTCAGTGCATTCTGACATTTCCAACAGAAAGCCGAACAAGGCGACAAGGAAAAGAACATAAGCATACATAATGGCTGAAAGAGCAGGAGGGGGGTCTGTCTGGTATGATATAAGAAAGGAAGAAGAGAATGAGAGGAGACTGGAGGTGTGCAGAAAGAAAAAATAGAATTGCTGAGAAGGAGTAGATTTATGCATGTCTTGCTTTGTGACGACATTAATATTACTTTAGCTATAATTAAATTGTTGAGATTTTGTTGGAGTCCAATTTGAAGTAACATCAAACTGCCCTTTATCCGTACAACTTTACTGTTTTTGGAGAATGGCATAAAGGTTAGAGGGTTTTTTATTTAAATAATTTACATGCATAATTTGCACATTATGAGACAGGTGTAAAGGGTAAAAATTAAAATCAGCATATTTTATAACTCCCTGGTTTGAAATAAAGTCTAGACTACTACGAATCTAAAATATTAACTGAGTGATGTAAATAGGTCAGTTTTTTCAATACTTTCTGATTATAACTAAACAGTATAAAAATTGTAATTGGAGAACTTGCTAAAACAAATTATTCTGTTCAAAGATGTATTTATTTTTCTCTAAATACATCAAATCCTTAATTGAAAACATTTTTTGTATTTTCGTTGACTCCTAGTTAAAATATGTCAGATGTGTTGCTCACAGGATCTCTGTGATTTATTTTCATTCTCTGAGGAGGCTTTTGCAGTTATTTTTTTTCCTTTTTCTTTTTGATATTGAACAAAGAAAGAGGCCTTTATCATTGAGATGTGGGAGCTGTTCTTTATGGTACCTTTTTGCTGTAACCTTGTCGCTTTTGCCGCGAACCAACAGAGTAAAGTGCAGGAATCAGGTCCACAGGGCAGTCGGCAAAGTACTCACAGCAGGTTACAGGAGACTCGTGGATCGTTAGAGGATATGGGTTCTCGAATATGGGGTAACTGTTAACAAGGTTGGAACAAACACTGATCACACAAGTGGTTATGCATGAAGTGTTTCCATATTAACAGAAGTGGTAAATGCTCACATTATGTATATTGCATGTTGGAATATGAGAAGAAAAAAGAACAATAAATGGGAAACAGAGGTACTCACAGGACAACTTTAGCGGTTAAAGCAGCTGTAAGTAATGTAGTTAAAGTAAGACTTACCCATTTTGTGCAAGGTCGATCACCACCAAATCTTTTTCTAACAGGACCACCACAGCGTAAGGCTCCTGAAAATCTGTAAAAGTTAACAGAATCATCTATTAAACACTTGGGAGAAATCCCCTGATTCCTACAAATCACATAAGAAAACTTTTTATATAAAAATCTAACTGGATCAGTCTGGATAACCTGTATTGAAAAGAGTTTCAGAAATTTTGATGATAGATTTTTATGAAAACAAGTCATCTATGAAAAATTCAAAGGCCCAACATTGTAGGTAATATACCGGCACCCCATTGAAGCTTGTTTTTGTAGTGAATGTATGCAAATATTTAATCTTTAGAGACAACAGAGATCACTAAGCTGTTCTGTGCTGACAGCTGCTTAATGACATCAGCCTAGAGTTATGAACCTATTTTTAGGGGACCTTAAAAAAGTTTATTGTTTCTTTTTTTTAATAAAGGAATAGAAACAGAGAACTATCTTTTTAGCATTAAATAGCTTTTTGGCACCAGGCTTTCTCTACATCTTATAATAAATTAGTAACACTTTATTTGAAGGGGTGTCCATAAGACTGACATGAAACTGTCATAAACATAACGCCTGTCATGAACATGCAAAGGTGCACTAAAGGTTGCATTAAAAGTTCATTAAAAGTGTAAATTTTGCATGAATCAGTTAATAATGTCACTTTTAATGCAAAGTTTCACTTAAAGGTGCATTAAAGCTCAATTAAATGTGTCAACTTTGCATTTAAAAAAGTCATTATTCACCAAATGACACTTTATGACAACAGTCTTAAGCATTCATTTTGACTCCTACATGTTCATGGTGTTATGTCATGTTTAAGAGTGTGTGTCATGTCAATCTTATGCAGGTAATATTCTAATAAAGTGTTACCAATAAATCTAAGTAGTATTGCATTGTAGGTTTATTTTCATCAGATACACTTGCTTGTTTCACTGGAATGTCTGAAACTGAGGTAGCTTTACAAACATTTCCACATAAAAAAGTAATATTGTGTTTCTATATTTTCTGAAAGTATAACATATTGATAATGATTGTCATGCTGGAAGTAATTCAGTTTGTACCTGTTATATTAAAAAAGGTAAATCAGACAAGTATGAAGTATGAAATGGGAATGTGTGGCTTGACCAAGGCTAAAGTCCAACAAAAAACATTTTTAAATGTTTGTTATTGAACTTTTTGTACCCTTCATTTGGAATTATATGCAAATTCCATCCATAACATTATAAAAACCTTGTGAGGTTGTTTATAAAATTTCCAAGTTCATAATTTGAAAAATGTTAGACAAGCTATGCAAATCAGTTTGAAGACAACAGAAGGCCATCCCTGACAATATTAGTGTTTCAATTTAAAAGTCAACTTTTTCTGTAATTCTTATCTGTATGTGCAATGAGTTATAGTACCAACAAATTGATCGATGAGTCAGAACAGAAGAAACATGCTTCTGCAAAGTGCTCTGCATGAAGAAATAATGTCAACAGGAGCAAACTTTAAACTGATTAAAGACAGGCTGAAGGTTTTGAGTCAGACATATTCAGGAATAAATGAAATTTGTTTTTCTATTTTAGGTGAGTGCTCATCAGAACATATTAAATTTGGTTAACAGAGATATGTATTAAGGCTGACCTGTTTGGCTGTGCAGGGAAAATATTAATGAATATTTACAGGATCAGAGTCTCACATGATCATCAACACCAACAAAAGAAAAACTATGTTAATTGGGCCATTCCAGCAGAAACATGTCTTTTGAATGCATATAGACTAATATGACGCATGGGACTGTGGAAGCCATTTATTTTCACCATCCAGTGTCATTACATTTAGGAATACTGGATGTTCTGAAGCCAATTGTTGTACCGTATAAACAGATGCTGCAATTTAATGAGGATTTGAGTGCACACAATCACACACTATCAGCAGACATGTCTTGTGCAGCAACAGAAACCCAGTTGTGACCATAACCAGATGAAAAGCAGTGGATGGTGCTATCAGGTTCCCAGCGATTTAATGAACTGTTACATAATCTACTAATCCTTCCTCAAACTGCACATGTAGCACATTACATAGCAGCAGAGATTACACCCAGGATTACACACATTCAGCACCCCGTGTTGTTCAGCAAAGGTTGGACTTGTTTAAACTGTTGATACACCAGCACTGGAAAGAAGATCATTTACTTTAGATGGAAGCCTTCCAGGTATGAAATTAAAATGTAATGTAATATTTTGTTGTTCTAGATAATGAAAGAGAGGTTAGAATCCATTCTGTTGGTAAATTTATTGCAAAAAGCAGTAACACAATGCTACAAGCAATCTGACATAATTAAAGTATGTATGTGTGTTTGAATTCACAAGGAGCATGAAAATGCTGCTTAAAGATGTGCCGAAAGTGTGCCAATTTTGACCAAAACATACACTTACCATTAGGATATGGTGTCTCACATAGCGTGAGAAAGTCTACGATAGGATAATCCATTTCCAGCACAGCAATACTCTTTCCATGCATAACTGTCAGACATGGCCTCCGTCCCACCGTGTCGTAGGACAGACCACCAGAGAATATAATGAAAGGGTCCCTGGATGTATAAGGAGAAGCATAGTAACACAATATTTCGTCAAACTATTGCAACAGTTTTGAAGATATATTAACCATGATGATTGGGATCAAGATGTACCAATATTTTTAATCAATGACTAAATTCCAATCTAAGTGCTGAACCAACAATTTTTCTGCTCAGCTGGTTCAATGAAAGCTGCTACACATTTTCTATGTTTGCAACAATAATGAATGGAAATATTTCCCTTAGGAAAAACCACAATCATGCTGTGAAAACTATTGAGCAAATCTTGTCACTCTTAAGGTAAGTGCATTTTTTACAATTGACCAACTATACGTGATATGTCTGTCCAAAGGTTTTCTGCAAGGTTGTCATTAACATTAGTCACTTTTATGCAATTAAAATGAATTTCAGATTATAGTGAAAATCTCTAATATAAATACATAGATAAATATAGGTTTAAGTATTTTAAACATTGCGTATTTAACAAAGTGGGTACAAATGATTAAAATCACACTGCTAGAGTGTACCATAATTGGTTTAGCTTAAGATAAACATAATTTCTCCAGAAATTAGTTACTGAGCTGGCAAATTCAGCTTAGTAACGTTTAACTCATGTTAAGGAATTTGCTATGTTATTTGTCACTATTTTTGAAAAAAAACAACATTCTTGTATGTAAGGGGGAGCCTACCCATTTCTCGTTGTTTTATATTCCACTTTAAGAATGGGTTTACACGACTCTGGCTTCTTTCCATCCTTGGGCTGTTTTCCTAAAATAGAACAAGCAGAAGTTACTTTACTTTGCCCGTTCGATGCTTTCTCCTCTCCTCCTTTCTTCGTGTTTCTCGTCATTTAATTTTCTCCCTGAAGCAACACTTAAAACGCTGGGCTGAACAGTCGCAACAGCAACAGAAACAGAAGACTTCAACAACAGAGGAGAGGAAGACAACGACAGATATGTGCAAAAGTCTGATGTTTGTTGGTGATTCTGCCGAAACAATCAATTTAAACCTCAGGGGTTTTCGAGTGTATAGGAAATTCAAATGTATTTAGAATTTTGTATCACGATAAGACATTGAACATAATGACTCCTGATGTTTCAAGGTGATCCCTCCTGCAGGGTGCACAGAGCAAATCTGTTCAAAATAAAGAACACTTAATAACGGATATCAAAAAAGACAATTAAGGAGGGACTAAAAAGCCTTACTTAAATCAGTCAAAGGAATTTGCATAATTGCCCATTAAATACCAAAGTAATTACGTATGAAGCAGCCAGGGAAGCAACTAATTAAAAAGCTGGTGTGGTGAAATTCTTTCTGCATTTCCTTCCATACAAAAACAGCTTGAAAAGTCTAACTTTTTCCCTTTGTTCTCGTCTAGACTCTCTTGCTCTCCAACTTGTTGACACTCACACAGAGTCTGCCCCTTTTTTTGAGGTCCAGAAACTGTCAAGGTGTTCTATGTGAATATGTGATGCAGAGAGGCAGAGAGGTTTGAAGTGAAACATCTTCATACGAGTAGAGCCACATAAACAGAGCCGCAGCAATAGAGTGCATGTATTAAGGCACGAGGTACAGCGAACAGAGGCGGATTATAACCGAGCTGACAATAGAACCTCTAATTGAAACTGCACGGGAATCATGACCAGGCAAATATGTAGAGGAATGCTTTCAGTGAGAACGCATCTAACAAAATGCATGATGCATGTTTAATGGACAGCCTGGATTTTGAAAGAAAGAAAAAGAACAAAATCAATGACTGTCAATTTTCAACCAAAGGGGTATTTTTTTTTAAGAAAAAATATATTAAATTAATATAGATGTTTGAAAAATAGGATATGTTTAGACCAATTTGTAAAAGTTTTAAAATGTCTTAAAGCAGCAAGTTTAATGAATGAGTTGTGTACATCATTTTCAAAGTTAAACAACAAGTAATCAAGACCATCAAGGTTTTCAGATGTGTGGAGACAAAACTAAAAAAAAAAAAAATACATGGAAAATTTTTATGACAAACTATTTAGCATTTTTTTAAAGCAATGAGATATTCTTCTCTAGGATAAAAAGATAAAGAATGTTCATCTTTGAAAATAAACACTGTCATTTTGCAAGAGGTAAAAATGAGCCAATCAGCAATCCTTTCTGCAATAACTGGACAAAGTTCTCCAACTTGGGAACATGTTATCTTGATCCATCCAAAGTGTTCTAGCTACTCTAGACCTGAAAATGCCACTTGGGGAGACAAAATTGTTGCAGATCATTAAGAAAAAACTATAATCTGTGACAATCAGAACTAAATCATGAAATATAAACTTTGTTAAAAATGGTTCCCTCGTAAATGCAATTCTTTTAGTCCTGAATTTGCTAGTTTTTGGGTTGTTTGCAACAACAAAGACTGAAAACAGCTCAAAGGCTTTTTTTTTTTTCTTTGCTTCAGGAAATTCTGCTGATGAACTCCATCTGTGGAGCAAAAGGGCTGCATGGAAAAGCAAAATTTGACTTACAGGGGAATTGGGTAGTGTGGATGAGGACAAAAGAGCCAGCTAAATATGTCCTGGGCATTTCAGTTCACGTTCCTCAGGTAACATACAGTATAGCAGGGAATCCGACCATTGGAACATACTGCTTTGTTTTAAGAAAATTAGGCTCCTAATTAAATGCTGGGCTCTTAAAATGTGGTTAGGTTGTGCATGAAGAATGTACTGCCTGTGGTTCTTTTCATTTGCTTTCCTTCTTCCTGGGAGGAAGTAGCATTATTCTGACATGACATCTACTGTTTAAGAGGGGGCCTGCAGTGAGTGCAGCACACAATGGATGAACAGTCCATCTACTGAGATGATGTTACAACTCTCTCTCTCTCTCTCTATTGCAAATACTGACCTGGTGATGAAGTAACCACCTTAATATCCCAGTATTAAATGACAAAAGAGTGTCTCTCATGACCAAAACATAATTATGTGTTACCGGCCATCACAGGCTTGAAAATAAACACATAAATTAGTTTAAGCTAAAAGGTGAAAAAATTTACAAAAAGTTTTATAACAAGTGAAACATGGCAGCACACAACATAGAAGAATGAGCAGAAACAGGACTAACTGGATAGGAAGTCTGTGATCAACTGTGATAATATATAACAATTCCTGCGCATGTTATCATGACCCTAATAAGGTCATTATGTAATAGGTCAATTTCCAGGAGAGAAAAAAAAAGTTTTAGCAATGGCATCACAGTCCTTTCTGGACAGAGAGTAATAACAAATACAGTGGAAGCTCTAAATATGCAGGCTTCCGAATGCAAATTTTCTGAAAACGGATGGACGGATTGTCTTGTGTATGACAAGAGTCACATATTTAAAGTTTCACGACACATCTGTGTAATGTTTAGAAGGTTACATCTTGGGAAAAGCATGCTACCATTAACTCATATTGCATGTTTATGCATCATTGGTAGATATTCATTTCGTATTGAAATTTTGAACATTATACCAATTGGTATTTGTCACTTGTTGCAACTAAAACCGACATATATATTTTCTTATAATGAATGGATCATCAAGTTGTCAAACCAGTTAACTCCAGGTTTCTGGAGAGTGCCACAGAGAATGTGTTAGTAACAAAATATTAAAAAGGTGGGTGATGTTGTGAATGAAGACGCAGCTTGTGAGTCTTCATCCCCTTACCATGCGGTGTGATTGTCTGTATGGGTTTTCCTTGGCCTCTGATGTTCCATATGGTCAGAGTTCCATCTGAGTGACTGCAAATGAACTGTTTTCCCTCATGATGCCAGGCAACTGAGTGGATAGCCTAAGAAATTACAGACAGAAAGGCAGAGAGAATGGGGCGGTCAAGGGAAAATGGTTGAACAGGATAACGTCATGTGCCACCATCTCCCTTACGCCACACGTTTGCTGCAGTGCTGAAGCCATACGGTACACGTTACTTGTAAGTGGTTTAAAAGCCTGTGACTGTCTGCTCATGGACAGATGGTAGATGTGAGAAAAAAAGAATGCCCTGATTTCTGAATTGTTATTATGGTATGCTACAGTATTTTAAGAGCCATTTCTTGATCATGATAAAGCAAACGATGCTTATGGGTTATTCTTTGAATTTAAAATGTAAGGTTTTCACATCATAAATGTAAAACATGCTTGAAGTAACAGAAGAATATTCTGTATGTAATGGAATAAGAGCACATCACATTCAATATTTTATACTTCAACATTTTATATTTGAACTATTAGATGTAAGAGGTTTATAGGGACAGGAAAAAGATTACCAGTTAAGTCTTGATAGTGTTTCAAGTTTAAAAACTCAAAACTATTAATCACAGTAAAAAAATTACATGTTAATAAATCTTAATTCAGTTACTCTTATATCATGAAGCATAACTGTTGTGGTGTGTCTAGCATATGTAGTTTGCTGAATTTTAAGAAAAGTAACTCCAACAGTTTATTGTATATAGTGTATATAAGTTTATACACTAATTTTAACATACTGAATGGAGTACGTCCATGTTGCTCAATATGCTTGTGGCTCTCCACATGCCATTGAGCACATTGTAGCTTACTTTAGCATTGATGCTAATTTTTAGCATCAGAATACTGGGTTCCAACCAACGGGTATACTGTGGCAGGTCCCGTTTAAATTTCTTAAGAAATTTTCTAGTTCTACACTCTTTATAAATTTAATGAATTAGTGTTAGCTCAACACAGAAAATGGATTTGCAGCTCAGAATACCAAAGCTTCTTTTTAAATGCATTTCGTTTTAAGTGTTGTTAGGGAGTAAACACAGATCTGCACAACAGGATATCCTTTAAGTCAAGGAAAGAGTCTAATTGTTCCAAAACAGCACATTTTCAAACATGATTCCTTCTCTATTATCTAGTGATATTTGCTTATGGAATTTCCTTGTTTTCTTTGTATGAAGATTTGCTGTGCGTGGTAGGAAGTGGTGGGTTCAGTGAGTTGCAGCCAAGGAAGAAAGATGGGCTTGTCATTAATTCGCCACAAATGAATCACTAGAGTGATGCGCCAAAAGGCACGGATGTAGTCCTGTAGATGTCCTGAATGAAGTGTGAAGAAATTTCCCATTTTGCAAAATATATCTGAACCACAGGCTTTTGAAATAGTCCAAGTTATCCATGACTAATTCGCTTGTTTCTTTAAACGTTTAGAGCTGATTTTTATTTATTTTTATTTTTTGTTATCAGAATTTTATGACGACTCTGGGAATGGTGGACACTTTAAAGATATTTAATTTCACCTTATTTGTAAATTTCTTTTAAATTAAAATTTGCAGACTATCTACAACAAAGCAACTGATCCAACAACAAGTGTCATAAACATTATACATTTAATGAGATTGACTCTTAAAGACATTAAAGGCATCAAACTGAAAGGTCTAACAAAAATCAATCATATTTCCTTTACCGAGATCCTTCATTCACACCATCAATAGTTTTCTGACAGCAACAAACCTTCAGAGTTCTAAAAGTCTGTTCATTTTGACAGTCCCAACAGGCGACAATCCACTATGCGTAATTGGAAAATGAGCAGGGTAATTAAAACACATGGTACTCATCAAATCAAACAATACCAATTAAAAAGACTAACTTCATGATTTATCACATTAGGCTCGTTTCCACAGATTGGTCTTTAGGGAAGAGAGAAAACAGTCAACACTCATTATAGTCACAGGATAGCACCACACACTCACAGACACATGCAAGGCTAATAAGCACAAATTAATATTGCCAAAAAGAAACCAGATGCAGGGCACAGACGTCAATATCCCAGCCTTAGCTGGAGTATCGTCTGGCAGCTTTGTATCATGCTGAGACCCATAGGAGCTCTAAAGTACCACATACACAAACGTCTCGTTCAATCATTTCAAAGTACAATAGGCTGACCAACAGAAAGCACTTAAAGGAAAATGACTTTGTATTCTTTTTCTTTACTTTTAAAGACCTTTTCTATCCCTCACAAGACTGTAAAGGTTAGTCAGGAAGAAATAATAAGATTCTGAAGAATCCATTTTATGTTTTTTTTTTCTTTTTTAATTATGAACACATACTGGTAGCACTCAAATTGGAATCTCAACAAAAAGGTGGCTTTAGTAATATAAAAAGAAGAGGCACATTATGTGGATTGAATACATAGCTTAAATATTTCAAGATATATATATTTTTTGGTTTATTTTGACCTACAATAGAATTAAAATATTTTAGGCTTTTGAACAAAAAAAAGGCACATTACATAAAACCAATAAAAATGCATTTTCAATACATACATCTACTGACACCATCACCAGTTAAGGTAAGCCACAAAACCTGGATGTTTTACAGAGCATGCATGTTAATGGAAAGCTTAGCTAAAGGAAAAACTCAAGTAAAATCCTTTAGACGTTTGTGGAGCAAAGCTCAGTTTAGAAACTGAATGGAGTCTCCCAAGGCAAGGACTACAGCTGGAGCCGGAGACAATGTCAGAAGCATTTTATTTGGGCTAAGAAGTATAAGAACAATACCACTCCTCAGCCGTCTAAAGTCTGTCCTTTGGATGAAAGTAATTTTTGCATTTTGTTGTTAATAAAGTCTTAGAGCCTGGTACAGAAAACCATGTCACGTGCTGCTGTATGTACGCTATCTTTTATCAGATCAGCAAAGCGATCTAGGAGGAAATTTTCAAGAACTTCACCCTTCCCTCTTTTTACAATAAGGGGGAATCATTAATTGCCACAGTAATTTTATGGTAACTGTGAGGTGGTGTTTTTTTTTATTTTTATTTTTTTATTTTGCAAGTTTTCTTTAAAATTTGACTCAATTTAAGGTGACCTTTAAAGGTGCCAATGAAATGTATAGATAATAAGCTTTATAGAAACAGATTTCATTTTCCAACAGCACTTGCTATTTGCATAACCACTAATACCCTTTTTAATGACCATGGTATTGCTGATTGGAGGATCACCAAGAAGGAGAGAAGAGACATCAAACACAATAAAGCAGAAAAGGTGAGGGCAAAGGAACCTGGCTTGTTGTAGGCTAATCACCTCCATGCAAAACCTCATTGCTGCACTTATTGATGCAAAAGGAGCTTCAGCCAAGTAATCAATGCAGTGGAGGACTGAAGGACAGAGTAGCTCCTGAACAGATCTATTTATCAGATTTGGAGTTAAAGTCCGAAAACAAAGTTGCATTGTTTCTTGCAGTAACCTCAGTCAGAATTCTCATTTTACTAGTAAATTCAGTCATGATCATATGGATCAGATCTGATTCACTTCAAAGTCTCCGTAGTCACATATACTTGCATTGTTTTAACATCTACCGTTTCATCACATTTATTTTAATTGACCAGAAAAGCCAAAAGTCATGATCTAGACAGCAGCTCCACATATCTCCAGAATTGTATTTTATTTATTAATCTGAATGTTAGTTTTTCATTTGCTTTTTGCCAAAATTAACTTTAATAGAGATATGTTTTAGATAGATAGATATTTAGATACTGTGTGACTATGAAACTTAACTTGGATTGCTTACAAAAATTTTTTGATGAAAATGTAAATAAGTAGCACCTGTAGATAACGTCAAATGTACCAAGAAACATTCATTTCTCAGTTATTTCCTGATTTTTAGCATTTTGTCAGTTGAGGGTTGAATAAACCTTCCTCACCAAAAGCTATATTTACATAATTTAACTTTTGACCTTTATCCTTAAAAAACTAGGCAACTCCCCAAAATGTGACTGAATACAGATTTATGGCCATGAGGCATACTTGGGTAATTGTGTGCACGCAAATATTCATCTATGACAAGAAAGTCTACAAAAACAAGCACTCAGGGCAAAATGTCAACACCGATTCCCACTGAGCAATTCGTTGTTGCTTTGGAATGAGAAATCCACTTTGGGTCTGTTGTTGAGTTGCTATCGTTATGTAAGCACTGAATAAAACAATCCCCATTGAGCTCCTTAAGATGTTCTCTGTAATAAAAAGATGATTCACAATCACATTTCATGACTGCGGTGAGGAAAGAGGCTTAGATAAAATTCATCCTAAAACACAAATGCATCTTAGATTTTGGAATTGCTGTATCCTGATTCATCATTAGATTTGTACCAAAAGTGAAACTTAATCCCAACTGTGATTTCAGATGAAAGGTCAAAAGTTTACACAGAGCTCAGCAATACTGACCCCTTAACAATACATTGTTAGAGTGACAGAGAAATGGTTTACCCCAGTAAATGACTTGTAAGAACAGCGACATGAAACCATACAGTTCTCCACTTATTTAAAAAGTAGCTATTGTCAAGTTATTCCTAGCTGTATGTAGAAGCTTTGGGTTTTTTAAAACAGAAATATTCAGCACACTGATGGACATCTTTTGGTTCTAGACAGTTTGAATGGCTTCATAACTAATCTTGGAGAAGAAAAAGAAAAAGATTATGAAACCAGAGTTTACTTAAAAGGTCACAAATAAGCCATTTCAGATTTGAAAGGACAAGTGGAAAGAATAAATGGTTTCAAAACTGCGAGGGTTTTCATCCCATGAGGAAATTCATCAGTCAGCTGTGTATTGTGGCCTAAAAAGGTGAGCTCCGATTAAAAAAACTGAAGGGGAAAACACAGTGGTGCTACTCGATGCTCCTCAGACATGGCAACAATTACAACTACCCAATAGTGCTGCAGTATGACACAGCAGGTTCATGCCAGTTTGCACACACTGTTTAAAAAAAAAAATCAACAGTATGTGCAAGTTTCCAGATGATGCTGTATCAAAATCAACATCTGCAAACAGCTGCAAGAATTAGCATGCTTTTCTAAGGCAAATAAAATAAGTTACAAACTCACTATCATTGGCTTTTCAGGTTCAGAACAGAAGGTCTGCTTGAAGGTTTGAATAATTAGTTAAAAATTGAAATAAATTTGGCTTTTTGCATGTCTGTGTTGATTGTTGAAATTATGACTGAATCTGTGTGTAAAATAAGCTTCTCTTCTTTCTCTGTCTTAATGTGTCTCTGCATAAACAATAATCAATTTTATAGCACTCATTTATTATTAAACATTATTTAACATTTTAACAATGGTAGTAGCATGTTAAGTTTTTAATTAAATCAGTTATACCAAGTAGTACATCTGAGAACACATTAATAATGCAGCACAATAAAAAAAAGTGATACGCTTTAAGTTAACATAGGGTCAGGAGATATTGGACTGTTGCTAGTCAGTGACAATGATATTCCAGGACAATGAAAAACTTTCTCAGATTACTCCTCAGGATTGGATTAAAATAATCCAATACTATCCAAAATAATAAGAAGTGTATAATTTATAGCTACAAGTGCAATATTGTCTTTAACGTTTAGAATTTATATAATATGTATTCTCACAACTTTTAATCCTCCACAAACAGACACCCTACAGATTAGATATATAGCTGGTGCTGATGCCCATCTACATCAGACACCAGCCAATTGCTGCCCAACTCTCGACTGCATTGGAGGGTAAATTTTAAAATGTTGTGTACAATCTTGAATACAAGTTTGAGCACTTCTATAAAAAAAATAGAAAGAAAAACTTCTTGGCTTTTACACTTACTCTGGAAAATTGAAACACTATCGCAATTTCATGTTTACTAGCATTAACAGCAAGACATTGATGGCCGGAAGCAAAGAAAAAATTATAAAAAAAGCTTAAAATATATAAAAAATATTAAGGATTCTACATAACTATTGAGACAGAAATAAATGAGAGCGCTGAGAAAGTGACTGCAATCTGCAAAATGTAGAAAAGAAAATGAGTTCAGAGATGCACAGCAAATGGTAAGTTGTTTGTAGAGCTGACGGCAGAATAAATGACAGAGCTGGAACAATAGGACTACTGTGAGCACGACAGGAAAATAAAATAAAATCCTGCATTCTGTCAGAGACGAACAATAACCAAGAGACAAACAAAAGAGGCTGGAGGGGCAGAGAATTAAGATCTGGCTACAATTTTGGACTATATAGTTTCAAACTATGTCCAAAGGTGTTGAGTCAGATGGGACAAGGAAGGAAGGTCAGCGTGACAGATGTTCTCCGGCTGGCACTTACTGGAAACCTATAGTGCTGATCAGGAGCTAATAATAGGCAAAACACTGAAAGAAACATAGTGGATGATGTGCTCTCTCAGTTCTTTAAGAGCTTGTAAAACCAAAGTTTTATTAGCTCAGCTTTTTGTTCAAACTTCAGCAAAAATGTTGTGGTTATTTAGAAGACATGTTAACTTCCAAGATTTTGCTGACAGTTCTTAAATATATGACAGCATCTGCAACAACAACAACAAAAAATCTTTCACTTCTGTCTACTAACAGGTGTTATGAATGTTATACTTATCAGCCTACATTACCTTTTTGTAGCCATCTTTTCAAACCCAGAAACTCATTCTGTCTCTCATTCAAAATTTCCATGATAACAAAGCTTCAATATTGGCTTATTCAAAACTCTAAATCCAGAATGTTGACTTGCTCTCTTTTTGAGAACAATAAGACGGGAAACTTCCGTGTTCATTTCTGTCAACAACTTTGATTTTTGGCAGCAAGCTTCTGGGCAAACACTGGGGTTGGATTGAAAACACAACAAAAACAGAATATTGCTAGAAGTGTACAATGTAGTTTGGAAAGGGATTTGATAGATGAATAGATGACTACACTCTTTCACCCCACGAGGAAGAGTTTGCACTTAGTCATGATCTTACGGAAAACTAATTGTTGAATGATTAGTTGTGCACATATTTATTAAGTTCTACAGTCAGAAAATCAGTAGAACTTATAGCACAGTAAACCCAATCTCATGTGGGGTTTACAAAGTATAACACAAAGTTCTCATTCAAGTATTGGGCTAAAAAAAAACAACAAACAAACAAAAAAAAACTTTTTATCCAAAGAAAATCTGGCATTCCAATTTTATTAGCAATTTTCTGAACATCTTGTATAAAAATGGATTTAAACTCCATGTTCTCGTTGTGAAGTCAATTTAACTTACTGTTGCATCAGCCGTGTCCATCAGAGTATTGCTGGAGTCACATTGAAATCACAGCACAATCTTAGATACCCACATGGACACACTTCAGTACGCCCATGTGCCTACTGATGTGGCACATGGGCAATATGGAGGAGGGTTCCAGGCCCAATTGCTCCAAAAATTTCAGATGTTTTCTAATAACTGAATTTATTTGCCAACTAGGAATCTGATGGCTACATTTTTAATGAGAAGCAAAAGAAGAGGTCAGTGGTTTTCATCCTTCATGTGCAAGTAAATCTAAGGAAATGCAATGGAGGAGCACTTCCTTTTCACTCCTCCAGTTCCCATCCAATGAAAGCAAAAGTCAAGTCTTTGGAGCGTTAGAGGTAGTATGAAGATAAACCCCTTTGGGAAGATTCAGTTCTAGAGACTGTAATGCTCAGAAGCAGAGAGAAGTCATTAGTTTATCTAAGGGGATGGGCACAGCAGACACAGAAAGCAACTGAATGCGCTCCTAACATACTGAAAATACATAATCCTCTGTGCTGCTTGTGTTTCTGAGACTCTGTATCTCAGAGCCATGCCAAGACATAAAAATGATATGATTATTCCTAACTGGTGGTCACAACAGTACCACAAAGATCACTGTAAAAGCAAGTGCCTGCTGACTGTGTGCATGCCCATCAGTTGTATAAGATTTAGGTTTATAAGCACAAGCTCCTCGTCAAAGTTTCAGTTCATGGTAGGGCCACTTTATGAGCACACAGCGACGCAGGTTTGACAGGAAAGCTTCAGGTAATTTTCCAGTCTGAGTCACTCGCCTAATTTCTTAGCTCATTTCCCATAAGTCCAAAATGCTGGACACTTATTTCCTTTAAAGTCACTTCTGAGAATTTAATACCAATGCTGAAATCACTAACAGTTGTAAACCCAACTGTCAATTAGTAAAACTTGCTCTAAAGGAAAACATACATATTTTACAAGTCGGATATCCTTTGAGGATGTACTGACCACAATTTTTTTTATTCCTCCATATCTATTACATTCATTTAAGAATAGGCATTTGTTGCTAATGTGCCCCAGACAGTGTGAATATATTCCACCTTCAGAGGGTTAAATGAAGATGTAAAATTCTGATAATTTGCCACCTGAAATATGCATACTTTTTTTTCTAAACATAAACTTAAAACAGGACATGTATTCCCAAGGATTCTCAAAGCGCTCATGTCTTCCGCTAAAACGTCGTGCAGAGGAATCCCAGCTAAATAGTGATTTAGCTAGTTGCTGAGAGCTAATATACCCCATTAATCAGTGCATAGAAATTACCAATCACTGCCTGGATTAAGAAAAGTATGCTATGATGATGAAACTATGCAAAATGAAATAAGTTGCCACACAGCATTAACATGTTTGATCACACTATTTACATCCTCATTATCATTTTGATCTATTTCAGCGTCTTGCCATGCTGGTAATTTCCCCATATCATCTATTTGATATTAATGTGGACACTCAGCTGTCAGTACATTTCTGTGATCGCCTGTTTATATAAACTTGCATGATCTGGTGAAACAACTAACTTAAAATGGGGACGTAAAAAACGTGAAAGCCAAACAAGACAGGAGCAGTGGCTGCTGTTGGCAGAGCTCTATCCGTTATATGGGGAATATTTCTCCTTTCCAGTCTTCCTTGCCTAAGACAATTTTAGGCTCAGTAAAAATCCTCCTTTCTGCTCCAGACATTTTGTCACATTAGGAACTCTCTTAAAGCCTAAGGTGCTTTGTGAATAACTTATCTTATTTAGGTAAGATTCTAAGAAAATATTTACAGAAATTTTAATAACTTTCCTAAAATGACATCACTAGGACCTACTTTTTATCTTAAAATTCTTTTGTAACATGGGCCCTGATGTTTATAGCCTCTGTATATAAATAAAAAACAACAAATTACCATTGACATTTGACGTTTTACAAGGCATTTAAAGGCGTAGTAAAACCTTGTGAGGTCAAAAAAAAAAGAAAGAAAGCAAAAAACCTTTGCTGTAGTGCTACCACAAGCTTTAAATTTCACATATAACTCCTGTCAGATGTGCCAAATAGGCAATGGGATTTACTGAAGAGCTAATAAAAATTGGATGTCAATTTGACTGCATTAACAGCACTTTGCTGTCAATCAAATTAGAAAAGGGAAGAGGAGAGGATGGGTTCTAGGAGGAACTCACTTCTGGCTCCTGCTTCTAAAATCCATTCAAGCAACAGCAGCTTTTGTCATTTTCCAAAACACTCACAATTACCTTTTAATTGGTATTAGAAGTTATTCAGCTAGTGTTCACTTTTTGTACTTTTCAGTTACCTCTGATCTGTTTAAATGTTTTCATTTACGTTTTACCAATTTAACAGATCTGTTATCTACAAGGTAAATGTTTTAATATGAATATATGTATTTATTTATTGTTTTCACATTTTACATTTTCTCTATTTTTAATTCATATGTCATGTATTCCCATATGACAGAAGAAAGAGAAGCTAAATTGTCTATGCTAGAAATTAGAAAGAGATGTGCTGAAAGTCGGCATATTACTATGCTAAAGGTCCCACAGGTCCACAGATACTGATAACAGTGTCTTCATAAGACTGCAGAGACACAAAACCTGATAAGATTGATTCATTGCTCTGTTTCCTACTATCTGCTGACTGGTGATCCTGTCAATTTTCTGCCACAGTGTGACACTTTAGTCAATAAATGTGAGTTTTGAAACTTACTGATGGTCTGCACTTATTCTTACAGCTCCAAGCAAAGCAAACACTCATGTACACCTAAGTTTTCATCAATGTCACATGGAACTGAAGTCAATAAAGCCATGGGACTCCAGCAGAGTGACCCGGGGCATCCTGCTGACTGTACTTTCTTGATTGACGACAGAGCTCAGGTGCTTCTAAAGAATCAGCTGCCACCATTCAATAGCATTGTAAAAAAACAACAACAACAAAAAACAAGCCCCAGGTCTGATGAATTTAAAATTAAATTTCATATACACATTTTTAACAAACACTTTACCTGTTAGAAAACACAGTTCAGGTGGGTCATGAAAATTTGATCCAGTTTCAAGGTTATAAAAGAGACAATGGGACAAGTTTACTGCTGATTGAAAACAAAAGGAAAATACTCAAAAGGGAAGAAATAAGTCAGAGAGATTTGCCTACCTCGTCATAAGTGTAGCGATAGTCTGCTTTCTTTGATTTCAAATCCCACAGGACCACGATCCCAGACTCAAATCCAATTATCAGCTGCAGAGGAAGAGCAACAACCATTCAGTGAGACTGGGGGGATAGAGTCGACCCTCTGACGAGCTGAAACTGAAGTAATACTCTTGACATTCCAGCACAGTATGATAGAAAGTCAGTGTAAGTAGCAACCTGCCACTACTGGTTGACAGCAGGAAAGGCAAAAAAAAAAAAAAAAGAAAGAAAAAGGCTTGCAAAAAGAACAAAAGGCTGCTGTGATTCTTGACAACCTATTTAAGGAAACAACACCTACCACACAGTCTCAGTACATTCAAATTTCAGTTTGTTTCACATGTATCTAAAAAAAAAAATATATATATATATATATATATTATATATATATATATATATATATATATATATATATATATATATATATATATATATATAAAGCAAGCAGAAAGCTTTACATGTGCTGAGACCTTTACATTCATCTTAAAACATGGATACAGTGAAGAGAGATCTAAGCACTGTAATAGGGCATACTTACAGTAAGTCTTTTACAAATGAAGACAAAATGTGAAGGGAGGAATTATACTCTATATATAGTGAATAATGTGAACACTGTATGCAGAAATACGTTGCAACATTAATGTGCACGTTCATGCAAACATGAAAATATGTATACATGGAGTCCTGTATTGTTTTAACAGCGCTGCATTTTTTGACAGAATGATGGCTGAGAGCTCATAGACGTATTAGAACAGGCAGGTGGATTTAAAAGTACAAGTTAAATTCAGGTAATAAAAGCCCAACTGCTTTAAGTTAGAAGTTTGCATCTCATATGCACAAATGTCATATTGTTCATAATCACAAGTCTTAGTTTTTGTTTTGGATCACCATGTAGTTTGAACAACTAATCATTTCCTAATTTCAATCATTTAGATGTTGTGTTGAGACAAAATTGAAGAATTTGTGGAGTGTGTCAATTTTTCAACTGTGTTGTGCAATTTACCCGTATCAGTGGAATCCTCAAAATCCTCATCATGTTGCTAACAACTTGGTATTCTTAATTCTTTGACAGACTTCCAAACATCCTTATCATTATTACAAGCAAAGAGCTCAATCTTATCTGCTTTAAACTTGAAACTGCATCAAAGGCAGTATTTTAGATGTAAATGTCAACAGCCACAAATTTTAGTCTAGCATTTGATTATTAGTTTTGGTGCAGGATGTTCTTTCTTGGTCAGCACCCTATCAGTCCATATTGATTTTAAATCAGCTTAAGTGTGAGCAAGGACTCAGATGGATCACTAACTTCTTGTTTACAATAGGATTGAAACTTGTTTGTTCTTGGGTTGTTTTAAACATTCAAAACAAAAACAGGGCACTACTGGCTGCGATCTTAAACACATCCCAGTACTGGTTTTGGAATCAAAATAGCACAGTAACATTAAGTTTAAGGATGACCCAGAACTCATCTATGTTGAAAATGTGTGAAGACTTTGCTTAAAAGTCAGATTAAGGAAACCAGCCAGTTTATAAGAGCTTTACAAATTCTGCCTAGATTTCCAAAAAAATAAAAATAAAAATGTATTAAATAAAGAAAATCCACTATAAATTCAGACTTTTCATAATCTGACATTGTTTGTTGTATGATCATTCAAAGCCCCTTATTAATAAAAGTACATTGGTGTCTGTAATGTGTATGAAAACTTCTGACTGTAAGTGGGACAAACCATTAAGCCTTAATGAAGAAATGTATGTATAGCTGTAGACAAAAACTTTGTGCTTTACCTTTCCCTCATCCATAGGGTTATCACTTATGTGGACAACTGGTCCCGGGTGAGTCTTGGAGGAACTTAAGAGAGACAAAAAGACAAAGCAGAAAATGTATTTTATCTATTTTGATCTATGATACACAAAATAAAAACAGCAACAGTGCCACAGGAAAAAATCTGAGCCCCCCCTTACAGATTATTTCAATGTTTTGGTCAGATCCAAATGTTTGGGGTAATCAAACCACTTTTAACATATGGCAAAGATAACTTGAGTAAATAAAAGCAAACTACTTTTATTTGTTTTAAATCATTATGCTACATAAAAATTAACAATAAAATAAAACTCTACAAAAGCATATAGGTAAACTCCAAAAGCCTTAAAATTGGTTTTATGTCTTTTTGGCAATAACCACTTGTTCTTGAATTCATTTATATTGTGGTATAATGTGTTGTTTCAGATATTCTTTAGCCTACTTCAAGTTGTCAAACAGGTTCTATGTAGGTGAGTGCAGTCATTTGACAATTACACTGGTAATTATGTAGCCAATTATGGCAAAAACAGATGCTATTCATTCATCTATATTGAAATAAGTATTTTTCTTTTTAATCTATTTTTTCATTTTGGATTTGTGTGAAAACTGTGTGTTAATACAAGCTTTAAAAAAACAATGGAAATATTACTCAGCATTGTGTATATACAATTCTATGTTAATTGACAATGTGCTTGGAGTGGTTAATGTCAGATCAATATGTACGTCTGACTAGTAAACAGCTATTATTCAAAAAATTCAGCTGAGAAAAACTGAATATAAAACTGAATAATGTACTTTTTTCTTCACCGAAAGGATTGAAGGGAGAAGAGGGAAGACAACACCGCAGCTCACCCTGTGGTGAAAAAGAGCAGCCGAAAGACATAAATTCACCAAAGGTTGTGATAAATGACTGTGTCAGTCCCTGGTGGCTGTGTGTACGTGAGTTTATGCGTCTGTTAATTTGCATGTCTGTGGAGAAAGCCTAAAACGCCTCTTCTCTCGTCCTCCTGTCTGTGTCTTACCCTCCAGACAGCTTTGTGTCAAATTCCCCGTTTCAGAAATTTCCTAGCCTGCTCTTCCTTTACGAGGTGAGATGGGAAGGTCACCGCTGAAAAACAGTGATTTTTGTTGCTGTAAAAGCATAACTTTTATACGCCAGAGGAATGATAAGGACGCCGTACAAGGATAGCAAGGTAAAGCTAAATGAAAGAAACACTAAAGTTCCAGTATCAGTTTAGGTCGAATATGAATTATCTCCGTGAACTTTAATACATAGATTTTTTTGGAAAATAAACAGAATTGGAAAATAAATGGAAAATAAGCAGAATTTGTTTAGTGCTCTCTAGTCAAACAAACAGAAATGCACATGTAGGTAAAAATCAGTTTATAACTTGGAGTTCAGTGTCTTGCCTAAGAACACTGAGGTGCTGTCGTGGGAAACTTAAAATCTCGCTTTTAAACTTGAAAAAAGAAGGATATTTCATAAAATTAACTACATTAGCGATAACTGAGGATTCAGGACCCAGTAAACTGGTTTGGATTACATTTCTTCCTGGTCACCATGTGATCAATTTGAGTATACTTGGATTATTTAAGAAAAATGTAGATAGAAATAAATTTGCAACAAAAAGTTGTTTTTTTTTAAACAGACGTGCATTGCCAGAATCTACAAATAAAATCAAAAGAAGAAAAACATATTTAACAATGGCTGTATATGCTTGTTTGTCTATTAGAAAGTAAGAGTTAGTGGGCAGGCAGACAGTCAGTTGTCTCTATATTTAGCCTGTTAGTACTGGAGCTTTATTACCTAAGCTCTGCTGCAGCAGGATCTCTTGATGTGTCTAATACCCATTCACTGTCTGTATGCGAGCTAAGAGCTATCCACACCTGCGTGCTCATCCACAGTCAAAAATATACATATCAGCACAGTTAAGACATATTTGAACACTTTCACGCTCGTAAACAATATCCCCAATAGCATAAACAGTCTCCTTACGGATGTCAAAATCCACCATTGTCAGAGGGAACTACACTTACTTGTCCAATCACTTAATTCTATCTTTGCTGTTTATCTTCAAAAATTCTGATTAAATTGTTTACAGCACATAAATCCGACATGAACATTTTCGCAACGTCTTCAAATACACATTCAGGTTTGGAGATAAAGGAATCACCATGGCAACAGAGGCAGGATGGGCAGAGTGCACATAGGCTCCCAAAAACCATCTGTAGTCTGCCACGAGCAAACCGACACACCGACACAAACCAAAAGCTGTCAGGACATGCTTTACTGCACACATACACACCTGTCTGCGTGTACATGCATGTGTGCTTGCTTGTCTGCATGCCGCTATTCTCATAGCACCTTACACATTTATCACATTCAAGTCTTTTCAGCTACTTCTTCAAGGTTTTTCATTTCAAACAAGCGCACACTCGCAAAACCTGGCGACTGCTTGAGTTAAACTGAATACCCAGTGGCAAGTATAACCTTGGTAGCTTCGGTTCAGACACTCATCTGTTATGCACCTGTGCAACACCAAAATCTATTTCTGAGTATCACTACTGCCCAACCATGCTTTCAGTGCATTTAAAGAGAATGGACTAGTACTTTAGGTGTGTTTTGCAAGCAAGCACACAAGTGCTGCTAAGCAATTGCAATTGCTGGTGGATGTGTTGATGGCACAGCGGGGATATTTAAGCAACAGAAGAAGAAACACCTCACTAAACTCAACAACATCTCTTCAGGGGAAATGCAAGGAGTTTCTTTTTTTGTGCTTGATAAATTCCCAGTATTTAAAAATGTAGCATATGATTTATATACTTTGTATCTTTTTTAATGTGTTTAAACACATCTAATGCATTCTTTACCAGCACTTTTGCATACAGATAAAACCTGACACAAAGTTAAGCACACAGAGAGCAGGACTCAAACATCTGGTGTCATCCCAGGTGATGATCTTCAGTTTTCACTGAAACAGTGTGGCTTAAGCAGCATATTTGCAATCTGTCCATCCCATATGTGGCCTAATTTCACCTCAGTCAGTAGTGTTTACAGTCATTTTGAATCATATTTGCTCTCTATGTTTTGTTTTACTTAGAGACATCATTTTTTTATTTACATAGAAGAAACTGTATTAGCTGCATTTCCGTGTTTAATATTTTCTTTTTCTGTACTGAGTAAATAGGGCTACTATTGTCATTACTATTATGTAGTCCCTCTCATTGACAAAGGATTTGTTTTTAGCTCAATGTTTGTGTTCAGATGTGCCCCTTCCCTAGATATAGCTATTGCTACCTTCACCTTTGCTGTCTCTTGTTTTTGTGTTTGGTGCAAGTTATACTTTTGCCAGTGTTTGTGTTTAACTGTTATCAACAAAGCTAATGCCAATATTGCTTTCAAGCATTATTAGTAATCTAGGTTCCCCTTTAGATTGTTTCAGGCTTCTTTAAATTAAATGTATTAGTGTATTTTTAATATTGGCAGCTGTAAGATCAGTATCGGGATTGTAAATAAACCATTGTTTTAATATTTAGATTATTTAGGACAAAACAAATTGACACAATTGTTAGATCTAACAGATTAGTCTTTTACTCAAAATGTGTAATTTACAAAATTTAAGGTAAGCTAAGTCAACAAGATTATTTTCCTGAAGTAGTCGCTTCAGTAATGGTTGTAGTCACTTAGACCAGATTCTGCATGACAAGTGACCACTGAATGGCTTAGAGACATTTTTTTCCCCTCTTTTCACGCATAGCATCTTTGGACAAACACCCAAAACTACAATTAGAAAGAAATAGCAGCATTAAAAGACAAAACACATTTGCAAAAGCTGCTGGTCTCTGAGTAAGAGAAAAGGTGAAATCAAAAGGGAAGCAGGACAGGAGATGCCGCAAGTCAGAATGCTCATAAACACAGAGTCACAGGAAGCTGTGAAGATTCATCCCTCTGCTCTACCACGTCTTGGACTTTAGTTGCCAGTAACTATGTGGTTGAATCAAGTTGAACTCACTCACAGATGCACAAACAACAGCCAGGCACATACATTAAGACATATTGTGCATTTGCACAAAATAGTGGACTGTGTTTACTTTACATTCCGGTACAGTTTCCAGCAAAGTGGCTTTGGAACAGAGGTGTGAGTCATGAACGTAGCAATGGTTTGGGTTGGGTCGGGTCAGGCCGGGGGCTGAATGGCACAGCAAGTGCTGCTCGTCTCCAAATAGAAGGGCCCAAGGGACAATGACCCCAGAAACCGCTACATCGTGGCCTATTAGCAGTCACAGGAGAACAGTGGTGCACTGAGCAGGTGTGGGATTTAACATTTAAGTACTGCTTGCAACACCATGCACATGCTAATGGCAACAATGCAAGGGGTGTGTTTTGAATTGAGAATAATATAAAAGAAACTGACTCAAGACTGTTTTAACAAAGCAAAACACTTGGTTTCCCAGAATCCAAATAATATTCAAAGCAGTTACAACTGTCAGTTTTAAACTAAATCTAAATTCCAGTCTTTCCCCCCATCAACAAATGCACCATAACGAAGTGCTACCAGGTCATGTTGACAACAAGTTATTGAAAAAAAATCTGACATTGAGTGATCGCTCTGAAACAGTGAGATGGTTAAAACTGAGTTAGAGAAAAGATGACAAAAGACACTTTACGGGAAAATTTTCTGCAGTATATTAAGACATGCTTTGTGATCATTTAGGCTGGGAAGGAGCCTAAATCACCTGCTATCTTCTTCAGAAGAAAACAGGAAGGCTAAACAGTGTCAACGAAATTGCTTTCTTTCATCCTTTTGACCTTTCAACCTGTGTCTGTTATGGAGTATTCTTGATTTTTTTTTAAATGCTGATGGGTTTCTGGAAAGTCAAGGCATGAAATTAAATGCATGGAGAGTTCTGTTTTGATAATAAGACCAGTGTTTACTGTGCTAACAGCTAATTTAAGATGATAAAAATACAAAAATGTCAAGGCCGTGATCATTTTGTCTTTGGTATAAGTTTTTTTTTTTAAAACCTCTTTTAACAGTGAATGCTCTTTCATTAATGATATGACATTGCCTTAGCTCCTAATATAAATACATGATGACTTGAAAATGATATTTTGCTGTTCTAATATTCTATTATGCTACTCGTAAAAGAGAAATCAGCTGGGAAAACGGGAAACATGCAAATCTGTGAAGAGCTAATAGTAGGGAAGTGGAAACAGGAATACTCGTTAAAAATCAAAATTACTTATATAATTGTACGAGCTGCAATTGTAATCGCCTTCCTTGTCTTATTAAAACACAAGCGGGCAAACAGAAGAGGTAAAGAAGCTTTTGTTTTCTGGAGACTGACCCTATGACCTCTACAGCTGGCACAGAGATACAAGGACAAAGAACAAGAGGTTCAGCTCACACCTCTCTGATCTGCTTCAAAGCAAATCACACATGTGTACTCAAATATGCAAACCAAGAACTGTAGCATATCAGAGAAATCAGTACCGACACCTCTACCATCTTAGAAGATGTGATTTTCCTCTAAAATCGCCAAGTGACTCTAAGTGATCATGTGTAGGAAGAGCATTGGTAACATGCAGCTAATAGTTAACTTGTGCATATTGTCATGTTAACAAGATTTTTTAACAAATAAATAGACAAGCATTTCAAGACATTTAATTATAATTGATTAATGCTTAGCATTTGGAATGTTATGTTTTCTTTTCTTGAAATAAAACGTTTTTGATATACTTTTTGAAATTTATTACAATTTTTGTTTTTCCAAACAAAATTAGAGTGTGAACTGTGAAGGTGAGGGACAGAGGAAGAGAGCTCCGTCAAGAAAATTCAAAGTCAAGGCTTGTCCTTTAATCTGAAGGCCATATGGTATCTACTGCTCTATCATTCATATCGTCTCTCCATCTCATCATTATCACTCTTTACCTTCTGCCTTTTTTTTTCTTTAATTGGAAACCTTTTCCCTTGTCGCTATCTCTTATCTGCACAACTTCCTTTATCTTCTCTGCCCTGTGCTACCTGATTTTAACCCTCCATCACAACTCCACCCATCTCCTCCATCACTCTGCCTCTGTGCGCCTCCTTTTCCCCAGGCCAAAGCCCCATCTCATCCATTCAGCTTCTCTCCCCTCTGTCATAATCCCGCTTCCCCCTCTCTCTCCCACCACTCAACTCTCGCCTTTTCTTCCCCGCAGCCCTGTCGACGAGACGTCTGTGTGTACCATACACTGATCTCGGCAGACACCTGTTCCACCCACTCCTTCCTCCTCCTCTTTTCCTGCTATCTACACACAAACATGCATATGGGCTCACATGGAAGAAGAGGGATGAGGGGGAAAGTGTGAAGCAAAATGCTCCAGTGAATAATTTATGTCTCTACAGCGGGGAGCCAAAATGGAGCCTGTCACCCTGACGGATCCATTCAAACAGCAGAGATGGCATTCTCACTACCTGATACCGTGCTTTGAAATGACACTTATGAATAACTTCTTATGTCATTACAAAACTACAGCTCTGCTTAGAAAACTATTCTGCTTACAGTGAACCTCGTAAAACACCAACAACTCAAGTAATCCACAAATACAAGGAACAAAAGGAAGCAGAAGTAAATTGACCCAAAAATTGAAGTGATAGGTAAAAAATTACCAATATTTATAAAACTTAAATTTGGCACACAAACAATAGTGTGTTTCATCTACAGAATACAATACCCACACTGAAACAGGGAGACAGCAGCATCATGCTGTGGGGTTGTTCTTCTAAACTGTTTAATTTTTCCAGGTGAAGTCGTGAACAGGTAGGTAGTTTAGACCAAAATCCTTTAGGTGTTTTTGAGAAAGCTGAAGATAAGATGACAAGGTTTTATTTTGCAGTTTCCCCCACGAGCATGTTTTTTTTTTTTTTTTTTGTTCAAGTAAAGAGCAAACATGCCTTCTTTAGAAGAAAAAATATGTTTTTGAAAAGCTCAGTTAAAACTCAATAAAAACTGTTAAAATGTGAAAATTAAAATTTATGGGGTCACCTAAAGAAGGATGAAGACAAACTATATCAGATCTGGACATTAAGGTAGAGAAGAGCCAAGTTGATATGTGGCACACATAGCTCTTGTTTAGCTAAGATATTGAATTCTTCAAATGTTTTTATTTCTTTGTGCGTTTGATTTAACTTAGATTGTATTTATTATTATAAGTGTAAAAATAATTTTTAGTAATTATGAAAAATTATTTACTATAATCCAATTTACCAATCACAAAAGTCTGGTATTGTGACAGGAAAGTTTCCACTTTCAAATAGCTTTAAAAGATGAAGCTGAAATTTGAAAACAAGTCCTGTGCAGCACTGTGTTTGGATGTGTGGGAACTGGAAGATAAGGAGAAAGAAAAGAGACTTGAGAGAAATTTTGTTGGAGAGAAACCATCAGAGAGTAAAAAAAAAAAGAGTTTGGGTCCACTCACAGTTCAATGGCTTTGTTCCACATGATGACGTAGCCTGAGAGCATGAAGGACTCCACGTTGACGATGTGGATGTTCCCTCGTTCTGTGCCGATGTACAGCCATTTACTCTGGAATGGCAGGTGGCAGAAAGTTATTCTGTGGAAGGAAAAAGAAGTAACAACCATTAGAGACATTCTCCAAAAATTAAGGAAAAATGTTTGGATAACGTTGAGAACTCTTGGAAATTCACTGAGTGTCTTTCAAGTGGTGACAAATTATGCCAAACTTTGAGGAATTATTTACCACTCCAACGGGTCGGTGCACTCAAGATAAGAATGACACACTAAAGAGGGCTTTACTCAGCCATTTAGCCCATTTTTCTGTACATCCATAGGACACGAGGGCAAGAGTCAAGCATAATTCTCCTGTTTTCATTATCTCTCGGTATCTCCTCCTTTCATCCATCCATCAGACTTAGATTTAATGAGAGGTTATAAACTCTTCCCTCCTTAAACGTGGCTGTCCATTCATCTTCTCATCCCTTTTTCATCATTGTGTTCTTTCATCCATCCTCCCGTGGAATAATAATGTGCAACCTTGGTAATCCAGCATGCTAATATTTCAAGGTCAGTTAGCTCCTCCAGTGATCTGTCTGATTCTGCACAGTGGTTTGAGACAAATCTTTAGACTTCAGAGGCTCAAGCCGGAACCCTTAAGTTACTCTTTGAGTATGAATATTATCTACATAGCAAGAGAGAAATAAAATAAAAAAAACCTGGCTTATTTATTTTCAGATCACATCATTCTGTGATAAAGCATGTAAATACTCCCTTTGCAATAACAGAATTCGCTGCTACACAGCAATTAAATCATTCAACACATAAAAATTCCGTATCAGATCAATATCAGGATCAAGATTAATAAAATGTTATGTCTCAATTACAGTTGTTAATTATATTGCATAATTCTACAATATTCAACAGTTATGAATCATGTTTGACATCATGCATGTGCATTAGCTAGTGCTTTGCAAAAACCAAGTGAAAGTCTCCTAATTAAAATGATGAAATAAATTAGTAAAAAAAATTGGTAACCAAATAAAATGCTTAGAAATACTGGGAGACTTTACTAGATTCCTCACAAATATCCTTTTTGGCAATTGAGTTCAGCACATGGTGATAATACACTTTTCCAGCCATTTTGATTTACTCCTTACTGGTTAAACTGATTTAAAAAGTCAATTATCTGTGTTTTTACAGTGAAACAAATTCTAAATCAAGATGATATTGTTAATTTAAATATGACCCATTAGATATACATTGAGGTATATTGTGTATTAGGCATAATTGGGCCTAAATCCAGCAACTTTGTGGAAACACAGTTGGTATGAGTTAAATATGTATCAACAGGTATTACTGGTAAACACTTAATAATGTGTTGGTGTGTGGAGAATTTATAACAACAGTCAACCTGGGATTAAAACATAAGATAGAGATGATGATAAACTACAATAACTGCTACAACAATGCATAATTTGTTATTTACCATTTAGTTAACTACCATTTAGTTAACTGAATAGCAGCCAAGAACTGAATTCTTTCATTGTCTGTATCATATGCACAAGCCCGATGCACTGCTCATTTCCAGCAAAATGTTTTGGTATATACTATTAGAAATGCAATAATATTTCCAAAGTACATTTTTAAAAGACAGAAAAAAAAGATTATGTAACTTCTTAACTATCTACAAAGGTGGATACACGTAAAGCATTGCATTTTGAATTAAGTAGCATTTTGCTTTAAATCACTTCAACCTAAGAACCTCAGGGCTGTCAGTTTGTAGCACCCCTGCATCTAGTGGGTAAAATATTGTGTCTATAAGTGAGTGGCCCTTTAACAGCTGCAGCAGTTTTATACACAATTACTTCTGTGTGTTCTGCTTTTCAGAAATATTATTCTATAAAATGCAATCTGTGTGCTCTCAGTGACTATTTGTTTCTCATTTACAGGCCCATAAAAGCTTGCCTGTTTGTGTTTGTGTACAAAACGCTTCCCAGTGGGTGATATGCATTCATGTTTTCTGCATACATACTGCATGAAAATATCCGTTGCATAATTTTGCCGTGTGTCTGTGCATGCACACGTTTGCGCACGCAAGCTCACTAAGTATTCTGAGAGCCAGTTTGAGAGGGCAAACTGAGAGGCAGTGTCAGGAGCATAATTATACAAATTTGCTTGCAATTTGTCGGTGTGCGTGAGTCCACTTCACACTGTGCGTCTACATGTGCAAATACGCACCCGATTGTTTGTACATACATGCGTCTCCTGGTAAAATCTCCAGCTTCAAGTGGTCACGACACACAAAGGCAGCTGCCAGCTTGCTGGCCCAGGGCCAAACACATTGGTTCGGAAATGACAGACGCCTGCCACACAGCTCAGCTCTGAGACCCACTGCACTGTGGGCTAGACATATGAGAGCATGGTTCACTGCAAATGGATTAAAGAAACAGGATCATTCAGAAAATTGTCCTTTGTGATGGTTTCCTGTGTTCCTAATTAGGCTGATTCTTAGACTACAGAAGCTGTTCAAGCATTTCATAAAAAAACTTCCATTTAAAAAGACCTGTGTCTTGCATTGCTTTCTTTATTGCAGAGATACTTTTACTGAGCTGCAGTTGAGTCGAGAGGCATAACTACTGAATAAGAAACATTCAAGACACAAAATTGATATGAATTGCTTAATTCATTGAACTAAGCTTTGCTAATTTTGTGAAACAGTGAATTTATAAATTGGACTTTTTAAAAATGTAGATCCATAATTTATTCAAACATATTGGACTGGATTATGATAGCAAAGGACGATGCAGGCAGGGAATTATAGAACTAATCAAAATATAAAAATCAATGAAACAAAATGTTAATTAGTTAACACAGTTATCTCTCTGAAATATATCATCATTTTCTATCCACTGTATTTAGATTTGGGAATTTATTAACAGCTTGGCATAGTTGAAATGTCAGCAATGGCATCCCTTGCTGTGTGGACACTTTTTGGTCAAAAAAATGATCTGCGCCAGTTACAGGTGTGATAACAATGTCAGACTGTAAAGAAAATAATATACAAAAAACACACTTTATACCCCATTTGATTCTGGCATAATTTATATGTGCGGTTGCCTCGATGTGTCCTTCGTGAAAGTGATTTTATGAAAAAGAAGCAAAATAAAAGCAAAAACACACAAAAGTGTCTTGCAATTATCTACACATTAACTATTTGAAAGCACTTTCAATTAGCTTGCATGGTGTTCAAGTGCTGCAAGTTAAATTAAGCTTAAAAGTGTTCTTGTCAATGGAAATAAAACATCCCCAATATATCCAGCAAATAAACAAAAGTGGAAAAATCCATTTTTACTCATGATGTAAGTTAGCGATTCTCCTCCTCCATAATTATTTTGCATCATATCACCCTGCTTTGACAATACAGCATCCACTTCTGAAACGTATTCCTATGAGGCAAAGAGGTGACGAGAGCATCCTACGCCAGAATGACTCGGCAGGATTTCGTTTGCACTCCCTACATCCCCACACTCCTTCCCACATACTGAATCACTGCTCACTGGCTGAGGCCCAGTCTGTCTCAACTCCTCCTCCTTTCATCGCTTCTCTTCTCGCTTCTGGAGCCTGTGATCAGATGTGAGTGGATGCTGACGCTTTCTGCAGCAACGCTTTCAACCATCAGCTCAAATTCTGGTCATAGGAAAAAAGGGGGGAGGAACTAAAAAAACTGTTGGATGAATAAAACAAAAAACAAAAAAAGATTCAAGGTTATAGAAAGTTGGAATGTCTGTAAATACTTTCAGACAACTAGGTCAAGAAAATTATACAAGTATTTTTCTGAACACACCTGCACTAATATCTTGCAAACCAGACTTTTGGTGTAGCGTTTATGCCGTTGTTCTGGGTGGAAACATACATTGTTAAAGTGCTTAAGAGGAAACAATGTTCTGGTATATTCATTATAGTAGATGTAAATAATACAGAAAAAAAAAAAGATATCACTTCATGCTATGTGTACTCTCGCTTTTCTTTTGTGCACAGCGAATGATCTGGAAACTTTAAAATCAGTAGATTTTATGGTTTGCAATGTCATGAATGTCATTTTTCATGACATTCTTAACCACATTATTATTTAGAACTACAGTTTTCACTCATTCCTTCATGTTTGATAAAATTGTCTCATTGCTAAATCTAAGTTGACCAAAATTATATCAAATATATAGAGCAATATTGTTAAGCAGAGATAACTAACTGAAGTAAAGTGAATGGGCGGGGCGAGTTCGATCACTAGGCCTTTTTTCCCCCAACACAAGAAATATTCCTGAGCAAATGACAAGTACAACTGATGAACAAATGAGGAATTGTTTGAGAGTCTGTGTTATCTGTACCCAGAATGCATCATTAATGAACTACTAGCCAAGATGTAGTTATACAGTAAACATCTGTAAAACTATTATCTTTCAAATTGTCACTTCATCTACAACTTGACAAGGGCCGGTCACATTTTAAACATTTGGGAGAGAGAAGAAAAGTAAAGTTAAAAAGATGGGACAGAGTGTCAAGGAGCAAGTATTTTATTAGTTTTACAGATCTGTCTCTTTCAATCTTACATGTCACCATTAAAATCTGGTGACATTGTTGCCAGGCTTCACTTCAACAATCAGGCCTAACTGCAAATGACATTTGGAGGAAATAAAAAAGTGCAATATTTTGACCAATAAACATGGTTCAACGGGGGGAAAAAATGATGACTGGCTAAAGAAAAGTATTCTCTGGTGTTTAAAATGAAATATGGATTGTCATTTTTCTGTGATAGAGGATTCAAAGACAAGCTATCTTTCCCTTATTTTGTCTACTCTTGAACCTTGAAGAATAAGCCTTTTTTAAGTATGACTGAATTATATTGAAATGTAAAAAGCGAGATCAAGACCAAGGGAAGAATGCCAAAGAGCTAACCAGAGTCAGCACAGACCATTATAATATGCATTTTTCTTGTCACAGGTGAATGGATGGTTGACCGCTTGCACCATAATCAAATATTAATTCCAGTTATACTTCCATTGTTTTCTTTTATTTAACCATTTGAAAAGATTTATGTTACATTTTAATGGCAAGTCATTTGGCCACATGTGCCTCATTTACATTAACAACAGACACTAGTGAACCAGAGTAGGCTTTCAAATTCATTCATATGGTGGTATGCTTTAGGCACCGGGCTCCATTTCCACTTGCCTCTGGCCTTCCACAGAACAACATTACTGCATATTGAAAGAATGAGCATGGTAAACTGCTCCATTTCAAAAGGCACAAAGGGAGGCTTTAAGAGACATGAGTTACGGTAGATAAAGGGGCAGTACGGGAACACTCCTCCCCCTGTATAACTTACATTAAGCATTCTGTTCAGCTGAGTCTGCTTCTTCTGGTTCCTTTTCCCTTTTGACACTATCTAACAAAGCAGTCTGGCACTGGGATTGTGTCCAGACCCACGTTTATATGGCAAAATCCCCTAGGTGATTGCTGTGCAGCGATTCAGGGTATGGCTATCAGCTAGTGGAATTATACAGTATCGCCTGTAGGTTAGATGACACTAAACTAAGAAAAACAAAATTGTCTCATATTAATTATAAAATCCGTTTTCAAATGACTCAGTCGGTTTTTATTCACTTACAATTAACAATGAGGAGGAAAAGAGTTTGCCCAGTTACAAGTTTCAAACTAATTTAATAATCAAAGATCATCTGAGTGAAAACATATTGCAAAAGTAATGCAATTTATCAAGGGAATTTGCTCACTTTAAACAACAAATGCTGCAGTTTGCCATTGGAAACCACACTTCCTACTGTGTGTGGGCTCATCTGCCTTTCTACCTGTTCGCTTTCATTCTGTGTCTTAGTGCTTCTTGTGAAGATGCTTTTCAGAACACACTCACAGAAATGACGCACCCAAAATTGACCCGAAAAGCATAAAATGCTGCTAGATGTATATATATATTTACTCAACAAAGGTATACATTAGTTACCACACAGATAGCAACCTTTAGAGTGGCAAGACGGAAATATACTTATGTCTATTTTGTTGTTTTATGAAAAAAAAGACATATGTGCCCACCTGTGATTTTTGGGTGTCCATCTACTTAATATTTGTAATTTCAGCTTGGAAATGACAAATGGGTCACAGTGTTGATGTAGTCTGTAAGTTTATTATTTGAATGCTTCTACTGCTGTTGCTCCTCTACCAGCAGCTCAACAAGCCCAGAATACTCAGTATGACTCAAATCATGACCCACAATGATATTATCCGTTCCCAGTCTATATTGCGATTGCAATCAAATCACCATAAACTGAAGACTACAAAAACTTTTACCTTGTTACATAGATGTCAACTATTCGTTTTTCTTAATTTACTTAGATATGCATCTTCCAGCAACTGGCTTTGACTTGGGTGACTGATGTTTTCATTCCTGAGCTGATGCTCATTAGATGATGCAAAGTATTGCAACATGGCTAATCCTTTGACGCAATACTTTACTTTAGAAAAAAAATAAATGAATATCAAAGCACAATCAAAGTTGTTAAACTAATCTGCATAAAGCTGATACAAAAAGCAAAAACCAAAACCGGGCGATAACCACTTTTTGCTATTCCAGTTGTCTGGCTTTTGATTTCTCATAAATCTTCAAAAAGAACTTGCTGTTTTCTCGTGCTACAGAAGTTGAACTTCTCTTCCCCCACATTTGAAATGTGTAAAGTGACTTTGCAGCCCATCTTTCCCATCTTGACATCTCTTAAGCAACACAGAAACTCCGCTCTTGTGCAGCACTGTGACTTGAGGTCATTTCGTCCAAAATGCTTACTAAATGTCAGAGGCGGTCAAGCGCCTCTACAAGAACACAGTTCGCCCTAAAAGCTGCTGCTAGCCACCTGCCCATCACATCAGCGCTTTCTCGGGTTATTGCTTATGACATTTAACCCCTTCATGTCTTTTCATCGAGGCAAATCACTGTCAGATGATATGATTGGCTATGATGGACAGTGGATAGGTTTTTGATTGGATGAGACAGTGGATACAAACTTCCTTGAGGTGAGGTTATTCTCCACTTGCTTCTTTGAACTTGAACAATATTTATATAAAAAAAGAATAAAAATTTCAAAGACATATTTGGAAGAAATCAGGAAATTAATTTTTAGCTTTTTAATATTTATAGAGGTATTTATCTACCATCATTGAACGTTTTCTGAATATGTGCAAAAAAAGTGAAATGTACTATTTTTCACTTGATGCTAAGTACAAAACAGCTGTTAGCTTTGGTAGTTGGAATGTTTGTAGTTTTAGTAAAGCCACCGGATGTACATAATTAGCTTCCGGTTGGATGGAATCAATCTGACATAAGATGAAGAATCAATGCTCTGATAACCGTGAACAAAAGAGCATCTATGAAGAGGCACATATGTACAATTCTACCCACATTGGCACCACACCTGTGCCAATGTGATGGGAAATCTTAAAAAGCAGAGAAAGTAGCCCAAATAGCAAGTGTTTAAATATCAGCAGGGACAAACAGAGAAAGTACAATAGAAGCTGAGATGCAGCAACATGCATGCAGCATCTTTGCCCTGCAAATGGTTTTCCAGGCGCTGAAACAGTGCTGCCAAAAGAAATGCTGTCTGTTTACATACTGTACAAGTGCAAAAGCTAGCAGTTGACACAGGCAGCAAAGTGTGATTGTGCCCTGCTCGGAAAGTCACAGTTCATATTGCACCAGACCAAGTGTGAGGGTCTCGTTTAGAAGAGAGAAGAAAAAAAAAGAAAAAGAAAAACAATGACACGGACATCCCGATTGTCATCTGCTGTGGGTTTTTTGCAAACAGATTACCTCTCTTTGTTGAACTTGAGGGAATGGAGGACTGCTGGTCTTTTCTGCCTCAGGTTCCACAAGTGGACGCTGTCATCGGCCAAAGCACTCACCAGCGCTCCCTGTTACATCAGAGATAAAGTTGATTTTTTAATCTTATTTTAACTTTTCAAAAAATACAATCCAACAGAAATACATGAGTTTAAAACAGAATTTTTTATAAACGCGTCCTCAGACTGCATCCCCTCCCACATTAATCACATTCCCAGGCAGTTTGCTCCCAGGTAACGATGATGATTCATAAGATGTATAAAAGTGTATGTGTGCATGTAGGAGGAACTAAAAATCATCTCCATCTCCCCGAAGGATTTGTTTGAGCTGCTGAGTCACAATCACACAGACGCAGAATCACACACACGCACACAGACAAAACACACATGACTGAGCATGAAATGCTGCTTTCATCAAATACGTTTCAAAACATAATCAAGTTGGTTTTATTAAGTGACTCAGAATGACCTGGAGGTAATCCAGACCACGGGCATGTTTAAGACTTCCTGATTCCCACTCAGAGCACGCCGATATTTGTGTCTGTGTTATTGTTTATAATAATATATGGAAATAATTTTGAATTTAATTTAAGCCGTTGCAAAGCAAAGTATTGGTTGAGCTGTTAAAAGTAAAAAAGGAATAAGAACTTCTATTCAAAAGCTGTGATTTTTCATTTCAAATATGCTTCTTTAAATGAAAACAGACTATAAGCATATTAATATTAATGTTTCCAATGTCATCTGAGAGTTATTTTGTTTATTTATTTTTTAAATCAGGGGTATTTGTAAGCATTTTCTTAAATTCTCAGTTGTTCTCCAAGACATCTGAGTGCAACAGGATTTGGCTGATCTTAAAATAGACCACTGATCGGCCCTTCAGGAACCTAGGAACTCAAAAATCTATGTTTTACTATTCTTTGGTATGGAAGTTGTGCCAAAGCAATTTCATCAATTTTAAATCTGGTTTGCCAGGTTTAAATGGGGTAAACGAAAGGAAGCACAGCATTTGTAAAAAACTGAAAACATTTGTCCAGAAGGGTGCAGCTGCTGTTTTGCTTATTTTGTTTCTTTTCTATTTTGTAAGAGATGTTTTTAAGGGTTTGGGGCACAAATAAAGAATCGCCTTCTTTGTGCTTTTGGATGATTTTTGGAATTGATTTACAACCCAAATGTGGAGCCACACCAGCATTGTTGAATGTATTAAGGCCAAGTTCCTTTTAACCTTTTGCAAATGTTGGTTAATGTTTCACATTTTCTAACGCAGGGATCTCCAACTACAGTCTTCAAGGATCTGTGTCCTAAATGAGTTTGATATTTTGTAATCAAACATGACTGAATCAAATATATATGTTAAATATATATGAAATGTACATTCCTTAATTCTATATTCTTTGTTTTGAATTGTATTACATACACATTACTTTCTTAATTACTCCTTTAGCATAAAGAAATATTTTGCATTAAGAAATATTTTCACAGAATTTAAATTCTGTTCAAAATAGACAAACAGGAATTGGCTAAATCCGGCAGATAATGAACTTACAAGAAACAGATTAAAACATGGACCACAAATCTGATCACAAAACATTGAGATTGAATTTATTCAAAACTTTTTTCAGTCAAAAATACAAAAGGTGTTCACAACAAGTCAAATTCATCCATCCACACCTATATAATACATCGACAAGCAACGTGGAGCTCAACTTCATACCAAAGAACACTTCAGGCTGTGGCACAGCAAAGCTGAAATCATCTGACATCTCAGGCACAAAAACCTAAACGGAACCCACCTCATTGATGAGAAACTGGAGCTGGATGACGGCTGCTCCGCCCTCATGCTGACAGGAACATTCGACCCCAGGACGACCAAATCTGAAGAATCTCAGTCAAGAACTATGCCTCTACAGATATGCGAGTTTGAACAGGATGGCTTTAAAGTATGCATACCACTTTTATTTACTTATGATTGTAGCTTCAAATAATGTATGCACAAATAAGGGTGTTACTATGTTGATCTGTCTCTCATCTTATATGCAAGAATAAATTTGTGAACAGTCTCAGCCATCTTTATATAGAGTAAAGTTATTACAACTGTACAATTAGGACTGGCAATGCACAAACTTATACATATGAAGCTCCATTTTGACTATATAATTTTCCAACATCTTACTATTTCCTAAGACTTATTGCAAAATATTTTTTGTCAAGATGAAAGAAAAACTCTTTGGAAGACACATTCGCCACTACATCTGGTTTAAAATCTGATTTAAGGAAAGAAAATCTGACATTTACATAAATGTTCTTCAGTTTGGTTCAAGAAACTGAAAGAAATAAGTGACAAAAAAATAATTTAATTAATCTACACTCATAAAGGCATAAAGTTGCACTGGAAGCGGATGCTGCTTAAGCATGAAGGCAAAAATTCACAGCACAATAAGGTGACCTGGACTACTATATTCTTGTGAAAAAAACAAGTTGACCGTTTTATGCAGAGGGTATGAAAAATGATCCCAGAGAGAAAGCTGAAATGCAATGCAATTGGAAGAACTCTTGTGACATCTATAGAGAAAGGAAAGAGCAAAAGGAGGGAATTGAATTTTATAGGTGAACAGAAGATAAACAGGAGGAGACTGACAGAGAATAAGAGTTTTTTCTGTTCAAGGAGGATGAATGAGTAACCTTACTCATTATATCCATTCATTCTCCCTGAGAACATCAGCTGCGGGTGGTAATATATCACGAAGGGCTCATGGAGGTGTAACCATCTTAGAGTCAACGACACTACTGTTTATCAAATATGTCCATGCACTGATGGAAGTTATTTTATTTGGAGTCAGCAAAGCCACCAAGCTGCATATACCTGTAGACATGAAGAAATTTGAACACCTTTCTTCAACCAACAAGCATACAGCAAATAGAATGTCGCAAGGTTCCCCCACCTAAACGTCTCAGCAAGATATTAGAGGGAAAGGAGCTTCTCACCTTCCTCATATCTGCTTCTAGACTCTTCAAGTGATTTATGCCTTGTTATTTTCTCTTAAAGAGGCAATCCAAGGATTAAATCTGAGTATCGAGGATCCCTGGACCAGAAAAAATATCCACCAGCTGGATTTAAGCCAATAAGCCTCCAGGGGGAGAGAAGACACTTGAAGCGCAAGACCAGGAGGGTGCAACCAAGTCAGTAACAATCGAATCTTCCACCAAGTCATGTGGACAGCTTAGCTTAAAAAGCATGAAAATTATTTGGCCTGTTTGACCCTTACTGAACCTCAGAGAGCCAAATCTGTCTCATAGAATGCAGAGATTCTCAGGAGTATTAAGAGCTTTTATTAAAAATATAAATTCCTTCAGAATCCAGATGAGAGTGATGGGGTAAAGTGAAGCATGAAAGATTGTCTGAGAAAATAAACTCCTTATTTTTTTGGTGCAGAGTGAATATTATAAATAATCCATATACAAGGATCATGTTTGATCAGACAGATATACATTAGACGGTAATATAATATAACTAAGTGTAATTATCACAGCTTCATAAAATGTATACAAACGTAAATCATGACACTGCTTGTATTTAAAAAGAAAAATACTAGTTCTACTTTTACAAAGATAACGCATATTATTATCATAAATAGTGTGTTATATACCCAAGGTTTTGAAACTGTGACAACAGCAATAATTGGAGTAGCTGCAAGATATTTGATGATGAAGATGAGACATTTAAGCTTACATTTTACAAGCGCCCAGTTTAAATTGAAGCGAAAAACAATTAAATCCATTGGGTATTAAAAGTTTGTAGAAACAGTGAGCTTTTAGGAATGCCGAAGCCCTGTGACCAGGACTCAAACTGTTTTTACAAACTGGGCACTGTTATTTTTGTATTTTATAACAACGATAATGATAATAGTAGGAAAAGTCAAAAAGGTTGCATGACTCACAAAGTCACAAAAACAGAAAGGTTTCCCTGCAGATCTGTGTAAATCTGGGAACTTTCAAAAACTGTCCTCTGTTCAGAACCCATCCTTCATTTCTGCCCAGAACATTAATGAGCATGAATACAGCAGCACAGTTAGGTGCTTTAAACCCAACAACAGTGTAAACCAGCAAACTCACAGTGAGTTAATTGAAAGCTCTGTCCTAATGTTGCCTGGAAACCAAATCTTCCAGGGACTCAGAAAAAGAGAGGAAAGGATTTAAGGTTGTGCTTTTTAAACTGCTCATTTCGCCTTCTATTTGAAGAGAGTCAGCCGTCCGACAACTCCATTATTATAGCACACACACACACGCACGAGCATGCACGCACACACACACACACAGAGTACTTAAAAACATCTTGGAAATGTATTAACAATATCTATGCATTTTGTATGCATTTAAATGGAAGATAATTCAATGATCATAAGTCATTGAATGGTATAATGATCACTATAAACATAGGAATCATATCAATCTCAATGAAGTCAACATTATTAAACAATTCTTTTGCTTTATTTTTAAAAGGAAATATATACTTCTAAATGCTGTGATACAAAATATGTTTTCCCTCAAGCAAGAGGTTTACTACAATTGTTCATGGAGAGGCTGGATGCAAGGAAACATTTTGTTCTGCACATTATTTTAATTTCACATTCTTTTGCACTATTGAACAAAAATCTTTTAACTGTCTTGTAAGAAATTATGATAATCATGAACATGTTTAGATTTTTGCTCAAGTGTACACCTAAATCGGTCAAGCTGCAACTTATTCTAGTAACTAACAATCAATGCTATTTTAGGAGCAGCCATCTCCATTTTGAAATAAAACCAGTTAACCCCACGAAGCCAACACATAATTTTTCACATATCTGATCTCCCAAATCTCCAACTTGAAGTCCTGTTTAAATAATGAGCAGCATGTGTTTAATGTCTATTAGTGATACTCGAATGCATTTGAGTCTAAAACATTCTGTCCCTTACTGAATTTTAAAAACACCCAGCACTTTCCAAGAAAAGATCACCGACATCTCAGCTGTCCATATTTTTCCGCTATTTTAACAATCATGACCTAAAGTTCCTCTGATGTGCCCCCTCTCAATCAACCTGGGCCAGGCCTCACAGGAGCTGCTGCTGACAGGAGCATCCCTCATTCCTTTTAAGCCGAGTGAGGTCTCAATCCCGGTCCACATCCTCTCCCCACACTGCACCAACTCTATAAGTAGACAGACTGGCCGCGGGCAGCGATAGCAACAAGACAAGAGTACAGGAAGACAGAGAGTGAAAGCAAAAAGTGGGTCAGCTTCGTGTCCCGTCAAATCCAATGAATATTTCTGGAGCTTTTCTAGAAAGTTGACTGAATTCACTTTCATATTGCTCTTCTTGTATCTATTTCTGTCCAAACCACAGGCCTATTTCCTTATAAAAAAAATGGTAAATCCCTTAGTATTTGTCTAAGTGATACCGCTGGAGAACACTGGACAATTATTAAGTTTTATTTATTTTATTTTGTTTTATATTGAGGGATATTATTAAAGGTGTAGTTGAAAATAGATGAGATAGACACCAGCAGTGACATCAACTTTTCTCCACAATTTTTTTTTTATTTTTTATTTTTATTTTACTTGATAAGATATCTACCTGGTTCAAAAGAGAAAAAGAAAATATGTACACCATTTTTAAAATACTATATATTCAAAATTTCTTCTAACACAGAAAGGTCAGAAAATGTTAAGAGTGATACACACCGGAAAAGAATGAATGACGAGAATATTTAGAAAGAAAAAGAGAAAAAGCAGTAGGACAGAGGGTGAGAGAGGAAGCGCCAGAAAGAGCAAGCCTGGGAGCATTGAGTTGCTCTGACGTCGGGCCTGAAGTGACGTAAAAGCTAGCCACTCATACATCACTCTGCCAGGGAGGGGGTTGGGACCAGATCAGTCTGATCTGCAATGGGCTCAGAGGAAGGAATCAGGCTGCTGAAGTTAGGAGGCAGAAAACCGAATAAAATAAAATAAAAAGAAATAAAAAAGGGATTTAGCCTAAGAAGGACCAGAACAGGACAAGGTTTTGCAGCATTAAACAGAGTTAAATTCACAAACACATTTAAATTATGAAACGGAAGCTTAGCTATTTGTTCCCACAGTACAAATCCTCCATGACGCTCCAACCTACCTTGACCTCAGACTATTGAACAACCGTTTGTCATCCATCTCTCAGCATCCATCTGATTTAGAGATTGCTCAGAGCCGATTTCCTCCACACAATTGATCCTGTAATGATCTAAGCCAGTTACTGAGATACACACTTCTCCTAAAAATCAAACTTTGGGTTTCTTTACGAGAACAAAGCAGAAGATGTTCTCCAAGCCTTTTCAACAATTGTGCAAATTTAGCTACTGTCTTCTTATTTTGAGAAAGTCAACATTGCAATGGTCACCATGAATGGTCACACTATGGGTGTGATGAGGGTGGGATTGTTGTACCTATCTTGCTTCTGTTTGTTAATTTAAAATAATTTTGAGATATAATTCCTTTGAGTCATTAAGTTATAGTAAGCAGCACAATTGTACACACAGTTTATAGGTTTACAAAATGCTGACAAATCAACTGTGAGGAAAGAATCTTAACTCTTCGGGTTTAATGTCTAAACTGCTCATTTGTTGGTAAACTGTGTTAGGCCAATTAGGAGTAGTCAACATGAAAGGTAATTATTAAGAGGGAGAATAGAAAATTGTCTTTGTTTGAATTTGAAGACAGAGCTCTGAATTGATGTAATCAGAGCTCCATAAATAGAGAAAATGTGCATAAAAAATACTAAGAAGTAAGCAAGATCATTATGTAGAACATTTCCAAGCATCCTTGGTTATTAAGAAATCATTATAAACCTTCAAATGATTAGTCTCAGAGGATTGCAGTTTATGAATTCAAGATTCCAAAGGGTAAAAAACTAATCTTGAGAACAGAGATCTGTGGTATAATTTAATTCAATTCCCCACCTGACCATCTGCGTCACCAGTTTCCCCTGACTTCAAAATGAGCATAAGTAGGATCAGAGGGTTTGCCTGAGGAACTCAATGTTCTCCCATCAAGTTGGTGTTATCACAACCACTTTGTGGAGAATCAAGTACAGCAGTATCAAGGCATGTTTTGTGCATGTTACATTTATAAATGAGACCCCTGAACCATTTTTAATAACGGCTATTTATTAAGTAAAAGCTGTTTGGAAATTGACCAATAAAGCTGCCATCAGCATTTGGTTTCTTTGGAAGAAAAATCACTGCAAGGATCATAAACGACCAAAGAAAATGGTCTTTTAATCTGTTAGAGCAACCTTTGCCAGTTTCATTACTTTCATCACTGTAAGTTTGTGCAGGAATGTTTTTTGTTGTTGACTGATCAATTTTAAATTTTTCCTTTAGGGGACATTCTACCAGTTACTATTCTGAACTTCAGATGCAACAGAACAATCTAGAAATGATCATAATCCAAGCAAAAAATCTAAAATACCTCACAGAGGCTTTCAATTGTCGCTTCGCAACTGTAGCAACGACTCCCATCCCGCAAAGGCCGCAAGTTAAATCAGCTCTGCTCACATAGGTCTTCACCCCTTGAGCTTAAGACATTTACACATTGTAGCACTTTAGGGCCCCCTGTGACTTATTTGTGTTAATTTGTTTTCCTTTCCACTCATCTGCCAGAGCATTCAAGCAGCCCATGATACATCAATGACAGAAAGAGCCTGGAGAAGCTACAAAAACCCAGCTCCCTCATGAGTTTCATAGTCGTAAGCTGCAAAAAAAAAGAAAGAAATTATCCACAAATCTTCTCCTGCAATCAAACCAAAATGCAAGTAACACACTAATGTCATGTTTAGGCCTGATCACAAAGGCTACATTGCAAATAGATAAAGACCCAGAGACGGGAAAACTGGTGATTAATTTGTTTAACACATCCCTTATATAAATAATCTCCCTTGACACGTTTGATTTATTATGCCTGCAAACAATTAAACTGCTTTGGAGCCACTAAATGGTCACTGCATCAGCTTGTACGCACTTGCCTCGGAAAGCACTTTGTTGTGCACACACGAACACATTTCCAACTCCTACATCTATTGTGGTCTCTGCTCCAAAGATTCATATATATGACATTCTTGACAAAAGCTATTTGCTGAGGTACACAATTCAACATTGCAGCAATCCTCAGATAAAAAGAGAAGTGGTTTCATTGCTGGCAGAGAGATCATATATTTGTCCCTTTTTTTTCTATTTCTACATTATAATTAACACAAAAGGCATCCAACTATGAAAGAACACAGAATATTTTGTATGTTTTATATTTAAGATTCTTCAAAGTAGCCATCTTTTTTTTTTGACTGCCTTGAAAGCATTTGCATTCTCTTAGTCAGCTTCATGAGGTAGCTCCCAAGGATGATTTTTAATTAACCCATTAATTATCTTGTCAAGAGTTAATTTCTGGAGGGTCTTGCCTTCTTGATGTGTTTGAAACTGTCAATTGGTTGGTTGTGCACAAGTAGGTCAGGTTCAAACGTCTATACTGTAAGTAATCAAATTAGACTAAAGTTGTAATTCATAATATTGCACCAGTCACTCACCGAAAGAAAGCAAAATGATGGTTTATCATTAATATAAGACATGAATGTCAATAATAGCTTAAACGTTTAGGACCTCAAAGAGTGCTGTAAAGCTTAATTACACAAACCATCTAGTGCAATGATGAAACTGGTGACTGAACCCAGCAAAAAGAATAAAAATTAAAAATAAATAAATAAAGCATTATCTCTTATGCAAGGACATATTCGCCTCAAATGGCAAACAAACAGCATCTCAATTGAGAATTCACATCTCAACATCAGAGACGACTGTGAATCAGGACTTCATGGCCTGATTCTCAGAGATAATATGAAGATAATATGAAGAGTTGGTTATTGGAGCAAAGCCAGTTCTACTCATAAAAGGGTGTTGATGATCCAGTACATCATCTTATTCTACCAGAGTAACTCAGCAACTGTGCTTCTGTACATGAAGTGTGAAGATGAAATATCCTAAAAAGAAAATGGAGCCTTTAATAGAAATTAAAGGCTGGAAAGAGCATGAGGAGATGGAGAAGTGCAGGGGGGGGAAGGAAGCTGGAGAGGATGACGGGGTAAAAACTGAGCAAAATAAATGTTGAGTCAGCTGAACAGCTTGCGGCCGACCCTTGCAGTGAATGCCTGCAAAGCATAAGAAAGAGTAGAATAATTTTTGAAAAGAGGCAGCAGGAGGTGAAAATAGAAAGAGACATGAGCAGTGAAAAGAATTTTAAGATGAGGAGATGCTACATAAAGCAAAAGAGACACACACATAACTAACAATAGCTGTGCATGAGATATGTAACTTCTGTTCTTTGTGCAAATATAAGACATGAAATTTTATGCAATGGAAATCAGTTGGTCTGTACTTTTAGCAATGCCAAGCTAATTGAATGCTTTATGTTACAAAAAGGAATAAAGCTCAATGTGACATGGGAGATAATTAAACTACATCACATCTACAGTTGTCTAAAATGTTTTTGATTAAAACAGCATGTTCAATAATCGTGAAAAAAAAAATTTGAGAAGAAACAACATGGTATTTACAGTGCAGGAAGTCGTGAACAAAAAATGTATATAAAGGAGAAATTACAGTTCACATTCAACTAAATGTTGACTGTCAAAAAACAACTTTTGGTTTTGGTTTATTTTTGGTATTTAAATCTTTGGATCAATGGAAGAATGACAGCATCAGGTTTTCAAAGAAACAGCAAAAGATTCTCAGCAACTGCAGGACTAGTTGAGAAAAAAAAATGTGTGGGGTCTTTGGTTATGAAATCTAACTTAAATACTAAAGACCCAACCAAATTAACTGATATTCAAGACTTTTACTTCTGACTTGACGAGAGTTAAATCAAGGTAGAGTGGCTGATGCTCAGGGAAAAAGGGCTCAGGCCTCAAGGTGGAAATGGCTTTTTCACAAGCAGAAAGTAAATGAGATTGAGTCAGAGCAGTCCCAGCCCTGGGTACGGCGCCTGAAAGAAAGATGTCTAAGCCTCTGGCTATTTTTTTTTTTTGGTCAGTCTTGCTCTGAGAAGGAATTCAGTATAGACAGTTGTTGCCCCTATATGAAAAGCACGTATGGTTTTCCGTCAGTGAGAGTCAGAACCTCTGATCTCTACTATATCACTATTTGACAGGAATAATGAGCATAGGAACGTTTAGGATAATTTAATAAAGTGTAGTGGGCTGTGATTAACATCCAGCCTAGTTCAAAATATGGATTCAACACATTATTTCAAGTTTTAAGGTAATTAAAAAAAGAAAACTGGAGCCTGATGCCCTTTTTAAATAGTGTATTCAATTAAAAATGCAGATGAAAGTATTCCGAAAGAAATCAAAAGGAAAGTAAGTGCACGGCATGCAGCTTTGTGGATTACATTATCTACAATAGTTTGTTTGTGTTGCCCATATTTTACATGATACTTATCAGCTTGGTACAGGATGATTAGGTATTCTACATGAGTGCTAGACCAAGGACAAGCACAAGGACAAAGCTGCTGTCTGGCTGCTGTCCCAATGAACTTTAAAGCTCCCATATCATCTAAGAAAAATAAAAACATTTTTCCTTCCACCGCTGGCTAAAAGTAACATTTCAAATGGAATTTGCAGAGATCTGGTAGACATGCAACTTAATATTCAGAACTACATTTTAATGTTAATCATGTTTTCATGCAATCAATAATCGAGAGCAAGTCAGCCTTAGAAAGGGGCATGAAATGACACGATAACCTGAAAGGGGTTTATGTTAGGGATGGAGATCCACTGATCCTATATAACAGGCTGAATCTCTCATTGTCATGGAAAGTATAATACAGTGCAGCACATGTACGCAGCATCAATGCATTTCTACAGTGACATAAAATGAACTAAGCAGGAGATTCATCTTGGATTGTAATTGACAGACAGCAATATGTGAAGATAGAAATATGAGCAAATGCAAGAGCAGTGCGACAAGTTCACCAAGACCCTGCTGAAATCAACAGGTTTTAGCCGTCTTTTGCAGCTATTCCCACAGGCATGCATGGATGTGCTAAGAGGGTAATACGGCCCATTGAGACTGCACACTGTATAACGAGGGAGATTATTACCTAGCCTCACTATATGTGGAAAAAGCTGATATTTTCAGTTCAGTTAGCAATCTGCACTAAAATTGCCGTAGGTAATTTTTCATTTTACCATAAAATTAATCTCGTCTTTAATCCCCAGTGAGTTTTACAGGTGTGATGTCGCTGTGTGTTAAAGTAATACTCCAAAAGGAGAGGTGAGATAGGAGCAGCATGCCGGTGCTGTGCTAAAAACTCAAGGCACATTGATCCATCATGGAGTAGAAACTACGGGTTTTATCTGGAACCAAATATTCAACTACTGAGTTTTAGATTTGCAGACCAGCATTTTGTTTTGTAACCAACTACTTATGTTTTTTATTTTTCATATTCAATATCTGCAGTATAATAAAAGGAGCAAACTAGCAGTAAAGATGTTTATGTTTATGAAGTCACAAGAACATGGAAGAGTCCAAGTGTATGAAGGGTCTTTATTGATATTTGGAGAGTTGGATTAAGTTGGTAGGTTATATAGCTGATAAGTCAACAATATGCATTTGCCATTTCTCACTTGGTATCAATCAGTTTCAAGACTTGAGACTTCTAAAAATATATATTTCTTGGAGTTAATATTCAGGGATTGTTAACATCATGGGTTACCAGGTTAGATTCATAAATAATATTTACATAAATACTGCCTGTATTTTCAAAAATCTCTGGGGGCATTGGTTGTATACTCACTCTGCCTGAATCTCTATCTACTTATAATGAAAATAATTCCTCATTACATATGAAAAAAAAAACAAATGCACAATCCTCATATCTAAACAGAAACACTCATAACTCGGAATATTGTATTTTCTCAACACACGTCACTTCCGTAGTTGTCCCTGCAGATTTCCAACTTATGAGAAGGTTAAAAATATATACAAAAATTTTAGTTTAAGAAAATTTTTTAGGTGCCTCTTGTATGACCCAGACTTTCATTATACTGGCCTAAATGTAATGCAGACAGCAAAGTGGATCGATGTACCCTTTCCTGTCATTCATTTTGTCAGCTGAAGTCCACAGCCAGGAGAACGGAATCATTTACTGTGGATTTATTATACAAATTCCCACATTCTTGTCTCCAAGCATCTATCTCTCTCTCATTTACAAAAAACGAAAGCGATCACAAGTCTCAGTGGAAGAAGAAAAAGGAACAAAAACAGGTGTACCATTTTCTAAGACAAAACCCAAGTGGACACTTTAAAAAGAGTATGAGGGGAATAATTTAAGGAAAACACGGCTTGGCTTTATACCAGTAGAAAAGTGGGAGAAAGAAGTCTTTGACAAGTTTTCTTCCTTTCTATGAATAATGAATGTGAGAATCGGGAGCAAGCACATGCATTTAGATAGCTACTTGTGTTACACTTTTCAAGTGGCAGAAAGAGAAATGTGTTCCACCTCTGCAACTGAAACCTCATCTCAAATTAACATCATACACATTTATTTTACAAAATCATGACTATTTTAAAATGTGTGAAGAATTTCATCCTGGCTGACAATGTAAAAAACCATGATGTACTCTGCTTTTCTTGTACACCACACTAACCAGTGCAGTGACTAAAGAAACTTGGAAACTGTTTCCAATGCGTACAATGCCAAATTTATTTTGCAAACAAATGCAAATATTTCCCCCCCAAAAAAAATTTTTTTTCCAATGCAATCAAAGTGCATTGCATCATACACTTTGTCCAGAGAGATGTGTCCTCTCATCTTGCTGGACTCAAGCTTTCACACAAACACATACTCACCCTCTGGCACTGATATCAAACAAATCTTTTCAAAGGTAAGTCCATGGGAGATCAGCCACTGCTGGCCTCTAATGTGCGTCGATGTGCCAACCGATGAAGAGCCAGGCCTTGCTTTCAAGGTGCCTGCAAGCTGCCAGTAAAGCAAAAATCAGCATATTGCCAACCTAGCACCTCGGTCAGTGTGTTTTATTATTCAGTCTCCATTCAGCCTTGGGATGATCAGAGCTGCAAGGGGTGTGGAGTTTGTTTTGATTTTTTTTATTTCTGTAAATTTTGTCAAGACACAATTGGATGTAAAAGAGCAATAAAGTCTTCAATCACTTCAGCAAACGCTTTCATGTGCAAACATCATCAACAGATGCAAGACCTCACTAATTGAAGACTTTGTGGCATGCAATAATCTTTGTACCCTTCACTGCTTGGGAGTCCATGTAACGATACATAAAACCCTTACAGTATAACCATCCAGCATAATCTTAGAAATGCTGCAGTTTAAGAAGCAGCTTTAGGGTTTATTTATTTTCCTATCCTGTCCTCCTGTCCCAAAATAAACATGGCTCCTCATCCAGCCGTGTTTGTCACAGTTCTAGCTATTTTAAACTTCAAATTATGGCTCCAACTGTAGATATCGGTACACTTATATATTGTATATTCCTCTACTAAAATGAGTTTAGTAAGAAATATTTAAAAACTTTTTCCACCTTTAATGTCACATATATCCTGAACGTATCCTGGAAAAACAAACAATGGTTTCTCTACAATTTTTGGAACTGAACTAAATCTGAAAACATGCAGGCTAATCTGAAGAGGTCTATAGACTACAAAAATTCAATCTTGTGTATTTGTACAATTTTTGGAGATGAGAGTCGCCAGATATCACAAAGACGAGCTGTGGGTGCAAATACTCTGACCCAAAAAGAAGACCAAGTGTTGGATTGAATCCACAGATGGTTTATGGCTGAGCAGAGTTATGAAATTAGGATGTTGCAACATGTTTACTTCCGTTATTAATAATTTCCTCCTTAAAATGTCTGATTATTTTTTTTCAGTTAAATTGTACAAAATGTGTCATTTATTATGGTTTCAATTTCTTCATATTACAAAAATGGCAGTTTAAATCTTCAGCATTATAATGCATAGATTTATGCATGTTGATGGATTGAATTTTTCATACATCACTCCCTGTGGGCATGAATTTTGTTGTGTCTACTTCAGGACAAAATAGACACCAGCCATACACTGTGACGTTGTCCCTCTGCCAGAAGAAAAAGGCATCTTGCCAAGACCCGCACAGCATATAAAATACGAACCTGAGCTCTGTCCTTTGCTCTTCGATAAGAATCAATGGCCAAATATTCCCACCACTTAAGTGGTAACCATTAGTGAGCATCCACATCCGCGTTTGCACAGACTCACACACTGAGAAACGCACACACACAGAGAGTACTGGAAGTGTCCTTCGACTGGAGGACAAAAGTTTAAAGTTCCCATGTTGGTGACCATCTGCCTCACAGACGTTAGGTGCTGTGCAGTAATTTATGCTTCAACAGGTTTCACTTCAAAAAACAGGCAGGGTAGAAAATACATTTTTAAATGTATTCACTAACATTTTGATAATATTTGTTAAAGAGGAGATATATTACCTACATTATTAAAAATCACCTGATGCTAGGAGATAACTCAAGAAAAACTAAAAAGGCCTGAAACAATGAAATGTAAGGATACCAGGTAATTAATATGGTAGCAAATAGTAATTAATTCTTGACCAATTGTAGGGAAATGGAGTGAGCGAGGACTGCTTTGGTAATTGCACTGAAGTTATTCTGAATTAAGTAAATCAGTAGATTACAAAGAAAGCCTCGGCACATATGGCAGGATTAGTCGTGTACATTCACAAATTATGACACGTACTCAGTTACACATCAGTTCTAATACTTCCATTGTCTTGTAGTAAAAGTCCATACATAAGACTCAATACTTATGTATGGTGTTGTTGGTGAAGACCAAAGACACAATTTAGAAGAGACAGCCCCGAATATAATCACCATATGTAACTCACCATATGAAGGCTTCTGGGTGGGATAAAAGGGAGTACAGATTACCACAAAGGCCATTACATAATTCAAGAGGATTGTCTGTGTTTGTAAATGTGGGTATTTGCAGACATGCCATGTGGTGTGGAGGGCACACAGGGCAGGGCACAGTCAATTTCATCACTGTGTGTTTAGCAAAAGTGTGCTTAGCATGTGGGAGACAGAAAGAGGAGAGTTCAGGAGACAAAAAAGAGAAAGCAGATCTTTCTCGCTCTGGTGCTAATCCCCTCTGTCGTCTTTCTGCTTCTCTCGCTAGTACCACTGTCATTTTTATCTGTATCCCCTTTCTGTCTTTTTTTCTACTTCCTCCTCTTCCTTGTTCCATCACTCCTCTAGGACTCCTGCTGTGCAGCCAGCTCACGCTCATACTGGTATTCAGAACACACCTGCGCATACAAAGAGCAATGCTTCGCCAAGATTTTGAGCTTTGTGTATGTATGACCAATAATATTTGTGTGTTAGTACCAAACTTTTCCTACCCTCTGAAACTGGAACAACAGGTGCATTTTATGAGGTTTTTGTGAACATCAAGTGTTATTTAGAGCAGTTATTCATCTCTTTTTCCACTTTCCAGGCATAAACTGTTAGAGACTTACTCAACTTTGCTTCCATAAAGTGAAGGAAGAAATGTATAACTCCTCCAAACCACACTCCTAAAGGATTAGTTGTTCTACATTAGGTATGGACCAGTTTATGATGTCAAGGCATACCTATATTTAAAAACTTGTGCCTTAAAGCCTTTTTAGAGATGCCACATAAAGTTAAAGACTAACCAAAAGTGTTCTAACCAATAGTTCCCCCTTCTCCACCTCTTGCTGAGCACTGATAATTTGTTTGATAAAGGAAGAGTGTTACACTTTTTCCTCACTCACCGAGAACTCAAGACATGATTTCTCACTGTTTCCTGCAATAAACTTCCCCAAAGCAGAGCTGAACCCAATCAAAAAGGTCAAGTTATTCTGTCAAAAGCATAACTGGACCTAAGGCTTTTCCTAACCTGATTACCAACCTCTGGGCCATTCTATAATAGGTCCCTCTTCCCCTCCTACATACAAACACATCATCCTCTGCAGAACTGTCTCCTTCACTGCTTACCTCTGCTATTCACTCTGTGCTCCTGCTAAACCTTCATCTACTAACTTCTTGTCACTTGGTTCAATTACTCCAACGTATAGTTCTCCCTCCAAACTCCTTGATGAACTCCATACGGTAAAATTTGAGTCGAATAACCATGGCCAGGACCCGTTCTACTTTACAGAATTTCAGTGCTCCACGACCATTTTTCCCCCCGGTCATAAAACTCCCAACCTTACACGTCTGCCACTCGGGACCAATTTCAGAACCTGGGTGAGAAATGTTTCACAGCAAAGCCTTATTTCTCTGGAACGCTCTTCTACAAAACAATCAGAAAGCGTAGAACGACTCACATGAACACCTCTTCAAAAGTACTTGCAAGATCCAAATTAATTTGGGTTTCCTTTGTTTTTGTTTATTTTTACTATTCAAAGAGTTTTAAAATGTTCTGTTTGCACTGAATACAGTACCATGAACTCTCCTAAAGAACAAAGATACAACCAATGTACACACACTGCTACAACACAGGCCATCTACGCTATGTTTTGATAGCGTAGATGACTGCTGTCTGCAGCAGGGTAGTGCTCAAGAGCCATCAGTGTAACCTATAAATATATATATATTTTTTTGTGTGTGTGTTTCTGTATTGGGGGGAAATGAGGAAGTTAGAGCTGATGTGATTTTTGTGTACCATAGGCATGTCACACTAGTTAGTGTCAGTGTTTATCTTTAAGCTAGCTTAGGGAGTTAAACCTCTTGTGTAAATGAGAATTTTTGATTTATCTTTTGTTTCTTTGTGTGTGTGGCCCCCGGTCTCTCTGGTTATGATTCTTTATCAAGAATCAAGAATCAAGTACAGATCCAAAACAAATCAAACCTAAAAATACATTGGCTATGGGTTAGTCACGTATTAAACTAAAGTCTATTACCAATGATGGATGGCTGGCCTAAGACATTAAAAATGCAAGGCACTGCAGCAACATCTTCTAAAACAAGCAGCAGGGCCGGCTGTGGGTCAGTATGCAGCGAACCACCAAAACAAAGAAAGGAATTTAAAATTTAAAAATTAAAATGAGTAGAAGTAAAAACAATGACAATTCGAACAATCTTACAGCCCGATAAATAAGGCATGGACTATAGCTTTAGATGCATTTATGAAGTTAAATCAGCAGCAGTGAATTCAACAAGTTAATGTTCTCAATATCTTTCCTCATTGTGATATCAACACTCAATGCCTGCATCTAATGTGAGGGTAAAGTGCTGCCAAGCACCAGACAGGAAGAGAAATCCGGCCAATAGACCCCAAACGAGGCTTAATAGAAGCCTAGTGGCAGTGCTGGCTGAGACTTCCTCCACTGACTTCTCATCATTCAGTCCCACTGGCGTTTGGGGGATGGCAGGGGCTTTTGGTGTATCAAACAAATTAGCAGCTTCATCTCTGAAATTGAAGCAGCGATGCACAAGCTACAAGTTTGTCCCTTCCCTCAAATACTGCACTTGTTTTGATTTAGAGTAAAGATGATTATTTCTGGAAATTATGGGGTCTATCTCTTGGTCTGGCAGCACACAAACAGCCAGAGTCCCTGATTATAGTTAGATCAGAAGCCAGTCGTTTCCCTTTCAATCTCTGCCAAAGACTAACCACAGAGCTCAAAGTCAAAGCACTAAGAGAAATATCTGCAAACCAATAATAACTAATGCGAATATCGCATTGTTGCATTACTGCTCTGCGTTTCAGTGGAAGTGCAGCTTCAACGGTATAATGTGCCAGCATCACTTTGCTTTTACATGTGACACTGTAACATCCATAATTTTAACATCAGCTTATCAAGATGCTGTTGATGTTTTGGAAATAACAATAAACTTTTTTCACATGCATATCACAATTCAGAGTACCCATACACATTAGGGTTTTCATCATACTAAAATTCAAAACTCCAACACCAATGCAATGCAAATACAAATATTCAGTACTTGATTTTATTCTCAGTAATGGGGATTTTTAATTAAGGCACAGGGATTAAAAAAAAAAAAAAAAAAAAACAGACCAGAAAGATATGTTACAATTTGGCTCTATTTGTATTGGCATTACTAGTGAAAAACCAATGAGATGGGGACAATTCATCAGCTGCTATCTAATTAGAAAAAAAATCCAAACTACTGTGGTAATTTTGCCCCTTCATCATTACAAACTGTTCTAGTTTTTGTCGTCTTGTATCCAATGGAGCAAACCTGTCGTGTTACAGGAGTTTCAAATGTCAAACACCAGCTTGGTGTTTTGATTCCAAGCCGTCAGGTAAGCTGTCATCAGGGGAAAGGGAAAGTTTGTATCAATGTTTGTGCAAAATCATATACCATCTCAGAAAGTGCTGCAAAGAAATTTACAAAAATGACTCAAAAGTAAGATTACATCATAAATGTTGGATTCTTTGGAGCTGCTTCAACTGTGTGCAGGTCCTTCAACTATTAGATCATTTGGGGACACTCGGCTTGTATAAAGGGCCATAAACTTGTATATTCAGGATATTAAGGATGGGATAAAGAAAACAAGAGGCTGATATCAAAGTAAAAGGAACCCAATTTGTACTGATCCCTAATCATACATTGATGATACATAACAGGGGCAAATCAGAGGTGACAAAAATTCACAGATGGGCCGAAACTTGGTGTTCCACAAAATCTGGTTTCCTTCTTCATTTTTAGACACATATTAGATATGCAAGAACAAGAAACAGTGTGACAGCTATTTTGGGCTCCAGACAGATCAGTTTTTGTCTAATTTCCCTTCCTCTCTGAATGTGGTCAGTCTGCAGTAATTTCACCATTAAACAAGTCCTCTTTCCATCTCGTCTCTTCTGTCTGCAGGGGGACTCTCCTGCTTGTGCAGCAGTGAATGACACACCAAGGTCAAACCCAGCTTTCAGGTGTTTCAAGACTCTTGTAATGCTGTTGACTGGCAATTTCTAGTGCAGTGGAGAAAAAGAAACACTTTCAAAAAGTGCTTAGAGAAACTGATGTTATTTTATATAAAATATATTTGCATTGACTTTCTTGCATCAATCCTACCATTTTTTTATTACTTTAATAGCACATTCCATTTTGTACTTCCTCTAGTGAAAGAAACAGCCCCACAACCAGCTTTGTTGCAGGCACGGACGATTAATATTAGCTCTCATATGCACTCAAATATGGGCCTATATATCGCAAACAAGCAAAGAGCTGCATGGGGGCGGGGTTGGCATTGGGGCATGAAAGCTTGAGTCATCATACCATGCGACATGTGTGCATCTTCTCTGCAGGCGCTCAGCAAGGCGGCATCGTATAATATATAAATTGGAGCAACAGGGGGATTGATTCTTGTAAGCACTTTCATTTGCATACCCTTTATTAATTGACAAAAGCACCAAAATCCAGGCCATCACAGCTTCAGCTGACTGAAGTTTCGGACACAGGCTTTACACCAGATAAGCCCATTAGAAAATGCCATCTATTTAGGCTGGAGCAGCAAGGCTTAAGCCACTGAGATGGCATTAAGAGCCCGTCTTTTCAGCTAAGCAAAATTTCAAGCTTTTTCTTAATGTGTTGCTGTTGGCAACTGTTGGTGAAACAAGACTAAATATTTTGAAAAGTAATTTTTTTCTAGGAAAAAAAATACTGACATCAGCAAAGACAAAGTTAGATGTAAGCTCCAAAGGAAGCACAGAAAACAAAAGATATGCTTTTATGGCTTTAAACACCTTGCTGGGATTAATTGAGCATCTTTTTTTAGATAAATCTTTATTGGTTATACATCTTATGCATTTTCTGTTTAGCACTCATCTCATTTCCTTCCCCATTGACTAAATAGAGTAAAAAAAAAAATTTTTACAGCTTTTATTTGTTTGATAACTTTTTGTGTTTAGTGAAAACATGACAAACTTTTAAAATCTCTGATATAAACATTTTTAATTTGACTGAAATGACACCATCCTTCAAGGTCAAGACATCTTTAATATCCCCAGTCAGCAGAGAATGCATTCTCCAATACCTTCCTTTCTACTAAACTGCAGTCAAATTGTCTTTTAGATTATGGCAAAAATACAAACATAAAACTGTACAGAAAATGAATGTTGTAGCTAGTTGAGGTAACTGTTTCAAAAATGTTCTGCCACAGCCACAAAGCAGGATTTTGTGGCTGCAACACCCTGCATGTCAAGTTGCTTTTCTGTTCCTCACCTTGACCCAGTTCCATCCAAACCACTGGCTCCAGGTCCACATAATGTCATTTTTATGCGATTAGAATCACCCCTAACTCTGTTGCCACATCCCCATCTGAACTGGGGGAAAAAAGTTCAATATCACCTGCAGGCTAAGTTATCTAATGTGACTACTACTTGCTTTACTCCACATAGGCAGGAGTTCAGAGGTTTGCCCAATGTCACTGCTTGGCCTCATGACACACAGGGTAGTTTCACATTGATCAAACATTTGCTGGTCTTTATTTTACTTGTGGTATGTAGTAAGCAAAATTAATGGATCCCACTAACATCAAGAAAAACTGGATACTCTATGACTCCAAATCAATTTAGTGAACCAAACACCTCCAGCCATTTTCCTTATTCTGGGGCTTGAATATATACTTTAATTAATTTAATGTTTTTCCACATAGTCACTCAAGTTTGAAGATCCTGATTTAAGATTTTTTTTTTTTGGAGGGGGGGGTGATTTGATTGTATTCTATTAAATAATAAGTTGAACAAAAGTTATGTAGTAAGGCAAAGAAGATGCAATTTACACTAATCAACATAAAAAGAAAATATTCATACATTGAGATTTTTAACATTTTTGGTAATGAAAACATATTTACATTTTCAGTTTACTCCTTCTGCTCTTTTTCAAATAAAAAAGCATATATATTTTTCACAACTATTTAAATGCGGTGCTATTGATTACATAAAGGAAGAGCTACTTTTCAAAGTATATTCAGTTTTAAAGGATCCATTTGGTTCTGTCTCATAAAAGCTTTGGGCATTTTTCAACAGTAACTTTTATGAATGACGTTATTTATGCAAACTGGCAGATTCCACTGCATTGTTTATTGTTTAATGTTTACAGTAGTAACAAAAGGTCACATTAACTCCTCTTATGTATTTCATAACGGGTTAAAAACAATGAATTAGTCCTTAATTATGTTGTTTTCATTGAGGTCGCTGAGGTGAGGAACAAAGAGCCTGAGAAGAACATTAAAAATGCCACCCTCTGCATGCCTGTGCGAGGCAGCTGAGAGAGGATAATGTTACAGAGACAAATCGAAAGAAAACATATGAAACATTAATGGAAAGAGAACGGAGACTCTCCCCACACTTCCCACCTTTCTTACCCCCCTACCCTGATCCAGAGCAGCAGATTATCTACAGCAGCTACACAAAAATAATGAAACATGGGGTCAGGGCCAAAGCAAGGGAGCATGGAGAGGAAACAAGCCAGTAAACCTTGTTAAGAGAAATCTTACCATGCATAAACAGCAAAATAATTACATCCATGGGATTGAAAATTGCAGAAAGCAGATTTTAAGAAACTAAACAGCACAGCAGAGGAGGAAAAGCAGAAGAAACGCTTGAAATTATTTCAGCATGTTCCGGCCAAGCAGAGCAACGAAGGTCACATGAAAGGCAGGCAGAAAAGCGAGATGACAAAATCTTTGTGCTTCACAGCATTCTGTAAGCCAGTCCCCTTTACAAGCACCACAGGGACTGTGGCAACCTGACAGCAGGAGTTTGACTCAACCCCACCACACTTTCACACCCCAACAACAATGTCAAGCAAAACCACAAAGTCTCAACCACTAAAACTGAAGTTACAGCTAAGCAACATGCTATTTTAGGGTGATCTCTAGATCATAAACGGCCATTTGTGTGAGTTTCTAGACATTTTTTATTCATTCAGGTCACCTTGAAATAAAAATCTTATTAGATCAAATAAGCTCTTGGCTCACATATTAACAACTTTCTCAGGCAGGAGAGTACATAAAACTCCCTACAACATGACCTGTCGATGATAATGTCAGGCAATCACAGTTCAGTCGCACACATCGTGTTTACTTAAGGTAATTGAAGGTGTTACATTCTCATGCAACCTCAAATACACATAGTGGATTTCATGCAGGTCAGTCTCCGTCGATGTCACATTCTGAACAGTAAATGACAGTGAAGTTTATATGAAGCAATGGATTCTCAGAACGTATGCAGAGTCCATATTCATACAACTGGACAAGCCATCAGATCATGTCCTTCTATGCTCCGGTCATGTCACAGACAGTCTGTGCTTCAAAATGTCCACAAGTGCATGTTTTTATGGAATATTCAGAATATTTGTTTTGATTGTCAGGAAACTGCTGTGTTGATTCTTTTTCTGAAGCAGCATGGTTTGATCCTTGGGGAGTTTACCAAAGTGTCAACATAATAGGAACGTCAGACCAACAAATGAAATCAATAGAAGGCATAGTGTTACTACGGGGTAAAGTCCTGCATGAGAAGAACTGAATCGATTGCTTTAAACAAATCCAATAGTGTGTAGGATACAGTACTTACTTTGAAATTTTCACTTTTGATGCTAGGGGATCTCTGTGGGATAGAGAGTGAGCAGCGGTCAAACCCTTTGGTCACAGAGCGTCTCCACATAACAGGAACATATTGATTTGCACTAATATGAGCACAAATCAATAAGGAAGAACATGACGCTCAGAGAGGGCGTAAACATTGCTGCAAAAGAAGCCAAGTCAATTCCATCATAAATCACAAAACACTGATGTACTGGCTTGGAGAAATACGGTTACTTAATGTCTGTGCAGGTCTGAAATCAAGAATGATCCAGGATGTGGCAACGCAGTAAATGAATAAGATCACACAAATAAAAAAAAAAAAGAAAAAGAAAAAAGGTAAAGCTCACTAAGACTGTGCATCTTTAACAACACCTGCACAATAATTAAGTTCATATATTTGAAATATAGATATAACATTATGCCACTTGAAGCATCAGTCCCAAACATTCCATACTACTGCTTTTTGGGGTTTGTTGACATCACCAGTCAATAAAGTTTGTTATGATCCTTAAATGAAGAAAATAAATTGGCTTTCTACCAGCACTGACATGAAGTATTGCACATGAAATACCAAATGGACATTTACCTCACATCAGTCTTTCCAAAACAATAAAGGCAGATGTAGTCAATGTCAAGATGATCTCATCAGCCATCAAATACATTTGACATTTAAAATACTAGTGAAGTTGATGGCAGCCGTCAACACCCTAAGAAATGAAGCACAGCAACTTCAATTGTTAATATTCCACTAACAGCAACCATTGAAGTCCCCCTTCACTTTTTTTATTGAACAAAAGCCCTGTAGGGCCTTGTAAATTTTGATGACTCACTGACAAAGATGGGCATCATTTTGCTGGATTTGCAGCTCCGATCTTCGCGTAGATTCCTGGTCTAAAATGTGACTCCTCAAGGTTATTTTCTATCCAACACCAAGAAACAAAAAAGCAGGGGGGAAAAAAATCTGATAAAATATAAAAATATATTAAGGCAAAGTGACATGGCAGAAGAGCTTCTGAAGCTTGGTCACATTTGCCGCCATTTTCTCTCTTTTTAAAGCAAAAAGAAAAAGACAGAAACAGTAGTAAGAGAGCACAGATGCAGAATCAGATGAGGCATCCCATGTACAAAGCTTATTTGACTTTGAAGCAGCTTAACAAGGTTTGACTCCTGACCTCTTGACCAATTTATTCATGCCTTCCTTCTCTTCTCACTGTTTGTGAACAAACTAAAAAAGCTGTAGCACCAGTATGTCTTAAAAAAAAAAAGAAAGTATAGAAGATCTTGAGTACCTTTAAAGGGCATAAAAGATTAAACCAGTGTATGCGAGGGGTCTTTGATTAGCAGTCCTTCAATTCAGACAAACATTCTGTGTTCCATTAGTGGTGCAAAACAGATGTGCACTGAAATGACATGAAAGCCAAGGACAGGCATCACAGCATTTTTCTTCTACTTGAAAACCTGTCCCCTTATCCTCCCTGGTTTCACCAGCCAATCTTTGCACTCACACCCATTTGATAAACTATGGCACTACCTTTAAGGTCACTTTGGGTGAAACAGTAACTTCTTAGTCACTTACTTATACTTGGATATCAAATCTAGTCTTCAAGAGCTACCATCAAATCCTGCAACATTTACATGCAACACACCTGAATCAAAATGGGTGAAATTCCTCATTTGCCAGTCATTCAGTTCTGCATAGCTCTGCTAATGAGGCATTGATTTAAGGACACCCATGCACTTTATGCAACTGTGATGCACTGGCTCAGCAAAAAGCATCCAGAGCAAAAAGCTAAACAATAAAATGACATGAGAAACTGGTTGGTGAATCCCTCAGTTTTCATTTTGTATGGTTCACACTGGCACCCATTTGGTTGAAAGTATAAAAGAGGGAGAATGTTTTTCTATGAGGGAAAGGCACTCCACGCAAGATCTACTACATCACATTGAATATGCTCTTTTGTGCAGATGCAGTTGCTGAGAACAAAACTCAAAGTTAGTTGTTTTTTTTTTTTTTTTCTTGAAATTGTTTCAAAATGAGTTGCAGGAAGAATTAGAAGATGCCAGAAGCAATTTAAAAGGAAGTCATATCTTCTACAGTAGATCAACACTTGCATATTGAGACAAACTGCCGGTAATGTTTACTAATTACTAAAATATGATAGATGTTCGGTTAACTCGAGCTATTCATTTTCTAATTTAAGATAAACTGCTGTTCCATAAACTTTGTATTATATCATGCTTAATCCTAAAATAAAAAATAATTTATGATAACTATAACAAAGAGAGCGAGCATGAAATTAAAAGCTAGTACATTACACTGCAAATCCATAATCACAGTTTTAATATTACTGAGAATAAAGTGAATCTTTCTTACAAAATTTCTCAAAAGAAAAAAAAACAATAGAAAATGCTGAGGTGCAGGTGCCAACTTTCTAGGATTTTGCTGACAAATTCAAATGCAATATTTTTCACAGGGACCTTGTATGCATCTATATTAAATGACAGCATCTTGACCTATGTGGTCGGGAGTATTTCCTGCTTTAACACCAGAAATTGTTCCTATTCAGTAGTCCAGTCAGAGAGCTCACAGCTCAGTGAGGTTTTCTTGTAACTGCAGGGGGAAAAAAGCTTGAACGGCAACAGAGATACTGAGTGAATCAGAAGGAAGATTAATGATAAAGATATGTCACAGTCAATCCTTGCTGCAGCAAGAAGCTGCACAGGGCTGCTATCAGACGCAGCAGTTACTGCTGATGCCTGTGTGTGTCCAGAGATAAGTCTGCAAACATGTTTCTGCCAACATCTCTGTGCATGTGCAGCCTGTATTATTTGCGTACAAATTCATTAGCATTTGTGCAACTCATCGACTGATGTGTCCACAAAAGACAAACTGATGTTCTGTCGACCACCTCTGGAATAATATCCGCGTCAGTAAGAATGCGTGTTGCCCTCATAGCTGGGTGTGTGAGAGCTATGATGTCTTGAGTCTGTCGATGAGATAATCGGAAAGAGCACAGACTGGCAATTTGATCTATTGATCTGCATCTCTCCCACTGCCGGGGAGCCTCTGAGTTATGGTGCTGCCATTTCCTCTGACCACCACCAATAAGGAGGGGAATCAGCAATACTGTCACATACAGCTGTAGAACATTGCACTGCAAACCCAAAAAGCCTACATATTCATGTTAAAATGCTAAAAACATTAATGTCTCTGACCAAATCCTTGACAATGATGTAGTTCCTCTAAAAGAAAATAAAGCACAGTCTTTTTTTTCCATCACCATCTGCAGAAAACGGATAATTCTCCATTTTTCATAAGCTGATGAAATTTATTAAAGGTCTTTAAAAATATTCAATGAGAAGCTTTAATCTGTAAACAACAGGATTACAGAACCATGGACAGGCAGAAGCTGGTATAAGATGATCTTGAATAAAAATGCCAGTTTTATGGTTTTTACATCAAAAGTATCATATGCAAAAGGCAGAATATTACCACATGTGCTGCTCTGCTCCTTACAGATTAACACTGGGATCTGAAAGCTGATGCCAACTTCCCAAATGCCAGTGCTCAATGAGAGACCTCACACTCTAAGCTGTAGTGACTTTGTATATTTTGGCACAACTGGTCTTTGACACTGAAGGAAAAGGTTCCAGGAAGAGTGAGTGAGTTAGTTTACACATGCCTCCCTGTCTCTGAACTAAAAAAAATTATTCATACGATTTGCAAATATCAAATAACCATTTAAGGCTTTAAATATAAACTGCTACATTCAAACTGTGATGTTACAGAACTCTTCTTCTGGCCTCACTTAAAAGGGGTAAATCTGCTGAATAGTGACACCACCTGTTAAAAAAGAAGAAGCACAAGTAGTGCATCTGAGGAGCTAGTCTGAACAACAACTAGACTACCTAATTCAATTATCCTAGGACCAAAATTTTAGTATTTGAACCCAAAAATGAAGGCAAAAAAAGAGCTTGAACTCCAAATTACATATTTAGTTTTTTATATATATTGTGAGTCACTCTTAAAATTAGCTAATATTTTTAAAATGTCTCATTAAAAACAGAAATGCAAAGTAAAGAAGAGCTTGGCCAGTTAATATCATGGTAATTATAGTGTAGTTTATAATAAAAATAAATAAATAAAAAAAACAACTGGGGCAATATTCATTTCTTAAAGCCTTGTAAAATTGTTGCTTGTATAGATTTACTTTAAATAATCACCATTTAGTTCTACTGACCTGAAATATGCATTCAATGACAAAAAAGGGAATTACTTCAAAGATTCTCCTAAATGCAATGCTGTGAAAAACTGTTTGCTCTCACAGATATCTTCAGTTTTACTTTGTCACAGTTAAATGTTTCTATTCAAATAAGTCTTAAAATAGATAAAGATGGCTTGAGCAAATAAGAAATACATTCAAATGACAATTATTGTGTCTGACAAAATAAAAACTGAAAAAAGCCAAGACCGCCAAGGGGGAAATACTTTTTCACAGAACTATAAATGACCGAAAAAACCCAAAGAAAACATTGTCAGAATATTTATCTACATTCAAACACAGAATCTGGCTTTGTGTGTATAAGTGGGTGGCAAATAAAAATGCTGAATAAGAAACAGCAATGCACCGATCAATTGACTAGTTTTCCTTTAATTAGGCTCTCACCAGTGATCAGTAGGTCAAAAGCTTAAAAAATCATTAGATTTCTACTGCATATTTAATGCATCAATAAAGAAATATCCCTTTTTTTTGGGGGGGGGGGGGGGGGGGGTTATAAATACATTACCAACCATATTATTACTGATGCACTTTGTTCTGCTTTTGATTAAGGGCTAGAAACTATTTCTGATGCTTCAATGGAAATAATCTTGTAATTCCTTTAATTGCCGTCAGCTAGTGTATGGATTTTGGTTAAATTGGATAGCAGAAGTACAATAGTTTTCACAAAAGTAGCAAGAAAGTCCTTAGAGAGAAAGAAAGAAATTAGCTAGTCAGGTCATGTTTTAAAAGATTGGCAGTGGCCTGGGGAAAAAAAAAAACAGAAAAAAAAAACAATTTACTTATCGAAAAAACTTATATAAAGAACTAATTGCATCTCCTATTTATTAAAGTAATTGTTAGGCAAAATGTTCATGCATTTTTGTTTGTTTTTTGCACAGTTGTAGATTAGCTAAATAATGAAGTCAGACATTCCATCAAGCAGGTAATGTATGTTGATAGCTGGCCTTCAATGTTCCTTGTACGCCAGTTACATTTACTTAATTTCACTGATCTGTGTGCAAGGAACACGGATTCTGTTCTGGTAGTTCTATCCATTTTGGCTAGAACACAACGGACCAATAACCAAAAGGACTCAATGTTTTTTTATTATTATTATTATTATTTGTCTGCTATTCCGCCTTTAATCAGAAATGCCGTAGCTTTGCTATGTAGCACCATTGGTCCTGCTTGCTTTTTTTTTCTTCCTTTTTTTACAATTACACAGTTAAATCAGCGCATAGCTAATATGAGGTGACTGCTTGTGCAGCAGAACTTGTTTTCTACGACTCATGACTTCTTTTCACTGCGGATATATTGTGCTGAAAACAATTGACTCGGCGTGCGAGCAAGAGGGAGAGAGTGATAAAGTGTGTGTATGCACTTGGGCATATCTGACTCAGTGCATTACCACACACAGATCAATAAGGATTCTATTCTTGGCCATTAGCTCTAGAAAAAGGGATAGCCTGCCTCCCCAAGACCTCTTCCTCCCATCCTCCTTTCCATCTTCTCTCAACCTGAGCTCTAACTCAGGTTCTCTTGCTGACCAGATGTTTTTTCCAGCTGGTTGATGAACGACAAAGCAAATGCAGAGGCTGGCATCAAACGTGGGACCGTTTCGTGGAAGAGCCACAAAGCCTCCATTGGCTTTGCGGTGTGAACAGATCAGGCCTCTCTTCAGAGGGGACAAGTTGGCTTCTGCTGTAATTCTCAGCTCTCTGCTGCACCGCCAGGCTAAGGCCTCTGATCTGCGCTTCCTGTAAATGCTCCAAAGGGAGAGTGGTGCAACCAAATGTCCAGGAGGTCGCCCAGGCACAGACATGCACATAAAGCATGGGAGTCCCTAGAGGGGACGCAACCAGCCAAAACTACAACACATCTAGTAACAAAGCATACAGCAATGCAAGACTTATGAGTCGTGAAGCCTCTATTTCAACCCTTCTTCAATGTCACAGTGGCATCAGATAAAGCGTCAGGGCTGACTAAACATCAGAATAACAGAGGAGGAGGACGAGCGTCAAGGAGCAGATATACGCCTCCCATTTCACTTTCGTCTGACTGATAAAATTATCTGATCCACATCAGTCAAACGAGAGGTATTCCTCCCTTCGTTCGATTTCAAAGCGACCACTTTCCGCAGCAGGATCCCATCTGAGGATAATCTGAAGGGAGGATGCATTTTGATCTCCAAGCTGATTGGTGCCAGACTTCTTGGTTGCAGCCTTTCTGTGTTTATTCCAGGGAAGAATGTAGTAGCATGTAAGAGATAAGCCCTATTAAGTCTATATGCTCAGTTCCTGCAAATGCACCAGCACAGACATTTCTTTGCCTGTCAACTAATGTGTGTGAATCTCCTCTAGCTAGGTTACGTAGCTGAAACTGTGATTCTGGAGACTGCTCGAGAGAATCTTTGCTATTGATTCTCTCGATTGCAGCACAGGTGAGGACTGAGTCATGAGCACGGCTGCCAGCAGGTAGAAAAGGAGAGACAACAAGGCGGACGGCTCTTCATCACACTGTAATGAGCTGGCAAGGGTTGTTGGACAGGCAGAGGAACACATGGAGGAGCTGTAAAGGTGGCCTCACGCAGGCTCACTCGCAGGCGTTCTTTGAAGCTATATGACTCCCCGTGGTGTCATTTCATGGCAAGCTGTTGTTTCTTGCTTGCGTAAATGTCCTCATCTTGCAAGACAGTGGTGCACTTGTGGCGAGTCGCAGGACATGACAGGACTCTGTCACTTGAAATATGTAACAAAAGGTTCAACAGCAGTGTCGGTAGGGAAAAAAGGCCCCCCATAAAGCAGTACTGCAAAGTTGGTATAATTTAACACATTTCATCATTACTGTACTACGTGAATATCTTAAAGGTATGAAAGGTCTGCAGACTTACAATTCCTCTACCACTGAGACTCAAAAATGCAGATGCTCTGCAGAGCTGTTCGTCCAAAGCCATCAAAAACCGGGGCAACACACACTACTACGCTGAACTTTTCACATTCTGTTTGGCTGTAACCATAAACCTGAGAGTTCTTAACCAGGATGTTATGCGATTACATAACATAAAACGGTGCATCATTTTAAATAGGAGGAAAAATTATGTATGGTTTTGAAAAGTCTTTACCATACTAACCTTTTTTATAAAAGCAATTTGGAGCAGTTACAGCTGACAAGTGCTGCACACACATGCAAAAACAGAAATGTGTAGACTCCTTGCAAATAAACAAGTGTGCTGTTCATTAGCATATTCCTCTTATACTTTGCTATCCCTAAATGCAAACCAGAGCAGCCAATTGCTTTCAGAAAATGCCTAATCCATTTGCACAGTGCTTTGTTAGAGAATGTTAGTGGAAAAACACTGTAGAGATGTAGAACACAGCAAGAGAGAGAGTAAAAAGCCATGCAGAAGTTTAAAAGAAAGGATTAGGTTACTAAATGACATCAAGGAGATGCTTAATCTATCATTTGAAAATGAAAAGAATATAGCACATCAGCAAAACCTAAACCGATAGACCTGGCAAGGAAAGCATCAATCAGAGAAGCAGACTAGAGACCTGTGATAACTCCGCAGAGATTCACCACTCAGGTGGGAGAATCTGTCGATAGGACAACTATTAATCACACAGTTGGCAAATATGACCTTCATGAAAGAGCAACAAGTACAAACCTATTGTTAAAATGAAGCCATAACAGTTTGTACTTAAGGTTTCCCACAAGACCTCTTAGAATGTGGCAAAGACGTGAAAGAAGGTGCTCTGGTTAGATAAAACCAAAATTTAGCTTCTGGCCTACACCACAAAACTATATGAATGGTAGAAAAGTAACACTACACATCATACTGAAAACATAATTTCCACTGTATCATAGTGATGGCCTGTGAGGATGTTTTTCTTCAAAGGGGGGCAATGAAGTTGGCCAGAACTGATCTAACAACTGGAACTATATCTATTATATCTGTAATTTTAAGCTTTCGAGCCACAAACTTCCCTGTGTTGATCCACCAATTACAATCCTCCACACTGCACAAATAAAGCACATTAATTCTGGTGGTTTCAACATGAAACAATGTGAAAAAAGTTCAAAGGGGCATGAACAAGTGTTGTTCAGACTGTTAAAACACAACTGGGGTTGGCTAAAATGAGAAAAACCAGATCAAACTGAAAGGAAAAAAGAAACTAGACCTTATAGAAAGCCTGCAAAAACTGTTGATCAAGTTACCAAAAAGTCTCACTCTTAAAAGCAAAACACATAAAAAAAAAGCTTACTCAAGACCTTTGCGCAGAACTGTCCATCAACCTCAGACTATGGCAGCTCTGATGTTCGCTCGCTTACCTGCTGCCGCCTCAGGGCAGACTTCTGCAGCAGTTCAAAAGGTAAATGAAAGGATACAGTCTGAGAGCTCCACTCTGGGTACCGATGGCCAGGATCTTCTGCACAGGGTCGAAAGCCATCGACGACGGCTGATAGGGGAAGCCATGACGGACAGTCTGATGCGACAAGCAGGTAGACGATGGAGACGGAGAGGAGGGAAAAAAGTCAGATTTCATAACAGAAAATATCAATTTGCATTTCACAGCAGGGGTGTAGCTTTGTTAGAGGATGTCACACACCTGATTTCGGTAAACAAATAGCCCAGATGGATGTGGATGACTGTTATGAAACTGAAGAATTACGCTTGAAATTGCAAAGATGAGAAAGAACAGGATGAGGAAAAGGAACAAATTATGTTTCTGTCTAGGTTTGTCTTCTGCAAAAGGTTGATATTCTGGCCTCCTTTTCTAATCATAGGCCTATTTTGAGATTTCTTCTCCCTCATTTCTTGTTTTATGTTGTTGTCCTTCCTCTCTCGCCGCCTCCCACATAAAGTCGTGATTACACTGAAGTCTGGAAATAAAATACATCAATAAAGTGCAGTTGCTCATGATCTGGTCCCTTACAGGCCTGTATGACACAGGGGGGAAAATAATGTTCCTTGGTTTGGTGCATGTGTGACTGTGGTTTTATGGCATCAGTCAGTCATCAGTGGGCCCTTGGATTTGTTTGCTTTGTGGCAGACGGCTAAAGCATGTTACATAAGGAGGACTTGGTGCAGCAGAGACACCTGCCTCTCTTGCAGAGATGTTACAGACAGTTCTGGTCTAGGCAGACAGACAGAGGGAGAGCAAAGTCTCATTTGAAGATGCTTCAATCAGATGTCTGGCTGTTTTTTTTTATTTTTTAACATGCTTGAACTGCTGTGCTACAAAAGGTCCTGATCTGCCCTGTGTTTCATGTATGTTGACATTAAGCTAGAAGCTAACAATTTTTATTTATTTTTTTCCTTTAGAGGTAAGGCGTTTCTGATTTTTGCGAAACAAACGCAAAAATCATACCGACAGTAATTCGATCCCCAAAACAAAAGTGAACAGGCTTTATGTGCCTTCCTGGAACATCTGGATTCTCCAGCATTCCAATTCTGATGCTTATCAGGAGCAACACATCAACACAGCTGACCTTGTGTATATTGAGGAGTGACTCAAATTATTAAATATTGTTGAAGTTATTTCATAGATTAAAAATTACAGATGAAACACATTTTTATTAGGCAGTGTTTTAAATGCAAAACAAATGAAATAGTTGGAGTCCAGGTCCCGGACACATGACTATGGTGGCTCTGAAGCTGTGACTCCAGCAGAGTTCAAACCATGTAAACCCTCCACTGAGCTTTGGGTCATGGTTCTCCCAAAAAACTGAGGTCATTTCTATAGGTTGTGGAATTTCTTTCCCCCAGTGTTTCCTTCCATTTAACTTTACATTATGTACATTAATCTATGTACACTCAGCTTTTATAGCAATGACCTTTTTTTGAGTCACCATCCTTGTGTAGGTGGTCAGGACAACTGGAAAGCCAACCGTCTTTTTCATCTAATCTTCATTTTTTCTAAGGAAAAGAACTTCAAGTTTTTATTAACTGTAACCCATAATCATCAAAATCAATAGAAACTAACATCTTAAATAACATTGTGCATCTACAATGTAATATATTCTCTTTTTTATTGTAAAAAAATACTGACAATAATTAGCTATAAATTATACTCTAATTTATTATGTTGCCTCTTTAAACGTCATGTTTTGATGCATGCATTGCAACAATCCTAATTCAGCAGCCCTAAAACTACTTCCTGTATGGAATCTCCTAGGTGATACAGTCCAAAGGGAAACTAAAATCAGAATTGGTAAAAATTCAAGTAAACAAATAAAACAGATAGTAGTCTGAACCACAAAAAGTCTGATCTCTGTATTTGCAGTCTTTATAAGTCTAAACTTGATTTCTGTAGAAACTTCACCATCCCAACTCTGATCCGGTGTGTTACACAGCTTCCTGTCTCTATTGGAGACACATGAAAACAGTCATGGCAGATCACAAGTTTAAAAGCAATCCGGAATTAAGTCTTTAGCAACCACGCAGGTCAGAAGTGTGGGGTGGGGGATCGATACCCAGCACACACAGTGTGGTTTATTAAAACTCCACACCTCATCATTAAAGCACAACTGGGGAAATGCCAAATTAACTTTGCAGTGGGCTGAGCTGTAGCATGCGCTGCATGAAAATTGCATGAGTGTTTAATTATCCCCTCTGTTGTTACTCTGTGCAGCCTAGATGGAGAGATGCAGACATTTTATTTTTTTATTTATCATTTCCTACAAACAGGATTTGAGTCACTTCAGGTAACATCACTCCCTGCAGGACAGAGAGCCTGGTAATGTTTTTCATGTGTGAAGAGTGGAGTTGAGATGTGAGCATTGGGGGTTGGTTCGGTGGAGGGGTGGGGGTGAAAGGAAAGACACATACACATGATAAGCGTTTCGCTAATCCAAACCCATCAGATTATGCAAGAAAGGATCAGTTGTGCCCAGCCCCTTGATATGACAGTTCAGACCATGCAGACACAGCAAACTCTAATATTTTGCACAGAGTGTACCAACGCATGTCACCATACTGTGACCAGATGACTGGGAAAAGGTTCAAAAATGCAACCAAACTGAAACTGTTTCAAGCGCATAGTCACTTCACCGTAAGATTTGCCTCTCAATGAATTTATTTATATATATATATATATATATATATATATATATATATATATATATATATATATATATATATATATATATATATATATAAGCTGACTGGATAGCTCAATACATAAGGCATCAGTATATCACCCGAGAGGGCAGGGTTCGAATCCAGTCTGGGTCCTGTAGCAAGACCCTTCAAGCTACTGCCTACCTCATACCATGAGAGATACTAAGTTGCATAACATGCCGGCTCAGACGTCGCCCGGCCAAACAAGGTCTGCGTCAGGTGTTGGGGAACCAGAGCACCTTGATAACAAATGGGCTACTGGAACAAGACGGAAATGGGCGAGAGATGAAAATGTGGATCTGTTGGAATGCTACTACTCAAGTAACCCTAGTGAGAGAGGTTACATGCAAAGACTGGGGAAGGAATGGTCACTTCGACATCCCCAGTCAACACTAAGTGCTAAACAACTAGTAGCTCAGTGTTCCAACATCCGCAAACGGCAAACTGCTATCACAACTTGAGATTGACGAGATACAACACAAATGCTACGGCAAAAGGGAGGAACCCGGATGTCAGGATGTGGGGACTTAACTACAAGTCCCCACCCAGTGAGGGGATACACGGCCCCAATGAGCGAAACAGAGCTGAACGAGACAGCTGCTGACCTGAGAGAGAGAATCATGACCCGAATGACAACCAGGCCTCCTCGGCGCCAATTACAACGGCTGAGTGAAGTACCATCAGAAAGTCTCATTGAGAATGTGAATGCAGCATTGAGAACGATCCCTACCAACACCATAACAGAAACCAATGAGCTGATCTACAACTCAGCATCAGTGATCCTTGAGATACTTGGCTATAAGAGACCCAATGAGACCCAATACCCACCATGGAAAAGACGGTTAGAGGCTAAAATCAAGGTAACAAGGAGGGAAGTGAGCCAACTGTCAGAGCTCCACAAGGGTACAATGAAAAGACCAGTACCCAGAAAGTACAGTCAGATGCCCATACCTGAAGCACTTGAAACTGCCAAACAGAGGCTCCAAGCCTTGTCCAGCCGCCTAAAGAGATACACAAGGGAGAATGAATCCAGAAGGATTAACCGGCTCTTCTCCACTCAACCTGCTAAGGTGTACTCTCAATGGCAGGGTAATAACAACAGAGCAGACCCACCAAGGCTGGAGACTGAACAATACTGGAAAGGCATATGGGAAAGGGAGGCGTCCCACAAACAATGCACAGTGGCTGATCTCTCTACGAGAGGACCACAGCAACCTCCCTGAGCAAGCCCTGGTAACCATCACTGCGACAGATGTTCAAGAAAGAGTCTCAGGCATGAAAAACTGGACAGCACCAGGGCCTGACATGATCCATGCCTACTGGCTAAAGAAACTCACTGCTCTCCATGAGCGACTGGCAGCCCAAATGAACCAGCTGCTACAAAGTGGGATCACCCTGAATGGTTAACTGAAGGGCGGACAATCCTAATCCAGAAGGATCCATCAAAGGGTCCAGTCCCACCCAACTACCGACCAATAACCTGCCTCTCCACAACCTGGAAGCTCATGTCAGGCATCATAGCGGCCAAGATAAGCAAACACATGGATAAAAACACGGCACGGACAGAAGGGTATCGGTGTAAATACCAGAGGAGCCAAACACCAACTCCTCGTAGACCGCACAGTTGCCCGAGACTGCAAAACCCGACACAACCTGTGCATGGCTTGGATCGATTACAAGAAAGCCTATGACTCAATGCCGCATACTTGGATCATTGAATGCCTAGAGATGTATAACATCAACAGGATTCTGAGAGCCTTCATTGCAAACTCGATGAAGCTGTGGAAAACCACCCTTGAAGCCAACTGTAAACCACTTGCACAAGTGTCCATCAAATGTGGCATATACCAAGGAGATGCTCTGTCCGCTACTGTTCTGCATAGCCTGAACCCCCTCAGCCAAATTATCAACAAGACTGGCTACGGATACCGACTCAAAAAATGGGGCCAATATCAGTCACCTACTCTACATGGATGACATCAAGCTGTACGCCAAGAGTGAGCGAGACATCGACTCACTGATCCACACCACTAGGATCTACAGCACTGACATTGGGATGTCATTCGGACTAGAGAAGTGTGGTCGGCTGATCACAAAGAGGGGGAAGGTGATCCGCACAGAAGGAGTTCACTCCCACAAGGAACAATAGCAGACATAGAGGACAGTTACAAGTACCTAGGTATACCACAAGCAAATGGCAACCTCGATGAGGCCACAAGGAAAGGAGCCACAGTTAAATACTCCAACGAATAAGGCAAGTCCTGAGAAGCCAGCTCAATGGCAAGAACAAAAATCCGTGCGATAAACAGCTATGCCCTGCCAGTAATCAGATACCCTGCTGGAATAATTAGCTGGCCAAAGGAGGAGATAAAAGCCAGATATAAGACTAGAAAGCTACTAACCATGCATGGAGGGTTCCATCCCAATCCAGCACCCTGAGACTGTACACGAGCCGCAAGGACGGAGGCAGAGGATAGTGAGTGTGAGAACCACTGTCCAGGACGAAACAACTAAGATCCATAAATACATCAGGGACAAAGCCTCACAGACAATGTGCTCAGTGAATGTCTCAGACAACAGGGAACGGAGGTTGAGGTGCCAGAGATACCATCAGGGAGGACAAGCCCTACATGGGATGTACCACCAGCAAATGACCCAAGTGGCTGATATCAGTAAATCCTACCATGGCTGGAAAAAGCTGGACTCAAGGACAGCACAGAGGCCCTCATTCTGGCCGCCCAGGAACAGGCCCTAAACACCAGAGCAATAGAGGCCCAGATCTACACCAGACAAGACCCAAGTGTAGGTTGTGCAAGGAGGCCCTGAGACGTCCAGCACATCATAGCAGGGTGCAAAGATACTGGCAGGGAAGCGTACATGGAGCGACATAACCAAGTGGCAGGCATAGTGTACAGAAACATCTGTGCAGAATATGGACTGGAAACCCGAGATCAAAGTGGGAAACACCCCCAAAGGTGGTGGAGAACGCCAGAGCTAGGATTCCTGTGGACTTCAGATCAGACAGACAGAATGTAATGGCGAACCAACCAGACATGTCGTAGTGGATAAACATCAGAGGAAAGCCGTTGTGGTTGATGTAGCAATACCAAGTGATTGCAACATCAGGAAAAAGGAGCACGAGAAACTGGAGAAATACCAGGGCCTCAGGGAAGAACTGGAGAGGGCCTGGAAGGTGAAGACCACAGTGGTGCCTGTGGTCATCGGGGCCTCGGGCAGTAACCCCCAAACTGGAGCAGTGGCTACAACAGATCCCAGGAACAACATCAGACATCTCAGTCCAGAAATGTGCAGTCCTTGGCACAGCCAAGATACTGCGCAGAACCTCAAGCTCCCAGGCCTCTGGTAGAGGACCCGAGCTCAGAGGATAAGAACCACCCGCGGTGGGTGAGAAGGGAATTTTTTTTTTTTTTTTATATATATGAAAAAAAACACCTGGAAATAGTTGAGATGAAGATTTGAAAAGAACAAAGGATCTCCTAATAATTATATAATTCTTTGCAGCTTTCCCGCATCGTGTGCATCCTGGAATGGGATGTGAGCAAAGCCAAACAAAAAAAATAAAAATAAAACGGCGCACACAGACGGGATGGCTTAACTGGAGTCCCAAAGAGCTGATAATAATCAGAAGTCTCCCCCACCTTGCAGAGCTGGAAATGCTCGGACTGGAGCGTCTCCTGGATCAGGTTGTTCTCCTGGGGCCCTACTTGGACAGACGGCGTGGAGGAGGAAGAGGAGGAGGAGGACGCCTCTTTCAAGCCGTCCAGCACCTTCCTGATGTTAAACTTCTTCATCTTCTCGCCACGCAGCTCAGATTTGAAATCACCGGCAAACGGAGGAGAAAAAAAAAAAAAAAAGCAAGCAAGAAAGATGAGTGCAGCCCACTTTCTTCCCCACGAGCACGCACACACAGACACGCGCACGCGCGCTCTCTGTCTCCCCTGATCTGCCCCGCGAGCGTCACATTTTAGTGCCTCTCCTTTAGCGCAGTGTCCATGCTGGGAAGGCTTCGGCGCGCGCCGCACAGGTCGCCTCTCTAAGGGGGGGAAAACGTGGAGGCTGGCATATAATTTGCTCGAATCCGCGCTCGCTGCGTCTCCCCTCTCTACCGCCACTGCGTCTCGGCTTCGCTCCCCGCCCGCCCCGCTCGGACTGTGTGCGCCCGCGTTCGCTCAGCCAAGGCGGAAACGCGGCGCAGCAGTGGAGAAGCTTCAGCTCTTGCGCATGTCTGACAGAATGGAGGTTTCAACTGAAATCCTGCCACCTTTCCAGCCCATGCCCTCCCTCTCTCATTTTTTTTTTCCATCTGCCTCCAGCGCCAACGCCCCCTCCCTGCCTCTTCCCCGCCAAACTCCCCTCCCCTTTTCGCGGCCACGTTGTGGAGTTTTGCTCCGCTGCACCTGGTGATGCGGGGATGCTACAGCTTTGTGAGTATCCTGCGTGGGGAAAGACAAGCAAACAAACCGCTGCTTCTGCGCCATTCTTTTCCATTGCACGCGGGACCTGTCAGCTTGCATGGACGACTGTCCATGGACACACCAGGAAGTAGTGGTGAAAGTGAATTACGTGGCAAAGTGCTCACTTTGTAAAGTTAAGGTGAGGTTTATATTAATGACGAAAATAATTATCAGAAAGTTACCACATTTGATTGATGATGCAGAAAGTGATGCATTTTGAAGTAGAATTTTTTTTAGAAAATCTGAATAGTCAAGAAGACCAACATCTCCTTTGCTTGTGCACATTTTTCTACCACGTTTTTCATTCCCATACATAAAACCAGTAAAGGTGTAGGCAGCAACATAACATTTCTGCTAAAAATCATTCTTGACTGGTTTTATTTTCTGAGAAACTATATGTGGCTTTTCGTTCACTGGTAATCAAAATTGGAAACCATTTACAATGTCCCTTAATGCAATTAATCCCCATAAAAGTTTCTCACTATAAGTTGAAATGCGAAAGGAAATTAGGCTTATGAGACTAATCTAATTCATTAAGATGTACTTGTCAGGAGAAATTAAGCTAACCTGACCACATGTATTTTTTACATGTACTTTTAAATAGTGCCTGAACACAATTTCAGTTTTCTAGTTTTAGAGAGAACACAATCAGCAGCATTCTGGATCAGCTGCAGCTGTCTAACTTTTTAGGAAAACCTAAAAAAGTTAGATGAGGAAGACCTAATCAGTAATCAATTTTTTTCATCATTTACCTATGATCAATGAATGGACGAGTTTCTCAAACACTTTCTGAGACGCTATCGTACTTTAGTCCTGGAAAAGTTCTTTGGGTGATAGAAGACCAACTTTATAATTGTCTTTTTGTGTTGCTGGTCCATCATTACACCAAGATTCTGGTTCTGGTTGTTCAGAGGTTTTTAGCTGTAATAGCTGGAGCTGTGTACTAAACTCTTGATTTTCCTTTTTTGTTCCAAAATTAATTACTTAAGAAGAAAGTTATGGCACATCCATGCACTAATTTGTTCTAAGCATCTGCTCTCTATAATCTATGCATGTGTTCACATTCACCTGGCATTGTATTAGAGCTGTGTATCATCTGCTTACTTATGGTAGCAATTACTTATGATCTCAGCGAGCATGAGGCTGTTGATATTAACGAAAAGGGGCCCCAGAATAGGTTACCCTGCATTTTTCAAACTAGATGGCCAAATACAAAATCCACTCTTCTGACACAAACTGAGACTTTGTACTGAAAAAAAAAGGTAAAAAAAAAAAAAAACAGGGTACAACCACACATTTTTTTTACGTGAAAGCAACTGGATTGTCATAACCCACCATCATTACTCTCCTTGGCATTAACTGCATTTTTCTTTTCTTTTACTACCACAATAAAGGGTTTTGTAAATCACAAACCTCAGATTCTAGCTTCAACCATCACCTGTGCCCACCACTGATGAGCGGGCTCAAAGACATACAGACCAGAGCAGAAAGCCTCGTCAAAGGCCACCATTATTTTTTTTAAGATAAATTGATATGTTTCCTGTTTTCATGCTGCTGTTTTAAATGTGGACGCAATTGCAATGTTCAGTCAATGAGCTTGGCAATTTTGTTAAAGTAAACAGAATAATGCATTAGGATTCTGGCGGAAAGCATCCGGTTGTCTGTATGAAATCCAGGCCTTGGGCAGCACAGTTGCTTTTAATAAGACGATTATGAGAAAGACAGCGTCACTGTGGTCAGGAAATTGTTGATAGAGAGCCATCAGGAGAGAGGCTCTGTCAGAGTCAAGACTTTTATCTCATTTGGAATCTGCAAAGGAAAACTGATGGTGAGGAAAGTTTTGAACACAACAATAATGATCTGAAGACTATTTTAATAAGGATTAGTCCTAGTAGCAAAGAACTGTTTGATCTTGTAATTAGGCTGTTTGGCCTAACAATCCTCTTCATAAAAATATTCAAAAACTTGCATTTATTTATTTTATTTTTTTTTTACAAAAATCTTAATGTGTTTTTGCTTTCTAGTATTCTAAATTAGTAAGTGATTTTTAATTTAACTACAAAAGCTGTAATCAGAGGCGGACAGAGTTGACAAAAATTGTCCTCAAGTAAGAGTAACGCTACTTCAACATATTTTACTTAAGTATAAAGATACCGTCCAAGAAATTATTCAAGATTAAGAAAGAATTTAATAAAAAGGTTACTCGAGTGCTGAGAAACTGATCAGATTATCTGATTCAATAATTAAAAATTATGTAATCAGTCAGAAAAAAAAAATGTAAGTTTAGTTAAAGATTAAAATAAAAATAGTTTTGTATATTTTATATTTCCCAGTAAATCCTTATAAAACATCCACATATATATGTTTAATAATGTCTTTGTGTGGCTAAAAAGTTTATTGCCAAAAAGTCAGATGCATTAATTTCAATGTTTCTGCTCAAACTAATCTGGACTGGACCCCTGGATTAAAAGAAAGACAAGGTCATTTGACTTATGTTTCTAAATCAATTCTTCGAAGACCATTAAAGGTATAAGACATTAATCCCCTTTGTTCTGTCAGCCAACAATCAGTCACTTTCTGGAAAACTTCAGCCATCATCCTGTTTTCCAAACTAGGTTGAGCTCATAACCTCACTTCAGCTGTGTACATTAGTAAGGTCTCAGATGAACATATGAGCTTTGACAAGCTCAACTGGGGCAGCTCATGCCTGAGTGACACTGATGTTCCCACCTGTTTACAAACTGGCCCATGTTAGACAGGTGCCTGCTGGCTGTAGGGACAGAGGTGAAGCAGTGGAAGTAATCGGTGTGTTTGTACCCCGGCTTCCTAACACCTGATGCTTAGTCTGGCAAAAAGTACAAAAATAAAAACAAATCCTTTTCCATTTTGGCTTGTTCAATTTCTTTTCTGTGTGGGCTGATCTTTAAATTGAAGCGCATGCAAAAGATGTTAAAAGGTCTGGGGAGCAAATCATTATTTCAGGAATCAACGGTGGGGCTTGAGAACAATTGTTGCTATGCTTATTTGCATAATGAGCAGCGATCGACTACTCACATCTTCCAGGCCCCGGCCGATATCACCTGATCCTAAATGCATCACAGTGCAGACAAAGCTGCCTTATTAGTCGATCCTCGGTTGCGTGTGAGTGCATGTTGTGCAAGGGGGAGAGCTTTGGGCCACATCGACATCGCTGATTTAATTTAGCACCATTGTGTCGTGGCCAGGCCATTCATCTGGCTGCGTCATATGCATTTGTGTGCGTTGGATTTGCTGGCTGACTGCTGTGTTTGTACGTGTTGATAAGGGCTTTGCACTGTGCCTGCGCTGTTGGGGGGTTTCTTTTTTTTTTTTTTGTCTGCCAATGTTTTTAAATATGCAGTTTTGCTGATTTGTCATGCAGAGTCATGGCTGAAAAGCAGCAGAACAAGGAGACTGTTTATTTTGGGAAATAAATCTCTCATTATGCAGAATTTATTTACTCATTGCCTGTGTGAATCCTGTAGTGCAACCAGAAGTGTTCATAAGCATAAAAGTTCAGGCTTTAAGCTATAGTAAAACCACTAGTTTTTGTGAAACTGATGCGCTGTGATGATTGGGTTTGCAAAACTCCAGGGAATATCCAAGATTGGAAACTTTCTTGAATCATATGCAACTTTCAGAAATTGTCATGAAACTTTCCATAGCAATTAACATGAATATCTTGAAATAAACCTGAAATTTAAGACATTGAACACTGAAAGTCAACATTGTTTAGTTGTTTTGGTTGAAAACTGATATGAATTCATAAAATACATCTATGTTTTATGAAAGTATACTGGGGAATATTTACATTGCACACAGCAAACTGCTTACTGCAGGACAATTGAGGCCACACTCACTGCCCGCACTGTGCATTTCTCCATCACATCCACAAATGTTTTTCACCACTGAAACCACATTTCTGAGACTGAATTTGGCCATAACAGATGAGATTACTGGGTAAATGTGTTTGGTGTGTAATATTAATGACTAGCAAAGATCACATGTATTTCTGCCCATGACATTTCTACAATAGTAGAAATAAATCGTCTTTACTGTTATTGCACATGCTATGTACACAATGACAATGATACGGTTATTTATGGAATATGTTATGTCTAAATAAGACAGTTGGCTTAAAAAAAAAAACGTCCAAATAATGGCCATAAATATGATTTTCATAAAAAGATTACCATTTGGAATATTTTGGAAAATTTTCCCACTTAACGTTCTATAGAAAGTGTCTGAAAATGGACAAGAATTTAGCTTCTCCTTTGATATGCAAAATGGTGACACTATCTTTTTTCAAACCTACTTAAAGGTATATTACAAATATATATACAGTTAGGGCCAGAAATATTTGGACAGTGACACAGGTTTTGTTATTTTAGCTGTTGACAAAAATATGTTCAGAAATACAATTTATATAATATGGGCAGAAAGTGCACACTCCCAGCTGCAATATGAGAGTTTCCACATCCAAATCGGAGAAAGGATTTAGGAATCATAGCTCTGTAATGCAGAGCCTCCTCTTTTTCAAGGGACCAAAAGTAATTGGACAATGGACTCTAAAGGCTGCAAGTAACTCAAAAGGCCTTTCCCTCGTTAACCTGTAATCAAGTAAGTAGTTAAAAGGTCTGGGGTTGTTTCCAGGTGTGTGGTTTTGCATTTGGAAGCTGTTGCTGTGACCAGACAACATGCGGTCAAAGGAGCTCTCAATTGACGTGAAGCAGAACATCCTGAGGCTGAAAAAAAGGAAAAAATTCATCAGAGAGATAGCAGACATGCTTGGAGTAGCAAAATCAACAGTCTGGTACATTCTGAGGAAAAAGGAATTGACTGGTGAGCTTGGGAACTCAAAAAGGCCTGGGCGTCCACGGAAGACAACAGTGGTGGATGATCGCCGCATACTTCCTTTGGTGAAGAAGAACCCGTTCACAACATCAACTGAGGTCCAGAACACTCTCAGAGAAGTAGGTGTATCTGTCTCTAAGTCAACAGTAAAGAGAAGACTCCATGAAAGCAAATACAAAGGGTTCACATGTAGATGCAAACCATTCATCAATTCCAAAAATAGACAGGACAGAGTTAAATTTGCCCAAAATCACCTCAAGAAGCCAGCCCAGTTCTGGAAAAGTATTCTATGGACAGATGAGACAAAGATCAACCTGTACCAGAATGATGGGAAGAAAAAAGTTTGGAGAAGAAAGGGAACGGCACATGATCCAAGGCACACCACATCCTCTGTAAAACATGGTGGAGGCAACGTGATGGCATGGGCATGCATGGCTTTCAATGGCACTGGGTCACTTGTGTTTATTGATGACATAACAGCAGACAAGAGTAGCCGGATGAATTCTGAAGTGTACCGGGATATACTGTCAGCCCAGATTCAGCCAAATGCTGCAAAGTTGATCGGACGGCGCTTCACAGTACAGATGGATAATGACCCCAAGCATACAGCCAAAGCTACCCAGGAGTTCATGAGAGCAAAAAGGTGGAATATTCTGCAATGGCCAAGTCAATCACCAGATCTTAACCCAATTGAGCATGCATTTCACTTGCTCAAATCCAGACTTCAGACGGAAAGACCCACTAACAAGCAAGACCTGAAGGCTGCGGCTGTAAAGGCCTGGCAAAGCATTAAGAAGGAGGAAACCCAGCGTTTGGTGATGTCCATGGGTTCCAGACTTAAGGCAGTGATTGCCTCCAAAGGATTAGCAACAAAATATTGAGAAAAAACTTTTTTGTTTGGGTTATGTTTATATGTCCAATTACTTTTGAGCTCCTAAAATGTGGAGTGTTTGTAAACAAATGTGTACAATTCCTACATTTTCTATCACATATTTTTGTTCAACCCTTTAAATTAAACGTTACAATCTGCACTTGAATTCTGTTGTAGAGGTTTCATTTCAAATCCAATGCGGTGGCATGCAGAGCCCAACTCACAAATATTGTGTTACTGTCCAAATATTTCTGGCCCTAACTGTATGTACTTCACAATATAGACAATTATATTTATCATTCTAAATTGCTCTCATAATTTTTAAGGATCAAAAATGTGGTCTAATTTGTCTTGAATACATTAAGAGGGTGCAAACAGAAAATCCTCTCTCACTGTATGTAGCACTTATGCAGATGAATACAATCAGCAGGCTGCTCCTCACCTCTGCAGTTTTGGCAGTGTTTGAATATTGATCCAAGCAAACAAGCCAGAAAAACAGGAAAAGTGGATTTTGGTGTGAATGGTTGAGGAAATAATCTAGTGCTAATTGCAGGTTGGAGGTGCTGACAGATGAGCCAAAAACAATTACAGTGAACTCTGAGTGCATCAACCAGGCTCTGCATTCAAATGGTGGACTGTGTGTGTGCAAAACCAACAGTCATGGTAGATTTACATAATTTAGATAAAATAAAGAGCAGCAGAGCCAAAATAATTGTTATGCATTTTGTTTTCGGTTTTATGATTTTATGATGGCAATGGCGAGATGTATTGTCAAACATGAAAAGACCTACCAAAATATCTTATCTCTATGCATTATGCAGTGGCTGTCATGAAGTTTAAGATTATTCCATCACATTAGCCTATATATTTATATAAACACATATCCATCTTATCTTTCAAGTCCTGTAGTGGAAATCTGTAGGACTTCCACTGTAGAACTGTGGAAGTATTTGCAAAATACATTCATATTTGTGGTTGTATTGTGAAAGAAAAAAAACCTTTAAGGTCTGAATTGTCACAGTAATATATATATATATACACACACACACACACATATATATATATATATATATATATATATATATTTTTTTTTTTTTTTTTTTTTTTCGTCTGCATAAAACCACGTAGAATAAGTGTCTTGGTATACAAAATACCCTCAAGTGAACTTATCCCCTTAAAATCTCACAGATGACCGAACAGGAATGGACCTTGTCGGACTCCCACACGTCTCTGACTGATCCAGTCCCAGCACTCAGCATCACAGCAAGCCCTGTTTGACCCCTACAGCAACAAAGTCCCTGTGCTGTCTGGAGAAAGTGAAAAACCCAGGGGGACATGTAAGGAGGGAGAATGTCAGGTTGCAGAGAGTCGGGCGTGTGCCTGTCATGCAGAAGGACTGGAGGGATGTGGCCTTCTGCCCTTCCTGGCAGCTGTAGTTAATCACGCACATCAGAGCCCACCTGAGTTTAACATTTTTGACCCCGAACCTCCCTGCATTGTCCAGCTGCCGTTCCCTCCTGCAAGTGATTGTCCAAGAAATGTGCGGACATACATCATCAGCTCTAGAAACCCGCTCGGCGCCTGGGGCTGGTGATTAAAAGGAAACGTGAAGAAGACACTCGTGCAAAAAGCTGTTTGTCACTTGGGCGTTCCACACAAACAACCGGAGACCAAGGAGCAAATGTACAAAGCAGGACAAAAAAAGGATGCCATATAGATTATACATACACAGCTGTTAACGAGCCATTGCCCTTGAGGGAATTAGGCGAGGTGTGTTTTTAATGTCAGACTCTTATGTAGATGTGTTTCATGTGAAACACAACTGAACAGCACATCTGTAAGTGCCCCACCTCACTGTCCTCACTGTTATGGTCATGGTGAGGCTTATAAATATTGATGGAAAAGATGAAGCGGTGGAGGCGGAGATATTGAAAACAGGATAAAGCCTTCATCGTGTTCACACAGCTCCTCATTAGAAAGGCAGCGGAGAAACCTGACAAAAATATAAGAAAATGTGCATCTGCAGGGAAGATGTGCTGCTATATTGGATTTTTTTTTTTTTAATGTCAAAAGGTCATAATTGCTTAAAATGCCAGAAAAGGCTCATACTGATGAAGCCTGTGAGCACATGTCGGGATGTTTGTGCAAACAGCTCGGGGGATAGATATGACACGTCAGCTTGTCGGCCACTCAGGGCAGCACAGCTGGTTTCCAATAATCAGCCAAGGCGATAGGATGGTCATCAAACTGCATAGACACCCACACACACACACAAGCATATAAACACAGTGGAGCAGATGCTTGCCACTAATAAACCAAAGGGCATTGCCAGTGCCACCGTTGATGTGATGGTGAACCTCTCCATGGACAGATTCAGATTCAGAAAGAAGCCGCAGTCGGTATTAAGTTGACTTAAACCAGTCATCTGGAGATTGAAGAGGCATGAGAGGTGAATAGCGCACTGGCCTCAGATCAGCTTCACTGACTCAGTGATTTGAGACAGCCACTGCTGTTAGTGCTCTGCAGAATCAGAGGCAGGAGTCCGATACAGTCAGTCAGAGGCTATCGAGAGTTTAATGTTTCTCTTTTGGGTTGTCTACATTTAAAAGTAAATGCGGTGGCTTGCAAAAGTATCTATGCAGCTTGAACTTTTACACATTTTGTAATATTACAACCACAAACTTTATACAGGATTTTTCCTGTACCAAAACAAACACCAAAAATGTTGCAAGTAATTATGTCTCTTTGTTCCCTAAAACCAAAGCAGCTTTTTGGTGTTTATCAGTTTAAATACAAGTAAACCAGAGAACACACAATTATGTATCTCTGTGCACAACAGAAACATGGCTCCTGTTGTCTGAGAGAGTAATGATCAATACGGAGCTCTGTGCAGGTTATCAATGACTCTCCTGTGCAGCCACCTGCTGTTTGTGTTAGCTTGAATCAATTCACACTTTATCATATCAGTATTTCACAGTGACCTTGCTAGGGCCGCAGGACTGGTGTGAGACGACACGTGAAGCACCACCTTCATCCACATATTACAAGTGAAGGTCTGTCAGGACGTGTTAACATAATCCAAAAGCTAACGCAGCCCTGCTGCGAAATCTAGCTCAGGACTGTTGAAAGAGGATTTTGAGGGATTTTAATTATTTTTTTTTCCCTTGCAGAGCATAAATAGAGCAATCGTATGGATGACTCCTCTCATCCTGTGGCCTCTGATGGTAAATTAAGCTGAGCAATTATCCCCGGTGATTGGCAAAGGCCATTGCACAATCCAATATAGAGGGATGAAACTTAGACTCCTATTTTATTGGCAGCCCAACACCTCCAGGCTTTGTTGTGTAAACTGAGCCTGCACCGCTGAATTAATGCAATCATCTCCAACATGAGGCAATTAAACAGCAATTCAAGCTGTCACTGTGATGCTATTTGAGGAAATTGTGTGTATCTGTGCAGCCAGCTATCTATAGATCCTGCTTCATCCACATGCTGGTTGAAGGCCGAGCATTGAGACTGGAACATCAAATGATTGAAGTGGTTCAAAAGAAAGTTGCTTATTTTAATATCAAACAAAGGTAGCCCAACAGAGCAGAAAATGCAGATTCCAAGTGATGATTTTATTTATTAAGCAAAACAATCCAACTCTACCAACTATTTCACTGGCTACAGGAAGGATTAGTGATGCACAATATAAGTTGTTGCCCAGTGGTAAATTATTCTGGTCGATTAATACAGCATTAATGTATTAAAACATTTTGTGATTTATTTCTTCTTTGTACAGCTCAATAATCAATCATTGAGATAAAGGAAATAAGAATGTGTTCAGGAAGACTTTGCTGATGTTTGTAGCCGTCTACACCATACAATGGTTTTTACACTTTTTGGGACAGAGACACAAATTTCTTTGACCTGCCCCTCTGCTCATCATTTAAAAATCTAGAATCAAACCAATAAGTGTACGTTACAGTCCTTTGTTTAATTTTTAATGCCATGTGAGGGCACCATAATATTTGGAACAATGAACTTCCCTGGTGTCTGTGATGATCCAAGTGTTATTAATTGCTTCAGTTCTTCAGAAGCCTTGCTTCTGTAATTATTGTTGTTCATCAGATGGAGGAAAAACTGTCCCAATGAAACTCCGGAATGTCACCGAGCAAACCAAAGAAGAACAAATGAGCTGTTGAGCTTGGTAATTACAGGCCATTGCTCCAAAGATTACCCTCAATATTAAGGACTGAAGAACCTTTCAGGAGATTAGAAAAAGTCTACATCCTGCCTGTTTACAGAAATGCAGATGTTTAACTACAAGACACAAAGGTTATGAAGTTTATACTCTAAAGATCCTGCAGAATTATTTAAAAGTCTGTCAAATGGAAAGATGATACAACAAGAAGAATAAACATGACCAAGATGCAAATTACATCAGATTCTTTGTAAACTCAAGCTTGTGTGTGCCAATTGATAATAGGACTGCTGAGGGCAGGTTGTCCCAACAAACTGTGAGCCGTGCAGAAACATCTGTCTGGTTTCCAATACGTTTCTCCAAACTCATCGAAGAGTGCATCGTCCTGCAACAAGATAGTTATGTCAATAATGCTGCTGGAACACGGGAGCTCCTCGTTTCTTAAAAGTGAGTTTTCTTGAACAGCCAAGTCAGACATCTGGTTTAATTTCAAATAAGGAACACTTCCACATGTAGAAGAAGAAACATAAAATGAAAACAACCCTCACAGGGTTGAGCACCAGATACAATCAACTTAGCATGAAAACTTTTCTTATGCTGTCTGTCGCTGGAACGATATGTATGCTAAAATAACCTGACAAAAATGCAGTTATTGGATGGTATTGAAAATCTCCATATTTAAACAGCATAAGGGAAGTCACATACACAATAATTCTCAGTAGGGAGACAGACCAACAATGAGGAATAGATAAAAATATACCAATTGAGCTACAGTGCCTACAGCACCATGTTTCATATGGACATTACAGTTTAATAATAAACGTCTGTCGTGTTGTGCAGTGATGTGCAGTCTTAGAGGGAGAGTAAACTGAAGGGAAGGAGGGAAAAAAGTTCTTCATTAAAATGGAATTATAGCATTAGCGGCCATCATTTCACTGCCACACCTCACATGACAGCATTCCCACACATACACACCCTCCTCTGATCCCCTCTGGTGTAAATGTCAACCTAAGCCTTTGCTCTGAATAGGGACTTGCCTCTCTGCGCTGCTGCCAGTGTAGAGTCCTGAAGTGCGTACACAGGCTCAGGCACAGTTTATAAATCTGCCTCAACATGTGCTTTCTTAGCCATGCTTAAATATTGACATGGTCTGACCTGCAAATAGAAGGCTTCTTCCTTTGGACCTCTAATGAACTGGTAGCTCGGAGGAATTATTAAGTGACAGCCAGAGTGAAATAAAATAGTTGTTCACAAACTTCCAAGTGGAACTTTTGCCCATGTCCACCTAAATCTAAGTTGTGGAAAAAAATGTGAAAAAGTTGAAGTGGTACAACTGTTAATCTTTTAATTATCAGAACAGGTTTAGTTTAAGAGAACCTCACAATTTTTAAGCTTTTTTTTTTTCTTTTACAGGCTTGTTGATTTTTCACTTCTGTCGCTTATCTACAGCGATAGACTCTGTGTTATCTGACAGGGTAGATGACTCTTGCTGAGCTTTGATGGAGTCAGACATTAGTAGTAGCAGTAAAACAAGTCAGATAATGGTGAGAAATAATGAGACAGCAAGGCAGCAGGCTCCATCTCAGAGCGCGGTGGCAAACAGCCTCCAGGGATGGGATGTAAATAACTAACTTTGTCTTATATGTGTTTCAAGGTGAACTTTCATTCCTTATTGCTTCCAGCTGTGGGCTCTTCACTAGTTACATGTGGTTTATGAGAGTGAAGATTTGGTTTTAGGTTTATGATTAGAATAAGATGATACATTTTTGAGACGGTTGGAGCAACTGCAGAATACCTTACAAGCCATATGTACCAGTCAATTGAGTCTGTAAAATGTCAAATACATATTTTTTAAAATCTAAAACTGTTAAATCTACTTCTGTACATTTGTTTTTTCCTCACACAAAGGATTAGAAATAAAACTTTCCCGAGAAACTGAGATCTGGTTGAACTGGAACGCTACTTAAAAGTAAAGGTTAAAGAGACTGAGAAATGATAGTAAGTCAATGTAATGTCCTCTGAAGACATGAAAGCACATTTCTCGTGAGGTGGAAGTTTCAGGGGAGCATCGATTACTGCAGCAAAGCTTGGGCATTACTCTCTGAGCTCTCACCTTTTACCACTTTAGCCTTATCATTTGAAAAACACAAAGGCTTGGCCTTTTCTTCTTTGTCGTGTGAGTTGAGTCTTAGCTGTGACAACACAGACTTCTCGCTCCCTAAGCCGCGCTGCTTTGTCTTTTATCAGCATAGGAAGCTCAGAGGACAGATCTCGGGAGACATTCAGTTCCAGAGGGAGAGACAACAACACAATGCTATAGAATGTTGAGTCAATATGCAAAAAAGAACTCCTTGTCCACCTCTCACTATCTGACAGTACTGGGGTTAGTTTATATGTGATTATGTACGTGCTGAGAAAAGGTATAAAGTGTATGTGGAGGAAGGAGGTGACGCCGAACAAACAGCTGCATCTTCTTTGCACAGCTTGAAAGACTGAATGAGAAATAAGTGGACACATGTACATTTTCTAATAGTGAATCTCCATGGCTGAGATGTTGACAGGTGGATTTAGCTGTCGCAGCAGGACAGCTGTGCACTCTGCTTCACTTCTTTCAACTAAAGACAATCACACAATGTATTAAACACACAGTGACTCATCAGGGGGACATCCGGTCTACAGATGAGGAGTTTTTGTTTAGTTATGCAAGGAGTGAGAGTGCTGATAACCAAGTGGTTATAATGAATAATTTAAATTTGACCATATTTTATTCCATATGTGTATGTATTGGTGGTAATGGTGGAGTCGATCTCCTAATGTATCTCATAATGATTGTCCAACACGCCAGCAAATAAAATTTAATAAAGTTGTGTTGTTTTAATTACTACCTGGAGATAGATAAGACAAACAAATAGAAATGCTGAAATCAGATGAAACAAAAACCACAGTGGCATGCATGTTTTTTTTTTTTTGCCTTACTACAGTACTTATCTCCCATTCAACTTCTTATTTTGTCTCAGAAAAAACATTTATTTTATAAAATATGGAATAATTGTGATGAGGAAAGAAGAGGACATTTATATATATATATTTTAATTCTGCTCAGAAGATAACTATTCTGTGAAGGTCTCTGTGTTTCAGCCAACATTGGTGAATATTCAGGATCACACAACTCAAGAAAACACTTGAAATGTCAGAAATGAAGTTGTGCAGCTGCATGCAAGAGCTAATGCAAGTATAACCTATTCCAAGTTGAATTTATTTGATTAATTATTTAAATTCCCCCTGTGTTTAATAAAGTATTTTTTTTATTTTGCAGAATAAGCATATGTTATAAGAACCAATACTCTTTAATCATTCACTAAAGCAGCAAGAAGAAAGCTTATTAAAGCATCCTTGAATTATTGCCCAGACAATGGAGAGAGTCTTCCCAGCACTCCAGGAATGTGTATCTACTTTCACTTAATTTCATCATCCATCTACAACGTGGGTCCATTTAAGAATCAAATATTTTCTCATTACTTGTGGGAAGTCTCTCTCACTCTCTCACACACCCATAGAGCGAGTTGCTGTGTGTCCTCTTGCTTTCAAGGTTAAACTGGAGTTCCTGTGACGCTCACAACGCATTTGCATCAAACCTCAAGCCAACAGCTGCCAATTAACACACAGCCTCTCCGCTAATACACACACGTCACTGCCACTTAGAGAGACAGAAGATCTCTCTCTCTCTCATAGCAGGCAAAATGCTGCAGCATGCAAACACTCATGAAAACAAGATTTAGGTGCAGGGTGGACATAACGGACTGGCTAATTGTTTTCAACAGGAGCAGTGAGCTGGGGAAAACGAGAGCGCTGCAGACATGCACCAAGCAAGATTTTCAGCATTTGTTTTGTCGTGCAGTTACAGTAGACAGGTAAAAAAAAAAAAACTGTGGTTGACTCAGTAAGCTCTGACACACAGCTCATAACAATCCTCACATGCCAACACTACTGCAGGTAGCTGCAGATAAAGAGAGGTCAAACTTCCGTGCATGGGTACATATGTATTCAAACTACGCTAAAATTTGAAGCAATGCAATCTTTATAACACTTTTTTGTGTGCACTTGAAGTCATCCACCTTAAAAAGCCTCAACTTTTTGTTGGGAATAATCTGTGCACTGTCAGACACACAATTCAGAAGCTCTGAATGAGAATAGCAGTGGAACTGTGGGAAAATAAAGATAACTCTGCTCTATTACGCACATGCCATACAAATACATACACAGCATAATCCAAACATAACCTTCAGACAACAAGTGAATAAGTAGCAGACATGTTAATGACAATTTATTAATGAAGGTAGCCACTAGATGGCATCATCCTTCCTTTCATTTCCAATTTTCATTCTCATTTGTCAGCCGAATCTGTTAAAGAAAACCCGCATGCACTCTAAATACTAAACAGACCACTAATATTAATTTGCTTCACTTAAAAAATAAGGGAAAAAATATATTTGTTATGAAGTCATTAGAGGCTCTGCTTGACCCTTTAATAGCCGTGTGTGATTGTGTCCATGTTTAATTTTGGGTTTTTTTTAAGTTCTGCATAGCTTTTAACAGACATGTAATTTCTGTCTCTAGATGTCTAAAACCAGCAGACAGCAAACCCCAAAATTCTTGAAGCTGTATTTGCAGTTAAAGGTGAATATGCAAACTACTGATCCATACAGGGATGATGTTCACTTTCTAATTATGGACTACTTTGACATTTACAGTTTTAATCTGCTAAAATGTTTAAAAGTCTTGGGGGTGTGAATACTTTTATAAGGTTTTGAAAATGCAACACATTCACCCTGAGGTTTTCTCTGCCATATTTTTCTCAAGCCTCACATTATCTTGCAGAATGTGACTGTGCCAAGTTTCAGAGAGACTACAGTTTATCTACTGACCAATCAATCAGTGGCACTCAGCTTGTGGGAGGTCTGCTGTATTCAACAAGACTCGAGTCAGACAGTCAATACAATGACCTTCATCCAAACAAAAGATTAGCCGAATCTGATAGGCACACTAGGCATTCTGGCAGACTCAAAAGAAAAACAAGGGGATCCAAAGAAGAAATCAAAGCTACTAAGAGCTTTTTTTTCCTGTTTGTAAATGAAAGTGAGGTTTAACAAGCTTCACCAGACATGTTGATGTAATGTAAAATATTTTGTATTTTAGAATTAAAAAAAAAAAAAACTTATTACTTATGGTAATACTGTCTCAATCTTGGATAGTTATTCATGACAAAATCCAGAACAAGAGCTGAAGATGATTTGGGTAGAAAAATATTAGAATTATGCATTATAAACTTTATTCATGCTAAATTATTAAATACAAGTTGAAAAAAATATGTTGTTACAATAAAAACTTTCAGATGAATAAAAGTATAATTGAAAAGTTAATTTAGTTCAGTAACTCCACTCAAAATGTGAAACTCATAAATATGGCATAATTTTAGATGGTAAATTTGGATGGATAAAGCCTACAGCTAATGAAAACCTAAAAACTAGTTCATCAGAAAAATTAACATTCTCGAAGTCTGGAGTAAGAAAGTAAAATGAGAGACACAGACTCATTGATACAGATGACTTGAAGGTCACCAGTAAAGTCTCCTGGACTTCCTCAATATCTCAGCATAGGCACAGGATGAACACCTTGATGCTGAGGTACCACACTGCACTCAGAAAAACTAAGTCCATTCACATATTAAGTACATATAAAGAGCAGGCCAACATTTCTTTATCAAAAAATTACAAAATTACATTTTCTAAGAAACAATTTTGGGGGGGTTTCAACACCTGCAAGCTAAAATAACCAGATTTAACAGAATTTCTAATATTTTGTGTAATGAAAGTTCTACTTTTTGAGTTGAATTATTCAAATAAATTCACCTTCCAATGATAATCAAATCGCTGCACCCGCATACCATAACAAACATCCATAAACAACTGCAGAATGCAGTTTAAGTAAAGTTTAAAGTCATAAAATAGTATAAATGTGCAACAAAACCTCTAGTTTGGCACTGTGCCATAAAGAACAGACAACAAATAAAATTAGGATTCTTCAGTAAACTCGTTGAGCTGAACCGAGATTGAAGATCAAAGTCACTGATTACTTCTTCTTTTTGCCTTTCTTGCCAGATGAAGGAGTGGGTGGAGCTGGCATCTCAGCCTCCTCCTGAGCTGGTTTCACTTCTTGCTCCTTTATCAGCGATAGCAGACGGTTGCAAAATTCTTTGTAATCTTCAGATAATTTCTCGCTGGTCTCCTACACACAAAATGGAAGCAGAGAGAAACAAATGATTGGAAGATGTCAAACCAGTGATAGATGTAGTAAACTTAGCTCATTATTGTTTTTTTTTTTGTTGTTGTTTTTTTCAAATAATTACAGATGACACTTGTATTCATTTCACTGACCAGCACTTTCTCATACGTCTCAAGGTGACGCTTCTTTAGCTCATATTGTTCCATCATGTGCTGCCTGTAGTGCTCCATAATGCTTTCACGGGCCATCCGGTAGTTGTGGATCTTGTCATAAAGCTTCGCCTCCCTGGCCTCCTCTCCCTTTGGGTCCAATAGCTCTGGAATATCTTTCTGGCGTCTGCATCCAAGCAGAAAGCCTTATTGAAAACATTGCAAGCACGTATGTGTGCATCACAATTAACAGACATGTTCACGTTTCACATCTTTCAGAGATGTAACCTTTCAGAATGAACATTCATGAGTAAGTAGCACATTTTGGCTCAAATGTATTCATTGACAGTGCACGGCAAAACGTTTTTTAATGTGACATTGTCCAAACTCCAGAGGCTGAGTCCTTCATGTCCAAAAAAAAGCTCAAATTGTACAATAGTTTTCTCTACAGCACGTGTCAAACTCAAGGCACGTGTCAATCCAGCATGCCCTGATTTGGTCCCCGCAATTGAGGCTGTGCACTTTATTTTCATGTGACATCAAGTCACTATTTCTTATTTTGGCATATCAAAAATTATTTTATATGCATCTAATCCTGAAATTATGAAGAAACAAAAAATGTGTTGCTTTTGCTTTGTATAGTGCATGCCATTTGGATCAATATTATGGAAATTTCAGCGTTTAAAAAGACTGATTTTTTTATTTTTTTGTAACATAATTAAAGATTACTTGACCAGCTGAGGATAAAAATTCTATGAGTCTGATAAAAAGTGGAACTGCCATCAATTGGAGCTGCTCCACCATTCACCATGCAAAGGTCAGTGCATTTTCATTAGTGCAGGCACAGTGTCTGAATAGTGGGTCATTGTTGCCATATTGAAGTGTCATTTGGGTAATTTTCATTGCATCAGCATGTGATGGATATGTCTTGTATAATGTCTCAAGGTTCATTAAATGACACAATAGCCAGTTTTAGCTGGACTGAAATGGTTCTCAAAATGTATACTGTGTTTTTAATTTTGTGCAGAGCAACCAAAAGTGGAACCATTAACACTTCCGTTGTAATTTAGAGTTGTACTTTAGATATGTACAGCTGAATTACCCAGAAATAAAACTAAGTAGAAAAGCAAGGAAAGAGGGCAGTCTTCTATTGATAGGCAAATATACGGATGAGTTACATTAGCATATTTATAGATCCTTATTTACAGAATGTGGAAAAGATGTGGAATTATATGTCCATCTGTGAACAAGAAGTGACAAGGAGCATTAATACGAAAAGGACAGATTGAAGATTTGAAAGGGGAAAAAAATAAGTGCAAATTAGCTAATTACACAGACAGCTGTGGTTCATGGAGGAAAAAACTGCAGGTAAGATCTCAGGAGCAACACAGTAAATTTCAAAGATGTACAAAGGACAAAGCTTACAAGTAGACACAGGCAGGGCAGCAGAAAAGAAACTGAAGAGACATTAAATACACAGGAAATGTGTGGAAACCATTCATAATCAGGGAGAAGCTGAACAGCTGAGGAAAATGCTGAGCAGGGAACAGAGGGAAGGTGGCGCTAAAACAAACTGGACACAGAGGAAGCAGAATCAAAACCCAACACACACCAACAAACCATGACATCTATAATTTAATGGCTGACTTACAGTTGTGAAAAAATAGGAAACCCAATTAAAGTTCTGCAAATAGTGGGACAACACTGTATAGCATAAGTAGTACATGGATAACTTTAGGACTGCATTTTTACTTGATTTAATTTACTTTGAATTGTTCAAATTACTAAAATAACTGAACATTTTAATGACATCCTCATTTATTCACATCAAATTTATTGAGCACGCTATAAATGTTTTTTCCCATGCAAATGGCTATTTTAACCTGAGGGGAGGAGAAAGTCAGCAAAGGTAAATGAGCAAAAGCCTTCTTGTATCTTTGTCACGGTGTGAGAAATTGCTTAAGTCTGAATTAGTATAACACAGTGTCCTGTCGCACAAATATGTACGATTTGTGCACCGCTGGTTTCAACCGATGCCTCTCAAGGACCACTGCTTTGGATCACTATCTTTTCTAAAATTGCTGGAAAAGGTGTCTCCAGTCATACGTGCCTGGACATAGTAACACACCTGGTCACACACACTTGCAAGTGTCACAAGAGGATAAGAAAGGTGACTGAAAAAGGGCACATCTCTTTGGAGCAACGAACTCGTTGGGGTTCGAAAATAGCTCTCTAATTAACAGACCCAAATATTATCTCATTTGTCCTGTAGAGGGATGGACAATGGGAGAGCTGAAGAGAGGGAATGAAAGAAGGCATGTGGGAGATCCAGTGGGAACTCAGGTGAAGACTTTACTCTTAAAAATACTGACTATGACTAACGGCAATATTCATCTAATTTAAGGTGTTATTTGAAGGTTGAGACTAATCACACATAGTAAATGTGGAAAAATAACAAAGCTAGGACCAAGCTGTGTGAATAACCACCACTCTTTAGTTGATTCATAAGCAATTATTCAAAACTTGCCCTCTGGACAGGATGTACTGCCCTTTCAAGATGTGGAAAAGTCAAGGGACATCTTTCTTCACTGCACTAATAAGAGCTAAGTTCACTTAAGGGAAATTACTCAAAGTTTTTTGGGTAGCTTTTAATCCACTCTTTGTTACAAAAATGCATGTTTCTACAATGCATTACGTAACCTGGAACATCAATGTCTAAACACAAAATATCCCTCTCTAAAATGAAGTCTTAGTACATCTGCAACTGCAAGTAGAAACAGTGTGAGCTGCAATCGAGAAGCAAAAAGAGCGAAAGCAGACCTGAACAAATGACTGAACCGTGAGTACAGATCTGGCGTAGCTGGGGTGATCATTTCACTGCTGGATGGCCTGGGCTGGATAACTTGATCAGAGACCGGTGAAGCTGCAAAGAATTAAATCATTTTATTTAAAAGAATAGAAGACAAAAACGCTAAATAAATCATTTTAAGTCTTTGTAGAATAATGCCATTACTTCTTTCAGGTGAAGCAGGTTGACCACCTTCCAGTTGCTTAACTTGTTTGAGGAACTGGAGGCGAGACTGAGAAGCCTACAACAACAGAACATCGTCTCTCTAGCAGTCCATATGTATGAGCAAATAATGCATATTTTCATTTGTGGTAGGAATTAAAATTATCACTGGATTTGAAATCTCTCTCTGGGTTATCTGGGCTACCTTTTCAAAACGCCCTGGATCGGTCATTTCCCAGGCTTTCTTCATAGATTTAATCTGGTCAATTCTCTCTGTATCTCTTTTTACTTCAATTCTCTCTGGGCTGCTCTGGTCAATGGCGACACGCAGTGTGTAATTTGGCTTAGTCAGGTCCAGGTTCTATGCAGAGGTACAAACACAAACAAGATAAAGATCATGCTCACCTCAACAAGCACAAACTGAAGGTCATTGTTCTGCTATTTATAATGCTTTTTTTAAATTAGAAATTAATTCTAGTTATGTTATATTACTAGTAATTAAGTTAAACAGTAACAATTGTCAGACAACCTTCTTCTACCTCACAGATTTAAAATGAATAAATATGATCTGCCCAACATTGTGACTATTTTGTTGGCTTAAGATAAATTTTGTGATACATTACCGATTCTTGCTTGGAAACAGATATGGAGACAGTACTCTTTCCTCTGTGCCTCTCAGCTTCACCTTTTCGGCTCGATTTTTGTGTTTCAGGCCTGGTACCATTCTGGCCTGATATGCCGATTCTAGACGAAGACTTAATATCTCCAGGCTTGAACACTGAGTGTTAAAGAGAGTAGGAAAACATTTTTTTTTTTTTATTTTGCCTGATGTCATTTGAACATTAGCTTAAGAACAAGCAGTCCAAGAAAATGCTTCGAAGCTTTAGAAAATAGAAATATTTTACAACAGGTTGGACTGTTTTGCAAACCCTTTTAATTCAATGTTAAACTGTTATTTTTACATTTTACAATTTTTGTTTGCTCTTTTTCAATGAGATATTCTAAGATGAAAAGAAGCAGCAGCATTTAAAAAAGTCATTTTCATTTCCTAATAAAAATAGTTTTTCAGTCTTGTTTAAACAAGTAAAGGAGAATGACTAACATGTGTTGTGCAATCACATGTATGCTAGATGGCACTGTTGCACTTCAAAAGCTAAAACTAACTGTCTTCCAAGTTTCAATGCAGTGAATCCTAGAATTTTAATCATCATTTAGCTGTCTTGACATTCTCTTTTTGAAGTACTTTGATAAATTCTCCTATGGCTGTAGAAATTTGTTGCTCTTATTGTATCTAAATATATGTGCATTGTTGCAAAATAAATATAACTGTGGGTTTGTTAAAGCATTAGTTTCAGCTAAAATTGTGTTTTCATGGTAAAAGTTCCAGAGTCCTCAGTAAGTGCAATTATTGTTGGTGGCTGTTTTAATGGAGAATAAAGAATACATAGTTGACACATAATATTGTGTATGTGCCAAACACAGTGCAGTGTTTTAATTGCATCATGTTAGATAACTTGTAAATTAGGCTTAAAAGCTTTGCATGGCATGCACTACATGTGTATTTGTGTAGCGTGATGGGAGCATGATCAAGGGCACAGTTCCACCACTGAGACAGAGTTAAACTGGGTGAAATTAATCCAGTCTTCTGCTTGGATATTTCCCTGGGCACCAGGGGGCAAGAGCCAACTTCATTTGACATCCCATTGACCCATTTCTACAAAATTATCTGAAGAACACAGGAGGTTTTTGAGGACTGACCCCTTCATAGACATATGAACAAACTCAGTGACAAAATGCTGAACATTCTTGATAGGACAAGTAATAGTGATATTGTGTCTAATCATTTAGCGATTTAAATCAAACAACAAAGAAATTGTGATGATACATCATAAGTTGCGTCAATACTATTTTTGGGGTAGTATTAACTTCTTACACAAAATACAAATATTTTATGATATATTACAAGGGATATAATATTGAAATATGCTCTCATATTTAGCATATTTTAAGATGATAAGCTGAGTTGAGAAAAGGTAGTAGATCCCACTCTTTGAACAAATAATAAAATACATATATTTTAGCGTTGCTCATAAGCATAGTTGTACCTTGTACTGCAAGTCATACTGGAAACAAATGTATTCAGTTTATCTAATTTAACATCCATCCGTTGTCTAAATGGGTGACATCAAATGTCAATTGAAATCAGATGTCGACACAGACTTTAGAAAATTACTCTCTTTTTCACCTTACATTTTATCTGATGTTTATTTAGAGAAAAGTTGTCAAGTTTTATGCTTGTAAGGTGTATGAAACTTTTACTTCTGCTTGCTAATGCATTAAGGGACAGAGACCATAAATATTCAGGAAAAAAAGCCTACAAACCTAATGCAGTTATGCCTGATCTGAGAGGAAGTGTGAGCAAAAAGTCTAGCAAATTGTGTAAACCGTGTGGAACAAAACCTAAAATGTCTGACCCGAGGCAAACAATTTAAAAGCAATTCTACTAAAATCAAACAAAATGTATATAAATTTAAAACTTTAAAGGAAGGAATATGTTTGTCTGTATTTACCAAGGAGGCATATTTATTCTGGAATAGTTTCTAACGCAGCTAAAAAAATTTTTTATATATTTTTATTAAGAGTATGTGAACATCACATTTCAACTGGAAATGGAAGCAAAATTGTCAAGTGTAACAAACGCAGTCAGAATTCAATGACAGCAAATTGGCCTTTTTCCACAGGCAATCATACATACTCTTCCCATGCTGATCTGTTTCACAGCAACACAGCTGCACTCAATGAATTTTCTTCAAACTGTTCAAAGGATTATATTCAATTTAAACCAATATCTTTTCTTTTTTCTTTCCAACTGATCTTATCTAATGGTTAAAATTAGAAACCCAGATCCAAGTTCAGATCAAGATTCACTTGAGTGATTTGCCGTTCTGGCCATGCTAGGGGCTATTGAGAATAGCTGTTTGGTGTGGCATCTACATACTTTTTAAGTAGTATGTACCTCTGATTTCATTCTTCTTCATTTCTTGTAGCATATGGACAAATTCCAGCTGGTTTTCATCCAAATGCCAGGTTCTACAGAGCATCTCTGCTTGCACCACATACTTATGATCCTGGGAAACACAAATAAGCAAAGATTCACATAAAAATATAGCATTGCAATATATAAACAAAGAATTTCACACACTACAAAAAAGATGCATAGATATATGCAGCATACAGCAAAATAAGCATAAACATATGATACAGTAAAAAAGATGCTTTAAAGCACAAGATTTAACTTTAGCTATTCCGTATTTTGACAAAATCTCATAGGGAGCAAAAACAAAGACCCGGTTAGTTAACATTAAATCATGAATGTGAAAGGAAAAAAACGTTTCAGAACTTGAGAGCCACATTTTTTTTTCTCCACTGGAGGGGAGAAAATTTCTTTATTTGTACAGGCATGCACTTTAAGCAAAAGTATGCTATTACTTTTGGCAGTATAGTGTATGTTTTGGTGAATGTAAATCAATATGTGTGAGCATTCTTACAAATCAGTATGCAGTAAGTAAAACTGATATGGACGGCAGAAACTAACTAGGTGAGAGGGACAAGCATAGAACGTCTTTGTACCGGAATGGAGTCAGAGGGCAGGTCTGATTTTTCAGCTACAGCTTCTACGCTTTGTCGCCTTCCCCTCTTGGAGGCTGTAACACAATATTCACATCAGTTTATATCTGAAGTAGAAATTGATGAAGCACAATAGTTGACCATAGCAACATATTCATTCAACAAGTGTGAGTCTCCATTTGGGTCTTTTTTTAAAGTGCAGCTACACACATAGCTAGTTGGTTTGCAGTTGTGACATAATTAATTTTAATTGGCGGGGTGAATAGCACAATCAAGTAACTATGTTACCTTCAGTTGTTATAAAAGTTATATATTTTAAGTATAACCCAAAAGAAATTTGACTTTGTAATTTAACACCTTAAAATTGGGCCTCTATCTCTTTAAGAAAGGACTGCTCTTTAACACTACGCCCTCATCTATTAACCTTCTAGGAGCATTTTTAACAGTGTTGCTCTAAGAAGTAGCTAATATAATGAGCTCAGCAAATGTGCAGTTCCACCAGGTGTTTGCTAATTGCTGCTGGCTAGTCTGAAGGAGCTGAGTGGAGGAGTCACAGGGGAGGGCTGCTCTATGAGGCAGAAACTTCAAAGATTGTAAACTGCAGCTCTGAGGAGGAGCTTAGTCCTCGGTTCCCCCAAGTGTTTTACACAGCTGAATGGTTGCCACGGGATATTAAAGGATTTCTCAAGCATGCATTAAAGAATCAAAAGAATCAATGCAGCACTCCAGGTATGTTTTTGATGAGGGAATATCACTAGAACATGCTGTGAAGTTTAAAAAAAAGGTTATTTTACATAATACTGCTCTTTTAAACATATATATAACTTCAACCCTGATCTGTTTGCTAGTTTCCTTTGTCTCCATGAAGATGTTTATTTGCTAATGTGGGCTTTATTAGGTGTATGAGTGTAGAAAACGCAAGTCACACTATGCTTTTCAGTCAATTTTATATGCATCACTTTAGGATGTTTAAATCTCAAATGAAACTCTGATCTCTTTACACTCGCCAAAAGACATTAAAAGCATATAAATATATTTGAGACATTTTAACTTTCGGCCACACGAAGAACTTGAATCAAATTTTTTTTCTCATAATACAAAAGATTTGAACAAAAAGTACTGAACTTACCCAACTGTTGACCTTTGTTTGCCTTGAAGAAGAATACAGGTAGTACAACGAAGCCCCTCCCAGTGATGCCAGCCATCTCCTCCTCTTTGTCCAGAACAGACAAATGTATCAAAACGTTTTGGTCAGAAGTTTCAAACTGAATTGTGCCCATACCATCTGCCATCACCTGAACACTGTAACTGAAAGAAATTTTCAGAAAATCAGAGTTATTTTTTAGTTTCAGACGAGTATTACCTTTGGCCTGTCCATACTTTCTTAAACTGTTAGTTTAACATAATTTCTCTTCTCACCGACATATAAGATTTTTGTCGCTTGGAATGTAATAATCTTGGAATTGCTTCACTGAGAACGCATTGAGAGGAACTTCACGGCTCAGTTTTGGAAGTGGTTCTTTTAAACCGATCAACCGCATCTTCCATTTGCTATCACTGAGATAGCATCCAGGTTTAACCACCTCTGCAACAAACGTATAACCAAGCTGCAAAACAAAAATTAAGAATGTAAATATAACAAAAGATTTTCTGGTGCTTTGAGGAGGAAGGTAGAACAAATCTATGTATCCACAGACCTTATTGGGTTTATAAACATGGGGCAGCACTTTGATCATCTCGATTTCCTCTCCCGTGTCATTGTTAACAACATGCAGACAACAGTTAGGAACTGGAGAGAAGATCGTCGGTACCAGCAGCATCTCCGTTGGAACAATGAATATTTCTCTATATAAACAACAACTTCTGCTGTTGAGTAATTATTTTAAAAGACAAAATTTAGAGATGCAACAAGAAATTGCCCTCCAACCAGAATTGGCCAATGTTTGAGCTTGACTTGACACTGATTGGTGATTGATTGATCTTTTTGTGTATCAGTCTTGGTGACTTTAAAGACTGGCAGGGATTACATAAGAATGACACATTGGTTTATTTAGGAAGTGAAAAATTATCTGGTAAAATTACACTTTCAGCAGGTAACGTGAAGCCTACCAAAACATTTGACTGTATTGTCATTGTGGTGGCTTGTCAGAGTGATTTTGAATTACCTAACATATAAGACATATTAAAGGTTGATAGAAAACTGTTAAATTTACAAACCTAGCCTTTAAAATATAATTGTTCTCTAACCTGAAGACCAAAGTCCAGGACTGGTTTGTGTCCAGGAAAGAGACGGTATAATCAGCAAAGGCGATTCTGGACGATTCATCCTCCAGACAGGAGTACAGTTCTCGTTCCTCCCCTAAATTATCAATAATGTATCTGGGCAGGAAAGACAGAAATCAGAACATACTTAAAAACTCAAAGAAATGTTCATCAACACAATTTCTAAAAATTTATTCTCAGAATAAATCAATTTTTACACCTTAGCAGAAAGTGAATGAAAGTTTCTAAGTATAGCACATGAATAAAAAGCTACTCTGGAGAGGAGGAGATGGCGTTTTGTTGTCTCTCAGTGTGGAGTAGATGCTTCTGTCAGCTAAGACAAGCACATGCTTAAAGGTTGACAACAGCCAAAAAAATGCCCCCTCTGTCCTCCATACACACATCGACTGAGCTTTCAGTGTTCATGCACATATATACATCCCCGGGCAGCGGGTCATTCGACAGACGCTGCAAGCTGATTGGTACAGGGTGAGTATAAACAGCAGATGGTACCACTGGGAAAAGATGGAACACAATGTGGAAAATACTCCCTGCATGGCCCCCACAGGCTGCCACAACCAGGAGAGGGAGCAAACTCTGGGTATGCGGTAGATTAGAGGCAAAGTATATGATCACACAATCTACACAATATTCACAAAAAACTGAAGCTGGAATGATGCTACATTTTCTCTAATGTTGGTAATTGTCTCCAAATTTTTACAGATACAAAAGTCAAGCATTGATGCATATCTCAGTAAATTGGAGTAACCTATGCGTTTCCATAAAACTAGTTTAAAAGTGTATTTAAAAATTACAACCTTAAAGCAGGTATTAAACATTATTTTCAGTAACCTACATTATTATTATTATTAATATTATTATTATTATTATATGTGTTATTTTTATTAGTCAGAAGTAATTTAATCTTCCAGGAAGTAAATAATTATGTTTTCCCAAGCTATAAGCAGAAAGTCATCATAATTAACAGAAATAGAGGCTTGAAAACATCCATCTGTTTGAAATTAATTAATGTAATAAACACTTATGGAATTTAGTTAAATAAACTTGTCAATAACATACAGAATTTAATTAAATGTCATTGTATCTCTATTCCTCATAATGTTTCACATTATAAAAATCTGTCTAATTTACCGTAGCAACAAGGCAGAATGTTTTGCTGCATCTGCTTCAATCTTTGGCCACATATCTAAAAGGATTTTGGAAGCACGGACGTTTTCTTTTCTTCCTGAATGACATAAGAGCACACACACACAAAAACAAGTAAGAAAAGCAGCTGCTATTAAGGCTGAAATACAATAGATGTTTATGCAAAACACAAACCATTGTTATTGATGAGCTAGTTCAATCAGGGCCACAGAAATTGGAAATCAGACTCATTTTGCCAGTCTGTGGGTTTTTTCATTTTTTTATTCATTTTTAGTCCCTTTAGAAATATTCTTATTCTTATAAAAATTAGATATTTAATTTCAGCAATAAACTTGGCCAGAGTCTCAAAATCATATGACATGACACAGTCCAGCATTTATTGGAACTGGTAATTGGGATGGATGGGGGTCAAGAAAATGGCAAACAAATCTTCAAAGACCACTTTTGGCAACTACATAACCACTAGATTAAATTGAAATTTTGTTTGTTGTTCTGGTAACTGAATGTCTACTGTCAGGTGAAGTGGAGGATTTATGACAGATTCTTACACTTCTGTAACGATCTGGTTAAGTTTTTGCCAGTACCATGCCTCATACTGTTTTATCCAAGACTCCAATGTTATTTCCATGGCCCCTTATGTGGTCACCTTTTCAAATTAAATGTCGTAAAGCCCAGTTCACACTACATGATTTTTTGCCCCGATTTTGCCTTTATGACAATCTTAGAACGTTCCGAGTTCTAAGATTGTCACTTCCGACAATTGTAACCAATCATCCTGTAGTGTGTGGTGTGTTACGACTGATCGGGTCCAGTCGGTGGAACGTCAGGACCATTTACCATGCTACAGTGAATGAAATGTGCTTAATTAGATCTCATAAAACCATAAGTAAAACTTTATCCTTATTCGGAGCAGCATGCTATTGGATTGTCTTTTTTTTTTTTAAATGAAAGATAATTATAAAATTATTGCACAGAGTAGGCTACATCTGGTTGAGAAGCGTATTCCAATCTTTGGTTGAAATGGCGCATTTGATTTTATTCTGCAGTTATAATACAATTTTAAACAATACAATAAGTTTCAATTAAAGGAGTTGGAATACGTTACAGCAGTCCAGACACTCAGGACCTGTGACAATGACATTTAACCTTAGCGTGGCTATTGATCTGTGTATTAATGTATGATCATGTGAGAGCAGCTATCTAAATGTCTTTCTGTATTTCCTCATTTACAGAGCTCTTTATCTTGGTGTCTTGGTAAAAATGGAGGTCCTGCACTATTGGCTCTTCTGCTTCACAGCTCAGTTTAATAAATCAGGAAAAATTTAACAAAGGGTGAAAATGTAAGCTACTCTCCATTAAAGGCATGTTTCTCATATATTTATACATACCTTTACCAGGTTTTGAGGCTTTAAGTGCCCGTCGCACCAAATACCCTTTTAATCGAGCTTGCAGAGTTGTGACTGCCTGGATTTCTTTCTCTGTTGGCTCCCTGTCTTCCCATACTTCACAGATCTTTGGAATTGCTAGAAACAGGACGATGAGAGAAACAAACCAAGATGTTAAAATTATAGAAAAAGAAAAAAAAAGTTGAAATGCTACATTCTGAAATGGTTTCCCTCAAGCAGATCTGGATTTAGGAGTAAATCCACAGATTATAGCAAATATAACAACTGCTACAAATATAAGCTGCAAGACAGCATGCCATAATTGTGAATTACAAATATATGCAAATGTATACATTTTATTTGTCAACATAAATATGAGACCTACGGGTAGAAGGTGATACTTCTATGTCGGGGGCCCAAATTGAGGGGTCGGCAGTGAGGGCTTGAAGTGCAAAGTACTCCTGTGCTGTCAGCTTTCTGCCCAGGGCCTCACGAAACATGTGGCATACTGCCAAGTTAAACAGCTATGTTTCCAGCAAACAAACGCAAAGAAAGAAATACATACATGAATGAGTGAAAAAAACAGACTTTGCACAATTACAGTTACGAGAATGTTGAGAAAGTTCATAGACCAAAAAGACACGTTTATATTAGCTGTGACAGTCAAAGTCCCATCACCAAATCTGTTTTTACAGCATAGCACTTTTAGCTAGTTTCTCTGCATCATCCATAATTATTTGCTGCACAAGAAGATAATTGCTGCATGGCATTATGTTCATGTCGCATGATGATCACAAGTTACCTTTTGGTGTTTTCTTGTCCCAGTTTTGGAAATGATACTTCGGGGGAAATAAATCTTTTCCAGAGTTTTTCTGAGTGACGGGAGCTTATGATCATCAGCAAAGGAAGCAACCACACGGGATAAAGCTCTGAATATGGTCAAAGCCTGCTCATTGAAGCGAACACTTTCCTGTTAAGACAAGACGATAGTATATGTTTTTATTTACTGCTGCCAGTTCAACAAAACTAAAATTGATGCAATTGATACAGAAATGTAGCAGAAAAAAAGAAGTTTAAACTGTAAACTGTGCTGGCAAACAAAAAAAAATAAATAAATCAGCAATAGAGAGACTAATATGAAATGTGAAGAAAAGTATATAGACAGATGTACACCTTTAAAAGCTGGAGGGGTAAAAAGAAAAGTAATTCCAATAGAGAAAATATTTCAAAAGAAAGCGTTTATATTAGTAAATGTTTAAAGAAAAAAAGTGGAAATAATGTTTCAAATTCCACTGATTATATCTCTGTTTCATAATTAGTTTTCTGACAAAAAATACAAAATATTGTTCGAAAACGTGTTCTTTAGTTCAGCAACAAAATACTGTTTTACGCTTGGACAACTAGACAAACACAAGATTTGTTCATTTATTTTCATCAACTCCCCCACTACTGAACTCCTTCAGCTAGGTACATAAAAGGATATTTCTATTCTTCTGAATTTTTTGGTTACACAGTTTTCTTATCCAACAGGTCAAATGTACACACATCAGAAATAAACTGATACAGTCAGTGGATTTGTCCAGCAAAAGGGAAATAAAAATACTCTGTGTAGAGTCAAAGATACTATATTGTCCACCAGAACCACCAACATGATCAGCTGTTAACAGTTTTGAGTCACCTTTACTAGGGCGGGCATAATGGTTTCTTCATCTCCTAACATGAATTGAGTCTCACTGCTCAGGTGGATGTGGTAGCCGAGAGTCGCACGGACATGGAGGCAAAACACATTGCGCCTGAGAAATGACAGTGACACAATACATTTTTAAAATACATTTTTGCAGCTCACACTGTTGACTAAACAGACTATAAGGACGTTTGCTACCATTTATTCAATACATTTTACAATATTTCAAACAAGTAAAAATGTACGTAGGTAGTTTTATTATCTGAATGTTCCACATGAGACAATATGCAATTTGGCTTCTTATTGGGCAAAGTGACAAATGTATTTGTTTTCCCCTATTCTCTTTTTCTCACATCATTTCTATTTTACCGAAAGGTGTGAAAATGTAAAATGTTCATTATTATAAATATGGACTGGATTATTCAGTATTACATACAACCCAAAATCAATTTAGTATTGAGTTTACCATTGTTGTTTTACTTTACACCTTTCTACTTTATTTTTTTTATTAAACATTTCTTTATGCTCCAGAGAAAAACATCTGATAATCCGAGCATCTTCTATACAATTTTTTTTCCAATCATCATATATTATCATACATAACCAATGATTGAAAATGATCAGAAGCTAATTTAATACTTTTGAACACTGGGTAGGAAGCCTATATTTAAATTTCCCTGAGTATTTTAGACAGATTCACAGCATTCTTGGAAACGGTACTGCATGTTTCCATTTTTCTCTGTGGTGATCAGTGGGTCGACTGGTCAAGAGTGCTCTACTAACAAAGTCTGTCTGCCAAATGCCCAGCTGAGTTCACAGGGTCTGAAGTGTGGAATTCTGCTACCCATGACCCATTAGCTTTATACAATTCAGCAATCACAGAATTTAGTAAATGGGTGAGCAGTGAATCAAAGCTTGGCTAGGGCTACAGAAACTAAAAAGAAGAAAACAAAAAACAGTGGAAAAGAATAAAGAGTAGAACAAAGATGTGTTAGGGGAGTACATTTCATAACAAAAAAGGAGTGGAAGTATTATGGGGCATTGTCAATTGAGTGTTGTGCATGATTATGGCTCAGCAGTAATTGCACTGCTGCACACTTGCACCTGACCCCAGAAACTAGGCTTTCTCCTTCTAGGCCAAACTATTGCCATTAATAGAGACAGGGACAGATAATTTTTTGCTGCCTTTCAGGACTACTGTATTGTGAAAATATGTGTTCACATTATAAGAGCCACTTGTAAGTTTTTCAATGGCTGTAAACACACACACAAAAGGGAAATAATGAACCACTTATTTACCGCTGTAGGAAATAAGAAATATTCATTTGAAATATGGCTATCATACTATTATTTATTTTGTTTAGATGAACAATTGTATGTGGAATCTTTAAACATAATCTTCCAATAAATTAAGTTCTTAACTGATGCAAATGAGAGCAAATGCTTTCATGTTTTTTAGTGGAAATATATATATTTTTTTTTTGCAGTTTTAACAAATGAGTCCTACCCTGCTGGCAAGTTAAGAATAGCTGCCTTTGAGAAGGTGGTCTTGATAGTGAGAACTGGAAGCTGAGCCTGCAGGGATGTCCAGGACTGAGGTTGAATAAGAAGCGCTGCACACCTGTGTATTCCAAATGTCGCTTTCTCAACAGGACATGCTGAAATGGAAAGCATTTCCAATATAATGGTTGTACAGTTACATTTACATTTTGTAAATCTAAGTTACAAAATGTTAATGCAACACAAACTATGATTTTTCTTTTAGCAACAACTTGATATACACAGCACACAAGTAAGTTAAGCTTCTTACAGAAACTACACAGAAAATTATTTTCAGTGTGTTCATGTGCAGATAACCCCTTACTCTTTTCACCAATGTCTCCCCACTGAAGAAAGGCAGACAAACTGATGAGTATCTCTGAAGGTTCCAGGGAGTCGACAAAAAGATAGTAAGTTCCTCTTACTTCTGAACACTGTGCCAAGAAACACACAAGACCGACATGTTCTTAAATAAAAACCAGAAGAGGAATGAAACAAGAACACAGGAAAGCTTTATGGGAAAAAAAACTAATGCTGAAGGTAAACTCTTAGCAGGAGAAACTGAAGGAGAGAAGGTGAAATGCATATTAAATATTTTCTCAGTGTGATTTTACGTGTACAGTGATAACTGCTTGTGTTGTTCTATTTTTTAATTCTACAGGCAGTTTTCTAATGATTTTTTCACTGATTAATGAAAATGAGGTGCCTTCCAGAAAATTCCTACATTTGTTTTGGGAATAAATGCATTTTTTGAGAAATGTGAAATGGACCTTTGTCCAGTCTCATTCTTATTATCGACTCATGACCAAGGATCTTAACGGAGGCATGTGAAGCCCGCAGGGCTAAATGTTTTAGGTTCTTTCCTGACCATCCTGGATGAGTTGTTGACACATGGAAGTAATGGTCACTGCTGAGAAGGTTCACCACTGCTCCATGTTTTCAAAATGTATGGACAAAAGTTATCAATGTGGTTTTCTTGAGTCCCAAAGTAAGCAAGTTAGTTTATTTTCTATTCTTGAGTGTCTTAAAATTCAGCTACAATGTGTTGCTTTTTAGATCTTTTTGTCTACCTTTTGTTATCAGACAGCTTCTATTTCAGTAATATTTTGACCCTACATGTCAAGACAGTAGCTGACCATTTACTTTTTTCACATATGGTCAGGTTTAGTTTGGAGAGCTTTTTTGTGTGATATCTTTGTCTTTAGTTAAAATGCCTTAAGTGATTGGAAACTTTGGCATGTCATAAAAAAGAAAGAAATAGACCAAATCTATAAAGAAGAAAATAATTTTTCAAAATGTGTATGTTTGCATATGTACCTCAGCACTTGCTATTTCCACAGACCTATTGGTAGGATATTGACAAGACGTTCCAGAGCCGCTGATACAACCCATATCTTTTGACAGGAAAATGCTCTGATGATAAAGGAACAGTCAGGTATCACAATAATCAGTATTAAGATAATATCCAAAGCACAAACCAATGAAATGTCAGGAAACAGCATGGTAAAAATGCAGATACCAGTCATTTATTCTCTTTTTTTTTTTTTTTACCTTGAATTGTGATTTCTGGATATGATGAGAGTACATCTGGGGTTTGTGAAAGACCAACAATGACCTGAAGAAAAACAACAAAGGAAGATTTTTTTTATTGTTTCACCCAACCATTACTTCGTGCACTGTGATGTTTCTTGCTTTCATTTGCATTTGTCTCACTGAAAACATTTTGCAAAGTCCTCCATGTCCACCCATGTGGTCTGTAGGGGTTTGGTGTTCGTGACTGTAGGATCTTTGAGTGAAATTGATAGTCGATCTGGAAGGAAGTGGATTGAACTTAGGTCAATAATTCATCATGACTACAGGAATGTTTGTCATAGGATGAAGCACACACACACAAAATCATATAATGAACAAAATAATGACCTTTTTGATATGACTAATAACTGAAATGAGTGGCACTTTTCATGTCACAGTGATAGTTCTAGTCTCAAAACGCTGCAAGTAAATGTGTGTGAGTCATAGCAAGTTATCCTAGACTCAAATCATTACAGCAAGTTGAACTGGCCAAACTCCCACATAATGGCACAGTGTAAGCACACATGCACGTCCATACTCCCACTCAAACTCCCACTATCTCTGTGCATCCTGTCCAAAGTCACAGACATATATATGCACACATACAGGCTCCATCTAAAAAAACAAATAAAAAAAAAAAACTGAAAAAAAAAAAAAACACGCACATGCAAATTGTCTACCCCCGGGTTCTACTTGAAGTGAGATTCTGATCAGTAAGCTGAGCCTGCGAGGGCAAGCGTCTCTGCCGCTGAGCAATGGTGGTCTGCTAACTCAAACTGCAGGTGTTACTAAGCAACTAAAAAGGGGCAGAGAGGAGGCAGAGAATCGGTTTGCTGTCACAAACTGAAATTTCAATCCTGTCTTCTTCAAATGTTCACTTCGCCTACAGAGACAGAAAGATGGGTGCAAATATTTCCCATCATAGTCACTAGGCTGAACTCCATGGATGCTTTCAACTAGACCAAATATAATAACGTTTCGTGATGTATAATAAAAGACCTTGTATAATTTGTCTTATAATCAAATATTTGATTTCTTACAAGGCAGTTTTCCACACAGATATTAAGTAGTAAAAATATTTCATGGAAATAGCGTTTACCACAGAAGATCGGATCAATGTCCTTTATCTTGTCCTCTGCTGTAACCTAGAGGGACAATGAGAGACAGAAAAAAAGGGAGAGAGGCATGAACTGTGGGACGCTGACAGAGTACCACTGCAAGAGATATGCTTCTACCCTCTAGTTAATTCCACGCCAGCTGTGGTGTTGTGCCATTCTCACCCGACACAGAGACACAGTTTAATGTGACAGGGCCTGCTCCGCCCCAACTAAAATCACCACCAGGGAATACCAGCTCTAATTTACTTTGAATGCAAGTGACAGAGGAGGAGTTGTTGTGCAGTGTAGTTTGTTATTTCTTTTAGTGGTGGTTCACACAGTGACTCTGATTTCCCTGTAATTCTGCCCAATCCTTTAAAGTTATAGCACTAATGGTTCATAATTATAGTCTTGAAATGTTTTCTTAAGCTACTTTTTCTCTCATTTCCCCTTTTTGTCCTCTCAGTCTGCCACTAAATACTCCTGGCTGCTTTTACTTGAAGTGTTTTACTATTAAGAAATAAATTTAGGGAAATGAATGAAGAATAAAAGGACTCAATCTGAATAAAGATTTAGTCAAATACATTAAGAACATCTAAATACAGTTTTTCCACACAATACACCTTCACCTTGCAACCACAAACTACAAGGTATTTTCATTGGGATTTTAGGTGACAGGCCAACACATGGTCTCTTTCTTTAAAGAAACACTTCTAAGAGAGATTTTGCATTTGCCAGTTTCCCATAAAAACCAGACTTGTGGTGCACACAAGTATAGGTGCCCCGTTAAAATCTCCTACTCAAGCTGTGTTTCTCTGCAGGTCCCCCAGAGTCTTTGTGAGCCTTTGCTGTCTTCTCTACTTAATGCTGTTTGCCAGAGAGAAGATTTGACTTGTGAATGCAACTAATTGTATTTTATTTCATTTAGATTACCTGAGGAAAGGGAGCCAAACACAAAAGCTGGAATACTTCCATTTCTTGTAAAAAATAAAAAAAAAATTAAAACAGTACGGTACTTTAAGTACTATAACATTAAATGAAAAAATATATTGGACTTTCAGGTTTTAAGTGATAAAATGGAACACATTGGAGTATTTAGATTTCAATCTTACCAATTTACTCTTAATTTACAGTGCTGTAAAATGAGCTTTGCTGTGAGCTTAATTTCAGCGAATTTAAACAAAAAACAAGGTATGTATGTCTTGATATCAACAACATACAGAAAATATGTTTTTGATGTCAGAGCCATATAGAAAATATGTCTGATATCAAAACCATACAAAAAGTATGTCCTTCATATCAAAGCCAAGTACAAGAAGATGTGCCCAGGTCTCACTGATCTAAACCTTCCTCCCTTCATTTTAAGTCTTTGTCAAAAAACATTCCCTTGAGGAACCAATCTGGTCAATGTCCAAGGGTTTACTCATTTCTGATCCAGAATTATAATTTTGCATTGTGTAGCTTCAAAGTATCCCCCACCAAGACTCTCTGACTCAGAGAGAGACAGAGAGTGTGTCTGCTGCTGCATGTGAGTCACCACTTATTCAAATAAGTACCCAGAGATTCAGACAGACAGAAAGAGGCATTGTGATCAGGAGGCACACTTAACCTCCTCTCTACTACTGTAAAAGAGCTCTGCTGCAACAGATATGCCAATATGCAGGTGTCTATGTATGTTGGCAAAAGTTCATAAAACTTTAAGTCACGCTCCAAGTCATGCAATGTTTTTTATACTCGTCCATGAGACGACTCATCTGTGTGGTGAGATCGGATTTTGAGACTATATTTGCGTCAGATATTACAACAAAAAAGCAAACTGATAAATGACAAAGCTGTAAGTTTGGATGACCAGCCGACCATTTGATAAGTAAAAGCAGGGAGCTTTATGAATTAACAGTATAAACCCCACTCCAAGAGGGCACTAATGATGTCATGATAGCACCTCCCTTTTGTCTTGGAGTCAGCAGCAGAGCTCAATGCTATTGGTCAGGGTTAACAAAAATGGTGGGAGGGGAAAACACAGCAAAAAACCCTTTTTGCTTGATTCACAGTCTCAGCATGTGATCCACCATGTGCTCGCCAGGAAAAGCGTCACACACATGACACATGCAAACTGATCTGAGAAGTCTGCGCACACAAATCTAATTAGCATGCCAACACTGTCCTAACCTATCCGCCCTATAACTGCTCAGTGTTACACAAGAGGGCGATTAATATGAATGCTATTTTTTCCTGCATATGCTGGGGGAGGAGTGTAATAATGACGCCCCCGAGAGACGTAGACACTCATGGCTCACCATCTAATTGCAGTTCTTTTTTCATCAGCATAGTAGATGACACTTTCCTGTACAACACCTATGCACCACCACACTGCAAAGATTTCTTGCTTTGTAACTATGGACTTATCACTTTCTATCCATTTTAAGTCCCTTTTCATATCCTGTTCTATTGCACATTAGTTGCCTCTCTGTGCTCCTTGCCATCCTTGCTTCTGTCTTTGTCTCAGACAGAAGCAAGGATATGTCTCCTGCTTTGAATGCTAGCCTCTGGTATTTTCCTTTCTGAGCTGGTTCTTTCTTTAGTCCAAATGTGCCTCTGGTCAGTGGTGGTTTGACCAGGAGATAACAGAAGTGACTTTGAGATTGGTGGATGGCAGCCGTGCTGTCACAAACACACAGGACTCTACTGATCAGCCTTCAGCTTCAATGTTTTATGACTCTAAAGAGGTGTGAGGGCACAAGAACAAAACAATGAAAGGTAGTAACAAAAAGCTACAAAATTGTTCTTCCTTTTTACAGCACTGAAATACAATTTCTCAAAAATCCTAAAATCTGCAGAAGCCATCAGTCCATTTCCCCTAAATTGTTCAGTTTTATATGTTAAATCCATTTATTCTAAATGTATGTATTAAAAGCAGACCTGTGGCAACACTTTCAGTTCGCCAGTGTTGCTTGGCTCAGCTACTTCAGGTTCATGTTTTTCTGCCTCCTCTGACTCGGTAATCGCAAACATACCGAGTTTACGGGTACGCTTCCTTGGTGTGCTCACTTTGGTCTCTCTGCCACACAAAAACACATTGCCATTATAATAAATGGAACAAATTTTACCCAGAAAATAGTTCTGAATGCTAAGGACAAAATTTCTACCTTAAATTACTGGATAATAAAAAATGCATAATTTTTACATCTTGCAGTTCTGAGCAAGTACACTTGCAAAGCCATTTTGCATCAAAGAACAGAGAGAAACATAAGAACAACATATGGGGTCAGTTTTCTTGCTTTCTTACCTTAGTGATAAGAAAGTAAGAAATAATATAATATTAGCACAATTTAAAAGCTAATAAAGAAAATTGAATCTTGCAAAAATAATGTACAAAGAATAGTTCAACTTGATTTTATATTTTGATCATTTAAAAGAACATACGGTCCTGGGGTGCAGGAGTCACTGCTTATGCCACTGCGAAAAACAAAAGCCAATATTAAAAGACAATAGTATCTTGCAAAACCAAAACAGAAAGAACAATTCAACTCAATTTTATATTTTGGTCATTTAAAAGAACGTACAGTTCTGGGACAATGCCGCCAGTGGTTGCGGCACTGCGAAAAACAAAAGTGCTGGTAACCTCAATGAATTTCTCATGTGATGGCTCAGGTTCCTCTGCAAATGGAGAAAAATTAAAAACTTGAACATATTATGCCAACATTACTTGATCAGTCAGAGATCAGCAGGTGTCGGGTACAAAGAGCTATTTAGTACCAGAAGTTATGTACCAGCACAGCTCATATTTTCATGTTGGCATGTAATACTGGTTGACCTTTTTTTAAACAGGTAGAGTCCAGCAGGTCAGACTGACAAAGCTACCAGCTCTGACTCTCCTCAGGGATGTTTTATCTTCACTGTTATTCATTCTATACACCAACACAAATTGCATAAGTACTATTCCAAATAAACAATTAAGTAAATATACTGATGATACAACCCTGGTAAGCCTTTTAGATAACAAGAGGAACAGTCCTGAACTTCTTCATTAAGTAGTTCAAAACATCTAAACTAATTCTTAACACAACTAAAACAAAAGAAATGACCATAGACTTCAGGAAGCTTCAGTCACCATCTCCAACCTTCATCAATGGAGAGCAGATTAAGACAGGTTCATCTAAAAGGTTAGATGAACCTGGGCACGGTGCTAGACTGAAATTTAAAGTGGGACTCATGGAGTGATTTTATCAGCAATAAAGCTCAGTGGAGACTATGGTTTTGAAAGACAGACAGCATGGCAATGCTACAGACGTTCAGAAGAAATCCTTAACAAGTCCAGTGGCCACAGCCACAAAGAGAACACTTTGCAGAGCACAGCAAAAATATGCATGGACAAAGTCATAAGGAAGGCAAACAACATCATAGCAGATAATACACACCTGGTACGATCTTTATTTGAGGTGTTTTCTTCAGGGCGAAGGTACTGCATTCCTCTATTCTCAAGAAACAGGACAATAATTTCTTTCATGCCACTTTTCCAATCATGGACAAAATTTACATGGACAGAGTTATGAGGAAGGAAAACAAGATTACAGCAGACAATATATACCCCTTAAGATCTTCATGTGAGATGATTCCCTCAGGGATGAGGAACTGCCTTCCTCTATGGTCAAGAAACAGGACAAAATGTTATTTTCATACCACAAGAAATTAAATCATTAAACAGCAAAAAGGCACCATAAATTGCTGAGGCATTCAAATCACTTTGCTATTAATGTCATAGTATACTGTGTGCATGTATGTCTTTTCATGTAAATTCTTCCTGACAATGCTGCAAACCAATCACACAATTCATCAATTAATCTATCGAATCTATCACGTTGGCCAACACACTGTGGAAATGCCTGCACCTTGTTTGTTTGATATACTCCCATGCATTTTCTTCCAATTTTCCTTTCACCATGCTTTTATTTCCAAACATACTTCAATGTCTCTTTTTCTTACTTTGAGGCTCAGATGTGACTACTATCTTCTTTCGCAGACGGATGAGTTTCCATCGGGACACCATCTTAGCTTTGGGAGGAGGCGTCAGCGAACATGAACGGGTTTTGGACAACAGGACAACATGGCTGTGCAGCATCGACAGACCATAAAACCGTAAAAGCTCTGAGGAAGTTGCCTGTATGACCACAAATGTCAGGTGCACAGAAATAAAAACATCTTCAGAAAAAGTTAAAAATACTTCTTTAAAACAGTAAAGTTAAAAGTATTTGCCCCTTACAGATTTCTGCTTATTTTTGTTTTTTCCACACAGATCATTAAATAAATATCAATCTGAGATAAATATAACTTCAGAAAACAAAATCCAGTACACAAATAATCATTTTGTTAACCTTGCAAAACACATTTAGCCCTATGTGAAACGGTGTCTGCCCAATTAGACCTAATAAATGGCTGTGACAGCATTGAAACCTGAACTAGCCAACAAGAGCAGAACACTATAAACATAAATACCGTTTTAACAAGTCCAAAAGAATCTTGTAAAGAAGGGTAGAAGCTGGCACATACTGCAACTTTTAGAGGACCTGAAAAATACCAATGAAAATGGTTTAAAGATCTGTAACCAACACAAAAGTGAGATGAAATTGAGGTGTGCATTTTCAACTTGCCTTTTTTACAATGTTAACATTAACATATAGTGCAACCAACCATCTTCTGAAATTAGCTTATTAGTAAATTGAGGTTATCAGTTTGCATATTATCTCATGAAAATATCTGTAAAGAAAGCTTTACAGTGAATGCCTTAGAGGTTCGTTAGACAACATTAGAGGGCAAAAATTATTTACTGTGTTCACTAAGGAACATTGCAGACTTCTCAGGGAGTAACCTGTGGAGTCGTTTTAAGCAGGGCCATACAATGAAATATCCAAAGCTTGAGAGACATAATGTCCACAAATGGAAAGAGTGTCACAATAGCGGTCCATCCCAAAAATAGCCATTATCTAATCCGACAGGCTGAGTAAAGAGAGAGAAGCAGGAGTTGAAATTGGCTAATGGCCAAATCTCAGCTGAATTCATAAAGTAGCAGGTATTGGATAACTTTGATCAACCTACAAAAAGGGTAAGTTTGCAGTCTAAACTGAAAACATTCATTACATTTTTTCTTAAAAAAAAAAACAAGTGCATTGCAGTGCACTTGGTTGCAGCAAGGTGGCCTGAGGTTTTTATGCATGAAGTTTGCATGTTTTTCATCAGTCTGCGGGGGTTCTCTCCAAGTAGTTTGATTTCCTCCAAAATCTCCAAAACAGGGCCGTTAGGTTAATTGGTCTCTCTAAAAGTGTCCAGGAGTGAGTGTGCTCATGGATGGTCGGTTGTCTTAAAATGTTCTGTGACGAACAAACATACTGTCCAGGGTGTATGAGGTCTATTGGCTAGTGAGTACTGGACACAAACAGTACCAGCAACGGGCCTGAAAAGATAATGATTGAATGGATGGGTGGATGAACAGAAAAAATTAAGATGGAATATGGAGAAAATAAAAACATACACATTTAATAGGGCCCTAAAGAACTTAATTTTATATAATTTTGTGACCAGTACAAATACTACAAAGAGATAAGTTTGAAATTAAAAGTCAATTGTGAAATTTTAAATGGCTGGTAAAATGTTTCTTCTATTAGCCATAGTAGCTGGTGAAAGAAATGTATTTCTATTAGTGTGAAGAGATAGATAAGTGGCCAATGGCAGAGCTGTAGGACCAACAGAGATGCACCACTCTGGCAGATTCTGCTAACATGATAGCTCATATTTATGCACTCCCCAAGCCTGGCCTTTAGGGAAGAGTGACAAGAAGACATTCATTGCTTAAAGAGAACCTTCAGAAACACTGTTTGAAATGTGCCACAAGCCATGTATCTGACAAAGAAAAAATATGGAAGGAGGTCAAATTTTAGGTGTACATAGCTTTACTTTGCTAAGGCTATTTACATTTAAGAGGGCTTGGGAAAGGAAGAAAAGAGTTTTTTGTAAAAACAAAAAAGAGCCAGTAGGTAAAAAAGAGACAAGTTTAAAATATTTGGAAGCTGAAAATGACTTGGTGTCATACAACCGACAACAACAAATAAAAAAAAGCTATTGTCTGTCTTCATCCAAACTTTGAACATAGTGTTGATACCATTTTACAATCTGCTATATGCATTGAACAATTCCACTGTATCACAAAATGGTCTTTTCAAATTATCTTCAGATAAAATTTATCTCTGAGGATGTTTCATTCCTACCTGGATCAGCCAAGTAACTATAGACGGAAGCTCTCCTGGTTTTATCTACATAGATGCAAAAGAAGATAACACCAAGAAATGAGACATAAATTAACATATATATTGTATATGGCCAGATGGTAGATGATTGGTTGACTAATTTAAAACAAGATGCAATTTAGAAATATGATGTAAGCATTAATCTGTTCATAAATGTGTATTTCAGTGAAAATTTGTTTAACTGTGCAACAATCTGGACCTGTGCTTTTTTCTGTCTCATGGACCACACTCTTATTGTCGTGATGAAGGATATCTGTCCCTCCAACAACTGCATCTTCACTGTCAGAGAACGACGTTCCCATACCCGCATCATCGTGTGTAAATTTAGGAATGGTGTCTAGAAGGAAATCCCATATTTTTTCTGAGTGCTTTGGCCTAAGAGGATGTAAAGAAGAACAGAATTAGTTTAAGACAATATGACTCTGTAAAAAAAAAAAAAGAAAAAAAAGGCATTAATAGTGAAATTGCAAATGTTTTATGTGGTTTTTATCTACAATTTTTATCTACAATGTATTTAGTGTTTTGGGTGTGACATCCTGAGCTGCAGAGAACTGTGTATAGCAAACATCCAGCAGATCGGTAAAAATCTTACACTATAGGAGTGATTACTGGCATCCAGCCAGTGAGGGAGTGGATGAAGGTGAAATCACCCATCTCGCCACCAACCCTAAAAACCGGACTGAGAAAAAAAAATGAAACATAAAAACTGGTTAGAAATATGCTAACTGTAGTATGTAAAGTGCTTAATTATGTTGTGAAACACTATAACTTACATTGTGGAGGCTATTTTAATTAGAGCTTTAGCCAACAGCATTGGCCAAATTTCTGATTGACAAGTCGAGGCAGGGAGAAGCAGATTATTATCTTCATCAAATGGCATGTTATCATCCACAGTCAACTTTCTCCAGGAACCCTGAGGGTAAAGAGGGAGGACAGAAAAAACTGAATGAGCTGCACATCTTTCAGATAGAGTGGAAAAAATATACTGTATTACTCATCCAGGCTTTTTTATGTAAACATTAAGAGTAATATATCAGGCTTATGTGAGTGAATTTCTGATTTTCTTTGCGATCTAACTGATTTTTTATTTTTTTTTATTTTTAGTAAATGTAGATTTTTTGTAAAATTTACATTTACAAAAAAATTTAGATTTTGTAAACTGATGGGTTTTACATATCAAAAATAAATAAGCTATTCAGAACATAAGCCATTCTAGAAAATAATTTCTATGAATCTGGATGATTATTAATAATAATGAAGTTCTGTGGTTCCAGGGCAGCATGTGGCTTAGCACCTTTGACTAAAAAATATTTTTTGGATACAAGCTATGCTTATAGACACAAAGATGCTTGTTTTAGCCGTCTTCCCTCTTTTCTGGCGTATATAATAATATGGCACCAACAGTACATAGAATATTTTTGCTTAGTCTTTTTATATCATAAAAAAATTTGTTTTATGTATTTGCATTTTTATATTTATTTTAAAAGACACTGAACATGTTAAGTTGAAAATATTTTGCAAAAATATATCTTACAGTAGAAATTCAGTGTTTCATCATTGTAAAACCCCAAAGTAATAAAGCTGTAATTACCACAAAACATTGTAAATAATATGCTGAGCATTTATAAAAACTAAACTGGCACTTTAAAATAATGTTGGGTTATTAGTTAACATTAAAAATCTACAACACTGTTCTTTGTTTGAATAAAGGCATATAGTAACACTTGCTGTAGGAGAATGAATGTTGTTTCATAGATATTGTAAAAAACAGTGTCAGCAATGATTGCAGTGAGTAGGTAATATGGGTAACTCTAGTAATAATGTCGAGTTACATTTATTGCATGCCAACTTCAGGCTTCGTGCTTTTCTCCATTCTACCTTCTAGCAATTACTGCCATTAGATTTAGAGCAACACATTGAGTAGATACTATAAGTCTGTTTGCTAACTATAAAGAAAATAAGCAATCAGGTGACATGTCTGATTGCTCACAATCATATCTTTTACTTATCAGAACAGTGTGAACAAGCACTGAAAACCTCTACAGAACAGAGAAAGGGTGGAACACTTAATTTCTTATTTGGTCTTTATAGCTCCAGGAATGTATTTTCCCCACAGAGGAGGCTCTTGATGTGGTCATTGGATGTGGTGAAGTATAGTGCAAGAAGGGAGAGACTTTAAAAACACAAGATAATTGTGTGCAAGACATAATGAGGACAAAAATGTATGTAAGTTATTTGCATATTGCAGAAACCTGAACAAATAAAGAAGCTAAGCAGTCCTCCAAAAATGTGACAAGGAAACAGGAAATGGGGATAGTGGGGGTTGGGTGCCTAATGCCATCTCAACAACCATCTGTTGGGATGCTATGGCTGGCATGGAAAGTGATGCCTACAACTGTTATGCTTGTTTGTCAAAGCAAGAATCAACGATATAATAAAAATGTTTCCCAGTTGACCCAAACTGTTGTGAAGAACTGCAAAAAAATTATCACTTTAGAGGTCTGTAAGATGCACACAAGCTCACAAAATGGAGTTTTAAGCTATATCCAAGAGAAAGATTTTTAATTTTGACTGGCTTTACAGAAAAAAAAATCTCAAAACTTTTTTTTACAAAATAATATAACTGCAACCAAAGTTTAACTATCAAACTTGAGTCAATAGTTACACTATTGTTACAATAACTCGTGTTAATAAGCCTCATCTATTCAACATATTCATTTTGGTACAGCAGTGAGGCTGATTGATTTTACCTCAGAAAACAAGATTTTCTTATCCCTCCCTCCATTGTATCGGAGGGAGGGATAGTAAAAAGAGTTCATTCACATTTTCATTGGCTAAATCTGATATAATCTCCTGTGTAAATAAATGAAACACTGTGCCTTCATATAGGCATGATTACAAAACTACTGTGACTTCAGGAATATCTTTATGAATGTATATTTTTCTGACAGGCTTACCATCCAGTAAAGTCTGACCACATATTTCCCATAGTTGTTAAAAAGTGGCACATGACCTTTCACCACATCACACATTGAGTAGATGTGCTCCCAGGGTTTCCAGCTGTCTTGTTGGAAGGTTGAGTCTGTATAAAGCATCCAAACAATATGGATCTCACTGATGAGCCACCTCATCAGCTTCACAGAAGGGAGGACAGAAACAGAAGAGAAGACAGGCAAAAATTACTGTCAATGTAAGTGTTACATGTTCAATGCAGAAATAATATTTACACAAAGAACATGTTAAAAACTAACCTCACAACCAAACAAATGATTGTTAGGGGAGACCAGGTCAAAGTCTGTTTTGTTTTCAACCACAGTGACGTCCTAAAAACGACAGAGACACTGAATTGCCTATAAAATATTTTACTATTCAACACAACTATGATATAAATACATACAAATGAAAACATATTTCCATTCACAGTATAAAAAAAACATACACAACCTTAGATTTTTTGTAACAATATCACACACTAAACACTTTCTTTCTTCCTGACAGAAGATGTGTCAAGTTTGACAGACACTCCTTCAAAAAGCAGGTTAGGCTGCTAGCACAGCTTTTTAGGTCTGTCCACAATCTATCACAAATTTGCACTTGAGCTTTAGTTTCATAATGGGACTTGATAAAGTTAAGGTTTCTGTGCATTTGCCAACAGAATCTGCCTTTATAAATTGCTTTTAAAAATAAAAAAATAAAAAAATAAGCAACTCCTCTCTGACTGTATAAGATTTGTTTCACAGTGGAAAATGACATTCTTGTCAGCTTCAGACAGGATCTTCACAAGGATGTTGCTTCATGTCTGACGGATACACAAATCTTGCACCAGATGGCTGTATCCATAAATTATGGTGCAAAATTTTCCACCAAAATTTGTGGTGCACATACAGTTCCATCGATTTGAACCATATGACTGGACATTTCCAAGGTGTTAAAGAGAAAACATTAAGACTAAATGAATGTCAATGTGAAAATAAATGGTTGTGTGCATTTTATACAGCAGCATGTACAATTTTAACTCAATATAAACAAATACCCAATTTATGAAATAATCTACTGTCAAAGGCCAATAAAACATGCAATTCAAGATCCTTAAATTTAAATAAGGAATTTAAATTGAAATGCATTTAATTAAAATACTAGTACTGTTTTACTTATGCCTGTCCTGTATCAGATGTCAGAAACACAAGTTTACTGCAAAAGAAGGACGTTTTTGTTGTTCAAACTGAAGAAACTTTTTTCAAGGACATTAAATCATTTCTTTCATAATGTGTATCTTCGGCAAGACAGACAGCTTTTTCAGAAGAGTGTCTGCTTCCTTCTGTACGGCTGATTGCTTCCTTGATTAGCCTCTGCTCCTTTTGTATGAAACCACTGAAGTCGTTTTGACTTCTTGAGTGAAAAGGCAGAATGTGACTTGGCAAAGACTGATTCAAAATAACAGGAAGCTTCCAGTTAGTAAGTGGTCCATACACCAATGTGAAAAGTAAAGTGATGCAATTACACTTAATTGGAGAAGGTTATAGAAGATATCTGTATACTTTTCACATTGTGATGCAAGGAGAAATTTACTTTAGGGATTTATTGCTGAGAAAATTACCCTAGGTATTCAATTAGCATATAAATCTGGATAAATGGAAAAGGCAAAAGGAAATCAGTGCCTCGTAAATGAATTCATGTGTCTTGAACTTTTTCCACCTAATGTCATGTTTGAGTCACAGACTTGGAGAGGTCTATTAAGTAGACCAACAAAATCATGGACAACTGTGAAGTGGAAGGTAAATCTGGGTATTTTTTACACATTGTGATAAAAAAAAAGAAAAAATGTAGAAACTGTGGTATTCATCTGTTTTTTACACTTATTTGCTCTGTTAACCCTGAAGGGAAACAAGGCCAGTAGACTCTGGAGGATCTGGAGAGATATAATGCTCAGGTGTGTAAATCTGGGACACTTCGTTTTGAACTCCTTGATGGAAGTGTGACAAGAATAAACCTATAGATGGGGGAGCGGTATGGACAATCTGTTCTTAGCTTTAACAAGATATGTAGAGGATAAAATAAACGTGCAATAGAAGGTGATCTTGTTAGTCTCTCACCATGTCTAATAGCAACTAGGCACATCAATATGAACACATGAAGACCCACAAAAAAACATAGTGGTGATGGCATTATGTTGGCGAGGACTGTTTTCTTCAACAGAGATAGCCAGGGTGGTTAGTAAATGTAAAGCTATATGGAGCATAATGTCATTTAATCATAAATAATTTAATCATTTGATCACAACTGCTGCAGGCTGCGAAAAGACTAGCAGAGGTTTTGATTTCCAGTAGAACAACAATAATATAACCAAAATTACAAAAGAATTGTTTATTTCAAAGCATTAAAGGTCCAATCGAAATCCAGACCAAAATCTGATTGAGAACTTTGAAAGAACTTGGAGACACTTTCAATCTGATCTGTCTAACCTTGAGCCATTTTCCAATGAAAACAATATCTGCATTTCAATTTATAGACGTGCATAACTAACAACGAGACTGTAATTGCAGTTAGAGGTGACTCTCAAAAGCTTTGACACTACTTTATTTTTATCTATCATATGAAATCTTTTTAAATACATAAAATACATACATGTTTTATGTTAATATAACAAATTTTGTAAAGGTTCAATGGGATAAGAATACCGTTTTGAGGTGTATTATAAGAATTAATGTTAGTTGCAATCTGACACAAGATCCAAAATTAATTGTCTTATAAGTATAAAAGTGGTCAAAATTATTACTTACAATTTACTTATTTAACATAATTTTTTTTATGCTGAAACTTGGTGATCCATTTGGTGGGACAGACTGCACTGTTGGACGACATTTAAAGTCCAATAGGAGTCAACATATTTATTAAATGGCCAAAATTCATATAGCTTCATTACACAAGTATTAGACTATTGCGTTTGCAGCTATCCCCAACTAAACCGAACTGAAATTAAAGGTTTATATTTTGATAAAAAACAACATAATTCTGAAAGGGATGGTATAGTTACCTTATCAACAATAAACTCAGCTGGACGTTTCCATGTGTGAACCTTCAGGATTGAAGGTAAAAACACCTTTCCTTCTGGATCTTCGAAGATTGACTGAAAAGGCAACTTAATTTTCAAATATGTGTAGATGCATATTTGAATCATTTTGTTTGAATGTGGTGAAGAAGTTTAACTATCCCCCATATATGGATTAGATTAATCTTTCATGAAAATTTGCAGTGCTTTTCAGAATGAAGTACAAAGTTCATCTAAGGAATAAGATATTTAGAGGCTTTAAATAACAGGTCTGTAACAACACAGATTGTAAGGACAAAAGTAGCAAAGAAAAGACAAAACATAAAAGAAAGGAAGGAATCAAAGAAAGGATGAAGGGGAGAGAGGGAAGGCAGCTGAAAAGGAAACTTGAAAAGAAATGACTCTAAAGGAAGCAAGGAAGGATAACAACAAGGCGTTTTAGATGATGAGACGGAACAAAACCCAGATCTGGAAAATACTGAAATCAAGTTTCTCACAGTAGGAACCGTCTTTCACTCACTACCACCCCGGGCCCCATATTTACAGAATTACTCTTGGCCTTGGTTGACTTTCTGCCTTCTCCTTTAGTAGAAACGTCCCACTTCTCCTTGCTGACTTCGACGTCGCTCCACTCGGGCCAGATGTAAATTTTGGACTTTTCGAGGCTCTCGGAGGAGTTGGCTGTCCTAAAATACCGACACGTTCGCGTCACCTTTGCGCACTTTTCTGTGTTAGCAAACGGCAAGGCAGCAGCGCAGCTGTATTTAATGACTCACTCATACTGCCGGTCAGACGCAGACGTTTTGCTGGCGGCGTGATCCCTTTTCTTTACCTGTGCTGGTTTGGACATTGTGTTTATGTCGGGGGGGAGGGGTGGGGTTAAAAAAAAAGAAAAGGAAAAGTAACACGAAGCGCCTTAATTATATTCGTTTCATAAGCGTTTCTTTCTGCCTGTCGAAGTTTGACAGTTGCCTGGCAACCGAGCTTAAAGGAGCAGGGGCACTTCCTGTTCCTTCTTATTTTGGTAATGTGTGCTCAAACTTTTCTGCCAATCACGAATGAAACATTGAGAAGTGATATATCTGCCGATATAAAATCCATTCAGAGTGAATGATCCTATTTCCAAAACAAGTTGTTTGTCGTAAGAAAAGCAGCTCTGCTCTCCTCTCTTAAATTTAGCCTAACTGCATTGTATTTAGCTTAAATCATTAGTTTACTTTGTTAGGCATACTTCATGTAAAACCCAGGCACAACATCCGTTTCGTCTGAGGTCATAGACAAGAATGAGCTGTCACACATATTTTGTGTTAACATTCGACGTACAACTCAACAAAAGAAGCAATGTTCATCTTACTTCACCCATAAAGTACTTTGTTTATACCTTTTCCTGGAGACTTTCTGGAGCTGAGATGACATCGACCACCAGAGCACTGCAGCAGGCATTAAATCACAACTTGACAACAAGGATCTGATAAAATGTTTATTCTATTTTGGTTTTGCATATTTAAAGTATTTTCACCTGTAAACATGTTTGAAACAATATTTACATTTAATCAACACTTCAACAAATTGCCATGTACAAAAGCCTGGAGACCTCTGTCAGAGACTGGTTTTGCTGCACAGTCAGTTATGCAACATTCGACACAAAACATTTTAAAAGCACAGGAATTTACACAGCCGCACTAGCAGAAACATAGCTAAGCAAAGGTCTGCAATTGCTTCTGTAGTCATGCAAAACCATCAATATAGCTTTGTTCTTTTTTTTGTTTGCGTTTTAGTGAAATACTGCAGCGTAATTTTGATTGTACTATGTGAAGAATACAAATTGTTACCCATGCCGTTGTTAAAATAATAACAATGTTATGGCACAATACTTAATCAGAGATAAATGGACAAATGCAATACAGCTTGACAGCAATAAAAGCCAAATAGCAATTTTCAAATTTTACAGAACGACTCTAATAATGAAGAAAGCAGGTAAAATTCACTCTGTGTGCAATAAAATGCAATGTCCATCTACAGGCACTGAAGAAAAGCTTCAGCATCTTTATTTTTTTTTCTTTTTCTTTCACAGAAAATGTGAGGTGATAAAATAAGACATACATGGACTGATATTGATTAAGAACATACTAAAGTGACAATCACAGGGTCAAAAATTGTTTCTCCTCAACTCCTCAAATTGTGCTCCTCAACTTTCTGCAGTGAATGCACCACAAGCCCCACCCTGTTCCTTGTGTGGTATTAGTCCAAGACGTAAGAGGTTGTCAGGGCAACAGTTTGAAAATCAGCTGTACATACTGTAAGCATTTTTAAAAGAACAACAAAAAAAAGCAAAGTAAATGCAGTAGAAAACCTTTGAGGCAAGATCGAAAATAAAAGTGAGTTACGAGAATCTTGGATGCACAGGTCAAATGGGCATCAGTGTAAGAAGTTCCTGAAGCTTTGAAGAGACAAAAAAAAAATCACATTTGTCTCCAAGGTTGCATCAGGGAGCTGGAGCCACAGGCTGGGTGAACTCACTGGACCCCACCAGAGGGAGGCGGATGGCTAATGTGAGTGGATTGAGTGTTAGCAGCAGCCTGACTTGCTCTCAGCAGCTACAGTCTCCTGGTCCAGTTTGATCCGGTCTCCGTTGCTCTCCTCATTCGGCAAACCTTTATCATTTGCCAGGATGTTCTCTACCAAGAAACGAGCCGCCTCGTCTACGTTGATGTTGTCCTAATAACACAAGAGAATAAATAGTTCAGTAAGATGGGGATATGATAACATGATGTTAAAGAATATGTACAATAAAAAGAAATGACAAAAATGAAGTACAATAAGTTCAAAATATATTTACACAAGCCATGGAAACAACATTTGTTTGCAACTACATTTTCATTTTGGACAAAAGCTTTAATTGACAGACATTGACTGCCAATGCAAATTATACCAAAAGAAAAGTTTTGTTCTTTCCAACTGAAATCTTGGTTCTGTTTTGCCTTTAGACTGTGTATTGGAACAATTCACATTGTCCTCTGTTTTTTTTTTGTTTGTTTGTTTTGTTTTTTTTAGCCAACAGAAAATTTTCAAGTATTTTAATTGCTTGAAAAGTAGAAATACACCACGTTTTTAACTGTGGTAAGCTTCCCGATCATTTCTTCCATCCACCATTTTGTACTTTTACAGTTTGGGTTGGACACAGGCACTGAAGCACCAGATAAAAATTTACAACCAACTGTCTGTTGTGCCTTGAACTGGTTTGCTGTTGCTTTTTTGCAGGTGGAACCAATGGTAAGTGGTTTCTGTAGTGGCTGCTGAGAACAAAGACTATTGTAGGTGCTTTTTATAGGACGGCAATAAGTTCCCTGTGCATCAAATTGGCACTGATGCATAGGGAAGTTTGCTTTGGGGATCAAAATGGAACTAGATGGGAAAAAAATGTCAACTCTTAGGTCAAAAATGGGTGTTGAAGATGGAAAATGAGTGAACAACAACAACAAAAAATACAAAGTACAAAGCTTAAACTGGCAGTCAGAGGCCAGTTTAAGCTATCAGAATATTCTAACAAGCAGATGGCTGTTTTTAATTGTTTTGAGCCATCTAAAACTGCACACAATGTTTTTTCTTTTGCAGTTGTTTATGTTCACTTGGTGCCTGGCTTGTGCTGTAATTGAAAGGCAACATCTACGGTAAGTGGAAAAACAAAGATAGATCTATTACAAAAGGATTATTTTACATCTGTCCTCATGAAGAATTGCAAAACTGATAAAAGTATGCCAAAATAACTGTGCAGTGAGAGATAATTATTTTTCAAAAGTAATTGCTGAATACAATGAAATGTTATTTGCATGAAATTAATATTCAATGTTTTTTTATTCCTTTCAGATAAACAATAACATTATTCTAGTACTTTTTATGTTGATTAAATTTTATTATCTTCTAAAAAAAAAAAATTTAGTCCCCAGATTTTCTAGTAATGAGGCTATATATTTCAGACCCATATTTCAAAAATCCTCCAAAAACATTGATTTACTTCACTAAGACAATGTTATTGTATTGCTTATGGCCTTGAGAACACATTGTTCTGTGAACATTTGGCTCCCATTAAGAGAACTCCCATCCCAGGTTTTTGTGGGTGGGTCTTTACACAGACGTGACCAGCACATTACTGCACTAACAGAAAGGAAACAGCTTTGCAATCGTCACACACCCACACACTTGACATGACACAGCTCCAGCAGCAAACGTTTTTTCTTAATTAAATCAATAGAGTCAACTCATTCCAAACCCATCAACACATCTCTTAACAGGGAAAAGCAACAGTAGCTATTATTCAAATATAAGGGAGTGTTTCCAGTTTCCTGACTTCAGATGTTTTCCTAGAACGACAGATAATGCCAGTGAGTAAAGAATAACAGTAAGATGACAGGAAATATGGATGAAGTTTTTCTACTCTCTTTGTGAAATGCACAACTCTGTTGTTCAAAACACCTGTTAGTAGTGATAATATAAAATAATTTAAACAAACAATACCTTCCCGCAAAGAAATAACAAAAGTAATTTGTTAAAGTGCTGCCTCTTGAAGTACCTATAAGTTGAGTAAGTTGAGCACAAAGAGAATTTTTTGCCTATTTTCAAATATTTCAAGCTCTGAAAGACTGAATAGAGAACATCAGTGAAGTCTCGCCACAGATTTTGGATGCAGATCTGGACTTTGACTGAGCCCTTCAAAGATGACCATGTTTTGAATTAAACTGTTCCGTTGCACCTCACTGTATGTTGACTGCTTTTGTCCTGCTGCAAGGTCAATCCATCTCAGGCTCTTTGGGACCGTCTAACAAGTTTTCTTTCTTACCCCAGGTTTTACATTCATCTGCATTTACACTTTAAACATTTCCAAAACTTTATCTGAGATGTGTCTTGTTCGTTTCTTTGTTTATTATCATGTGATTCAGTTGCTAATGTTCATTTACAAACCTCTGAGAGTTTATACTGAGACTAAGGTTACTGCTAATCATTAGGGTATCCATAAAAGAGTTTATTTGAACATCAAGCTAATTTGTTCTGAATTGAATTCATAAAATATTAGAAAATATTTTTTTCACTCAATTGCACAATTATATATTTGTGTTGGTGTATTTCATCAGGTTTTTGAGGCTGTGTAGCTGATCACATGTGAATTAATTAATTTTTGTGGTGATTGATTTCTTCTTGAACTGTAAATCTCCCTTCATATTGAGGTTAAGGCTACTCTGCAGAAAGCCATTAACCAGAATAAGCCTTTATTACAATATAACCATGTTTCCCTCTATTTCTGCCTGACTTTCAGGTCTTGGAAAAAAAAAAAAGTCACTGAAAAAAATAAAAATCACTCGTGCTTGATTGTTAAGAGTGGAATAAGGTAAAGACTTGTTGATTCTCAGACATTGTTGGCCTGTGATTCGAGTTTCTGGCAAAGTACCAGCTGATAGTCATGTGCTTTTAGTCAGGATTTCTATCTGGTGACAATCAAAAATCTCTAAACGTTGAACAGCTCCATGCCCTGTGCAAGAAAACCCTCTGTTTTTGTTTTAAGTTATGCACAACTATGGAAACTATGGAAGCAAGAGCGTCAGTTTGCCAGATTCTACTTTACAAAGACCACAGTAAATTAAAAAAAACAGTAAATTATGACAGCAGGAGAGGAAAAAAAGTAGGACATTTCCTTCATTTGCCAATCTCAAACCAATCTGTCATATTAAATCTTTTTTATTGTGGTCTGTGCTTACTAGACCGGTTTAAACATTTTAACCAACATGGTTGCTTGTTTCAAACACTAGCCGTTGAAAAGTTCAGCGCCAAAAAGATTTCAACATTTTGTACTTTCACAATAACCACAGGAGCAGAAGAGGCCAGGCTTCCCCACAGGATAACTTTGGAGGATTTCCTGTCAGTCAGTGGCAGTAAGGAAATCATTCAGGAAAGGTGGCAACACGTCCGGTGACGACTTTTGTCTCTTGTTGTGTCATGTAAAAAGCTTACATGATGAAGCTATAATCTCTCTTCATCATGTCCTGATATTAAAACAACTCCAACACTGGGAATTTGATGCTGCTTCAGAATGTTTCACAGTGAAGAAACACAATGACACAACTAAAATAGAAATACTGAATATGATATGAAAAGAACACATAAAAGATTGAACATAAAGACACTATAGCGATTTGTATTACATACAGTATTACAAATTAAATTATTTTAGATCACAAGATCAGACTGCATTTATTACAAAAATGTTGGGTGAATGAAGCTCTAATGCACGGTCTCTGATTTGGTAGAATGACTAGAAAAGCATTATGTAAATTTATTTACTATTTTTCTTCTGGAACAGTAAATTTACTCTGCTTTTGCAGAGTAAATGTGGATAATCCAACTTTTGCAGTTTGTTGGTTTTGTCGCCATTCCCAGACGGATAGATGTCAATAATTTTGGTACTCAACTGTTCTTGATTTTTTTTTTTAAGATTGGGGCGTGATTTATTGCTGTTTGTGACCTTTCAGTTTACTTTATATTGTAAGAAATATTTTTTATTTAACTGATTACTTAATTGTACAGGTCTGGGATTAAATGTGTTTAGTTTTGACTCACAAAACTGAGCAAGATCTAATTGGTTAACCAAAACTATTTCCATCCATTCATTTTCTAATACCCTTGTCCCCAGTGGGGTCAGGAGGTGCTTGTGCCTCTCCAGCTAATGTTTTGAGCGAGAGGCAGGGTCACCCTGGACACGTCGCCAGTCTGTCGCAGGGCAACATGGAGACAGACAGGACAAACAACCATGCCAAAACTATTTTATAATTTCAAAAGTATGCTGCTTATATATAATTTAAAAATGTTTGTTGAACATTGAAGTCAGTTTGAGGATCTGAAAAATGTAAGCGTGACAAAAAACAAAAGCAAAACAGAAGAAGCTTATAAAGTGACAAGTGTTTTTTCAAGGCACCACATGTGGGTTATTGGTTGTTTCTCACCTTAGCTGATGTCTCAAACCAGCCCAGGAAGCCTGTCTCTTTGCAGAAATTGTCCATTAGTGTTGAATTGTTGACACTGTCTTTCTTCTGGTCACATTTATTGGCGAGGAGGACTGCGGGGATGGGATTGCCATTAGCCAACTTCACTTTGCTGTCCAGGTCATGCTTCCATTTAGACACGGCTTCAAACGTGGCGCCCCTCGTCACGTCAAACACAACAAATGCCCCGACAGCTTCCTTGTAGTACACCCGCGTCATGTTTCCAAATCGCTCCTGCCCTACAGGGATGGAAAGAAAGAATGACATATTTATATGTGGCTGAAATCTTGAAAGAGGGCTATAGATTTAGAATAATACAAGATTTTAAATATTTTTCAGATCCTTTTAAGAGTGGGTGTCATTACAAAGATATTATAGGACTACACACAGATAAGCACAGAATTATAGTTCACTCTTCTTTTTAAACTCTAAATCAATGAGAATTGACACAGTCCTTCTCTTTTAAAGTAGGTAAAATGAAATTGAACCCCTAACTTAAGCCAAATTCAAATCCACATGCAATAAATCATACCAGCAATTTCATTCTCTCATGAAATCCTTCTCTGTCAACATTCTGTGGGAAAATTTATGATGATATTTCATTAGAGGATGAACAAAGTTTTTCTATTTATAAATTTTTAACTAATTTCTGAGTGAAATGAGTTAAAACCCATCTCTCCCTTTAAACCCAAAAAAACCTGCTGCTTGCTACAACTCAGCATTTATATTCAGGCTGCATTCGCATGAAAATGGCTGCAAACAGTTGCAAAACTGCAATGGTGGATTTTTTTGTAATAACAAGGCGGTGCCTCTTAATTGTTATTTAATAATTGGGAGGTTTTGGAAATGGCTCATTTTCTAGACATCAAGACACATTAACATATCCCCAAAGAAATGGCAGAATTTTTTCTTTTTTAGCTCTTGAACACTTTCTAGAAGCAGCACAGCAGTGATTAGATTGAATCCATGCATACAGGGACTCCAATGATTTGGTACATAACATAACATTTTGTTCTATTGCTCCAATTAAAGAATAAAGACTTTACAGTTAGCGTATTGACGAAAAGACAGCCAGTATATTGTCACAAAAAGGAAATGGGTTTAGAAAGGGACTGAGGAAGTGTAAGCAGAGTTCCTCCTAGCACACTTTCACTTTGCAGTATAGGTGCCTTCCCAAGCTCGCAAAAAATTGGAGAGGTGTGTTGCAGTGTAGGTTTGCGAGAGAGAGTGAATCCACTGTGGGGCCCACAGGCCTAGTGGTAATTGCTCATAATTGAGAGTCTAATTTTAGCTCATATAACCCCAGGTGAATTCACCAGAGACACGACACAGTGGGATAAAGAGCCGATGGACTGAAAATAAGGCTTTTATTTCCAGGCCTTGTACAGACCGTACGTCCAGAACTGAGCAGGCCAGGGCAGAATAAAGACTAAAATAAAGGACCTCATCATTCTCTGTGAACCTCTGCTCTGTTTAATGGGCTTGCTGAGTAAAATTCAACAATTATGCCAGAATGGGTTGACATTTTCTCACAGCATCATCACTGTTAGTTGATGGACTGGGGGAGGAGAACTCTGGGGAACATCTCAATTCAGCAAACTAACTTTAGGCAGTAGGCATAGCAAGCACAATAAGGAAGTACAGCCACATTCAAAAGTTTAAAATGTTATAAACATTTTGCCACCTTAACATCATGAATGGTGAAAGCATTAATAAGAGTCTCCCTCTATTCTATCTTTGGGGATGTGAGTCGACCAGAGCCAAGTGAGACGAGATTGGAAGTGTCTGTCATAGGCAATTTTCAAGCCTTGCCACGGATTAAGTGAATTTAGCTTCACTGTGGCTCCAGAAAACATCCCCATACCACAAATCAGCCACCACATTTGACAGGGGGACAAAGTATATGTTTTTTATATTTGACATCAAAAAAGTTACATTTTAGTCTCATCCTTATTTTATGTGTTTGCTATGTCTCCTCCATAACATGCAGTAAACCCTAAACAGATTTTAGCAACTCTCAATTTTGCATCAATGATGTTGTGATTTCCACAACAAGCTATCAAGCAGAAAAATAATCTGATCAGCAAAAATTCTTCTAATGGTGCTCATACTTTTCTGCTTTATTTAATCTGTCATCTGTCATTATTTTCAAGCAAAGGAAGAGAATATCTCAACAGGATTTATCTTGTTACATAAGGAGAAAACAAAATTACACCGCAAACATTAATGAGTGTCATATGCTGGTGGTTAACCTAATCAGCAAAAACTGAACTACATGAACAATAGAGTATTTACTCAGCGGATCCCACAGAGGAGCATGAGGTGTGTGCTGCTGCGTCCAATACACAACATGAAGCAACTGCCAGCAAACTAAAGAAAAACATATTTCCAAAGCTGCACATTAAGACGCAAACATTTAAAGGAAATCAGCAAGTTTCATAAGATGAACTTTTTTTTAGCTCAGTTTACCAAAGTTACAAGAACTGGTGCATGACCTCAAGTACAATTAGACATCCTGGTGAGATGCACATCAGTCAGACCTCCTGCTCAACTACTTTATGAAACGGCCAAGTTACAGCCACTGGTTAATCTGTGTTTGCTGCGTGGGAGAAACAGAAATAAAGCACAGTCTCATCATTATCTACAGACCCAGCAGCCTCTGCTTCCTCTATGGTCATACACACTCTTGTGGGTGGGTTACTATAGAAACTGTCCAAGCCAGACGTTGCAGCGGCAACAGCGGCAGCAGCCTCCATCTGTTAGGGAGCCAACCGCCTGTGACCCTCCTCATAGCCTCCACCCCCATCCCAACAGCACTAAAATAAGAAAAGCAACACAGTAGCTCTGTTTTTAAGGTAGTCTTCAGCAGGAATTCCATAGCGAGACTGTGAAGAACACATGACCGACACGTTAAAATTCCTCTGAGCAGCATGTGAGGAAAAGCTGCAGCTTACTTAAGCGCTTAGCAAAGACTGAGGGAAAAATTCCATAACTTCAAGTGCTGCGTTTCATCTTTTACATTCAACTGAATGCATTACATTCAAGTAAGTGCAACTGATGTATTAAGAGTAAGAATTAGGCGTCAGAGTTGCAACAAATCTGATCCACAATATCAAGAAAAACTACAAAAAGTAGCACCAATCTGCAATGGGCATCCTAATCTTATAGTGTGCAAATATTTCAACAATGTGGCAATATGGACTTAGAGGGGATGGATGAAAAATTAACAGTTGTGCCATTTTTCCAGTTAGTTTGCAAACTATGTATCAGTAAAGTTATGTGTAGTAAATCTATGGGATGTGGAGCAACACAGACCGTTTGTATAGTTGCTAAGTATGAATCATTAATCAGAAAAAAATACAAATATCATAGTAGGTTATTTTTACATTGTCACAAAGTGTAAATCTGAGACAATGTTTAAAGAAAATCCTGATTGAAAGCTACAGTTTAGCAAAAACATGAGTTTCATCATAGTTAAAGTACTTATTTTGTGTCACTGGTTTTGAAATACACATTTGAAAACTGAATCTTGTCTAATGGTTTAGTGTTCAGAAAATGCCATGCGTTTGCAAAAAAAGTAGACAATCTTAATCAAGTGTTATTCAAACTGAAGACTGGAGGAACACAGTGTTGCCATAAATCCTCTTAGAACATTTATCAAGTGATTGGCCCACTTTCCAAATTTTTGTTTCTAATTGGTGATCGATTAATAAAAAAAACTCAAAACCTGGATCCTTTCATTCAACAAGTGCATTAAGTTAAACTGAATTTCACAATTGTTTTGTGATAAATAGTGAAAACCACTGTAGCGAGCAACACATTGTGCAAAGATTCTCAATGCTAATAAGGAAAAACATCTGATTTGACATTTAACAAAAGTCCACATGTAAAAGCATTGCATATGCAAATGGCCTATAAACACAATCAGAGCTTTATGGCAATTGTAATAGACCAGAAAACCTACAGTGGATGTAAGGCTGAACATATAATAATCTCAAGAACTAGATGATAGATATTACTTTCAAAACATGCTATGATAATCTAAAAGCATTACATTTCATAGGTGACTCTCAACAAAAAAATAATAATTTATACTTCTTTAGCTTTCCCTCAAAAGACCCTTTTTTTTTTTTTTTGCTGAGTTTGTTCCATCTTTTAAAACTATGGTTAACAACGTGTTAGACATTAAAAGTACATCGGTATGATTTAACATACATTTTGGATTTGGTTAAGTCATGCACTTATGACAATGTTGCAAAAGAATTTAATTAACTTAAATTGAAGTATTGCATACTCCGTGCCCTTAGAGAATTTGCTGAACATGAAAATCTCACATCCTTCTGAAACTTGTGTTGGCTGAGAGCAAAAAAAAAAAAAAAAGAAATAAATCCCCAGCAAAGAAAGTGCTCATCTGCATGTCTAAACTGTCTGTATCCTGTTTTTGGGTATTCACCTTTCCACTGGAAAGTTTTGACTGTTCACCCCAGAAACCCCAGCACCTTGTAATCCCTGAAAGAAAATCCAGGCATTTAAAGACTAAGTGACCCTTAGGTTTGACTCTAAGTACTTTTAGGTTTGCCAAAATATTTGAGCAGATTGTAAAATGTGTGGATTGATGTTTATTTCTTCCAAGAATGTCTCCAGCATGAGGATGGCAATAAAGACCTTTGCTGAAATATAGTTTCATCCCCCAACTTTTCTCATTTTATACAATTGTGATCTTCGACAGCAGGAACTTGAACTGGTGTTCCGACGTACTTATGCTAAATGCACGGAGTAAGCAGTTTGACTGAAGGACCGTTTAGCCAATCACAACAATGGTCTCATTTTCTGTCAGAGACAAGAGAATTATAGCTGCTCTTCTGCTAAGTGCGGACGGTGTGCTTCAGGTTAGCAAAGGCTACAGTAGAGTGAGGTTTGGAAAGAAGAACAGTCATGTCGAAAGAAATGGCATCTCATCTGTCTGATCTAATCTATTGCTCAATTGGCTTTTAGTGTATGCAGCACATCTCAGCAGTTTTCAGCCGTTTTGATTTATTTATCTACAAATTGATCTGAGCTGTAACTTGTTCACAGGAAGCAGCGAAAGTAGAGCAGGGATTTTTTTTTTATCTCCAAGGGGCACCAGTGTTGTCATTTTATAGACTTCACTAGAAAAACCTTTTGAAGATACCTTACAGTCTGTGCAACTTTCAAAAAGAAAGGACACCAAGTGACCCTCAGGCTCAGTCCTTCTGCTCCCATTTTTCATTCCTGCAGCTAATGCTAATACAATCATCCATCACACTATCAAATACATGCTTTTAAATTGAATAGTTTCAGATGGCGCAATGGGAAAGGAAGATAATGTTTTGGCACTACATTAGGTCAAAATTAAAAATGCAGCTGAAAAAATATCATCACAAGTTAAAAATTGCTGACCATGTGAATTACATGGGAACCACAGGTACATAGTCACAGCCATGATTCACTGAAAACATTTGTTCTGTCATGCTTTACTTTTGCTGTCTATACTTTACAAGTATCGCTCACCTCGGCATACTAGATGCATAAAACTGAAAGTGAAACTGTCAGTACAACCAACTTGCTGATTCATTTGTCTAATAATTGACAGGACTTGATGTTCTTTAAACTCTACTTCATCTCCTCATGTTTAGCATGCTTACCCCCTACTTTCCGATACATCAATGTCCATAAAAAAATCTGATATCAGAGGAGTTGATTTATATGGGCGTCTACATGGGTCTAATCGTAAAAGAATACAACAATACCATTTATAAATACAACTTTTATTTAACATATCTTCTACTTGTCAATTTGACAGAATTTGTAATTGGTTAAAAGCCTCATTTTAGCACAGGAGCTCAGACACAACTTCCGTCAAACTTTTACAGCCCTTCCTGCTCACTGATCCTCTTAAAAGTTTTGTAAAATTGCTTACAGGGTTTTCTCTGCTTGTAAAATCGCATATTCCAGTTATGGTGTCCAAAATTCTTTAAGATGGTACTCCAAATGTTTAACCTGAAAAATCTAGCCATAGATTTCTTGGTCATTAAGAAAACAAGCTTAAAAAATATTTCATTGAGTAAATAAAAATAGGAGTGCAAATTAAGTATTAAGGATATCCTGTATGCAGAATATGTTATCTGTGGGAGGTTCTGTTTAAGATCGCTGAGTTAAAGTGTTACAGTTATAAAATTTTATAACTTTACAGTGAATATATAGAGTCCAGATCAGTCGTATACAATGTTTGAAGAGATGTGAAGAAAAGGTCAGCTGATATCAGGTGAGTGGTGAACGCTCAACACAGTAATGACCCAAGTTTCAGGTGATGACCATAAAAATGTATTCCTACAATCATCTACCTGTTCTGCCCAACAAGATGCATCCTCCTTTTACAATATAGCATAGTGGTAATCACATCCTGTCTGCAAGCTAAAAACATCCCAGCGAAAGTAGCAATTGTGTTTGAAAAAGGGCTGGGATACTCTCCAGCCTCATACTGATTTCCTACCTCTTATAAAAGCCCCTGATTACTATCATTCTACATGGACTGTAATCACAGTTAAAAAAAAACCCAAAAAAAACAACAACTACACAACTCAGAAACTGCTTTCTGTGTTTCCAAGATAAATACTTCTTCCTTCTTTTTCTGCATGACCAAATAACCAAAAGGCCATTCATTAATGACTCATCTAATTTACCTTAAGCTCTCTGTTTTACACCCACATTCTGTTTTTTTTTTATTACTTTCTCTAAGTTATCTCAAGTTTTGTTGTAAATGTGGACACCATCAAGTTTTTTAGTTGGGAGTAAAAATCTGTGCTCTCTCAATATATGCAATATATCAGGTATCATGGTTTTTCTTTTCTCTTACAGATCTTCTGATTAGGTCCTGATTTGCAGTGACAGGCAGCCGTCCCACCCTGATGTTTAGTGCACACTCACTGAGCTTGAGCTGCGAGGGTTTGAACGTCAGCCTGGACTGCCAATCCGCTTCTGACAGAAACTCAAGTTGTTGTGATGACCTATCCAGCACCCAAACGTTCGCCCCCTTTGTGTCACAGCTATGAGCAATAGAAAGAAAGCCTTTATAACCATCTGTCCCGGTCTGTCTCAGCATATGAGGTTTGTTTGATTGAGGGAGGGGGTAGAACAGAATATGTCTAGAGGCAGAGCATATTTTTTCTTTCCAAAGGATAAAAAACTGTTTTGAAAAAGAAGTTTTAGATTTTAAATCTAACCGGTGAAGCTCAAGAAGGAGATGTTGTCAAGACGAACACATCTCTAAATAATAATAATAATAAAAAAAAACTCCTCATGTGACTCGTGTTTTGAAATTAACCCAAAATGGCAATAAGTCACATTATTGGAATCATGCCAGCACTCACATGAGCTTAGTGCAAAGCTCCAGGAATCTTATATCTTAACCCTAAGGATTATTGTAAGATTTTGTGCTGCACAATATCAGGAAAAATATGTAACTGCGAACATGCTGCTGAACAGTCACAATATACACTGTCATTCTTATTGCTGGAATACAGAATATGAATGCTGAAAATATAACGTAATAACAAAAGCGGCATTTAAGAACTCAATTGAGATTATTACATTGCAAACACCAATACTACTTTCATAATTGTGATATATCTGATTCAACTCTAATTTATATGATGTTGAGAAAAACATTTGAAGCATAATGAATGACTGGAAAAAACAATTTAAAACAATTTATGCAAAATCCAAATGCCTTCTTGAATGCCCTTTTTGAATTGTTTAACTACGTCTTTTGTGATATTAATAAACTACAACATGTTCCAAATGTAACAGTTGCAAATCACTTAACTCAATTTTAAGCCTTCCTGAGTTCAAGCTTCTCACCAATTTGCACATTTCCATCCTTTAGCTAAAATCCTAGAATGTGTAGGAGGTACAACAGATCAAAAGAATATTGTAGTACAAAGGTATCAGTCAGGATAAAGGTCCAAAAAGGCTACAGCATTACATATTCAAACATTGTAGACTGAAAAGAAGGACCATCAGTAATGAAGCAAAAAGAGACAAGTTGAAAACTTGACTGTTTGGTACATGTAGGCTTTCGGGTTTTAGCAAACTGAAAACTGTGTGATACATAATCAAAAATAATGCATTTTTTTTGGTTTTGTATTTATCTTCTAATACATTTCTGACATATTGAATTATACAGAATATAAGTCAAACGAAAAAAAAATCCTGCACTTAAAAAGGGATGCGTATGACTTTTATATGCATTGTCTACAAAGGGAAACTTTTATTTTGATACTTTTCATGCATTATACTGCCATATGTTTAATTGGGCTGTAATTTAAATAAATAAGTAAAAAATGCTTTTTAAAAAACTGCTTGAATTGCAGTTTATATTGTTGCTTAGGCAGTCTGTCAGTGTAATCCTGCAATGTTTCAGTGCAGAATTTTTTCACGGACTAATCACAGCAAGCACTCCAGACCTTAAGTCACCACAGCTCTGCAAAACTGCATTATCTTCACAACCATGCAAAAGAAGTTAGCATGGTTCCTTCATAAGAAGCCTTAGGTCATTAACAAACTCTGCCCTCTATTACTAATGTCAAAAATCCGTCTTTGATTGATCTGAACAGAGCAAATCTTTCCAAAAAGCCTCCGTGTTCAAAAGTTGAACCGGATTTATCACTGTACTTTTAGAGCTTCTACAAACAAGTTTGGTTAAAATTCAACTGTTGAAGACAGAAGCACACCTAAATTATAGCTACAATATGAAAGTTTAACATTCACTCGTTGGATAACAGTCAAATTCTGATCTCACTTATTCCTTGACATATATATGTGTTCAGGGTTTCCCGCAGTGGATTATAGACCTGGTGGCCCGCCATGCTTTACTAGCCCCACCGCCAGGCTGAGCCTTTCTTGTTTATGTTTTTAAAAAAAAAAAAAAAAAATTTGCTTTTTTTGGGAAGCCAAATTGCAAGCGTCTCTGTAGCTCTGAACGGTTCACTGGTGTAACAAATTTATTCCTGAAAGATATGTTCATAGAAGATAAGTTTATTGTTTATGCATTTAAAACCAGACCAATCACACCGCTGGCGCTTTGCCTCTGCGTGTTGCAGCAGGTGGATTAAGTTAACCTCTTCGAGGATTTATTTGTAGACAAAGAATTTTCAGCACCCGGCTCTAAATTAGCAGTTATGGGGCCCCTGAAGCCCTGAGCGGGCCTTATGAATCCACTGACTTAATTTGGATTAAACAGAAGTGCAAACAATTTCTATTCATTTGTATCTTTTGGTTTGTTGTTGTAAAGACTAGTTGAGGGTTTAAAGAACGTTTCACTGGCGATGTTTTCATATGTTAACATATAATTACCCAGTTTTATTTTTACATTTCCTGTCTACTTAACATCTTTTAATACAAGGTTAAAAGACCGGTGGTGGACCGCCCTGATCACTGGGCTTAGCAAGTTTTCTGGGGGGAACCTCGATGTTGATACTTCTAAAATACAAAAAATGAACATGCACCACTAGTTTAATTATATTCCCTTTATCTATAATGACTGTATATCGAATGTTTGGTTTTTCAATGAAATTTATAAAGTATATCTTATTTCTTAAAAGACAGAAATTTGTTTTCCCAAGGCTCAAACATCTGTTTTTTTTAGAATTTATAAAACTACAAAATTTAAAAATAAAAAAGGTACAACAAAAACTGTTAAGTCTGCAGAAATTTTCCAAAGTGACTGAAAAAAACGTACACATTCAGAGGTCCTGTACCACATGAGCTTCCACACACAATGATAATTAGCATGAATTGGCCTCATGACTTCCAGCACGCTCATGAGGGTTTATAACCAAGGAATTTCAAAAGCCTTGATGTCAGACATATGTTAATGATAAATACAATCATATCAAGCATAATGAAAAGTAAAGGGTTTCATGGAACAACACAGGCACCACCTTTGTTCATGCTGACTGAACTGTGGTAACACCAGCCTGACTACATAGTAGTCACATAGTGAATAGAAAGTTTCATGCCGTCTTTGCTCACTTCCTCATTCATCAGTCTTTTCAAGCATGTCGCTTTCTTACTGTTGTGATAACGCTGTAATTTTTGCATTACAAAATAGGTGGCATTATCAGTTGCCTGGCTGACTTCATAAGGGTTAACGTGCATTTACCCTGCTCCTTTCAGCTCGACTACTCAAGCTGCTGGAATGCAACAAGTTGGCAAGTGGGTCAAGTCTGGCAGCATTAAATAAAGAAGATTATTTAAGTTGAAACCAACATAAAAAGTCAACATGGGACTATACATGGGGAATGATAATTTTGCTGTGTTTCAAAATACTAAGCCATAGCAGGAAAGAGACAAGAGACTATATCCTTAAGCAAGCCCATAAACAGTTCATTCCAATGGTTCTCAAACATTTTACCACTCACTTATTTACTTCTGTTTTAATAATACCTGTACAGATACAGCGGTCATTCACTCATTTCACTTTATTTGTGTAGAAACAGTACATTATGGTGTAAAGTAGCTGCTGCTCTGGAAATAGGCCTTTAAGCCACCAGGCAGTTTAAAGGAGCCAATCAATGCCTGGACTTTGTCATGAGGTGGCATAGCAGTAATTTAAGACATTAACAATAAAAAAAGACTAACAGAGCAAACTTTCTCCCACACAAACTTTTATAGACAAATAGTTTATATTTTATGCTGCAAATGAATTTGGACATTTACAGTTTGTTTTGTTTTGATGAGCACAGACCAGTGTGATTAGATAACTTTTTTTGTGTGTGTGTGTGTGTGTGTGTCATTTTCTCTACATTACAGATAATTAGCTAAAAAGAATCACCACTCAAGACAACCCAGGTGCTAGTTTTGCGGGTACCACAGTTTGAGAACCCTGGTTTTATTCCAACAAAAGACATTTAAAAAAAACAAAAACAACAAAGACTGAAAGGGGCCAACTTTTCGAGGCGGCGCTTAGTCTGTAATAACAACGTGACCTACATTCCATTGATAATTATGAGCTGCTGTGATCATAAAGTGGAAAACACAACGAGCAGGCATGAAGGCTGCGGGAGTTTCCAATCTGGAGTCTTTGAACTCACGGCCTACCGGAATTAAACCATTATGATTATGATTATTATTATTATCCTGTCTCATTGCATGACCGATTTAGCGTCGCTGACACATTGCATCATAACTGTCAACAAGTCGCAAAGAATCCCTTCACACTTATCTGCAGCAGAGGAAACCTCACTGACACCTGACTCTCACCCGCACAACGTAACAAACAGCATCAACTCCAACCTTGAAGATTCTGTTCTGATCTATTTAGGGAATAAGAAGTAATGAATATCTTACCTGCTATGTCCCAGAGCTGGAGACGGACCAGCGTTTTGCTGTCCCAGTTGATGACTTTCAGAGCGAAGTCGACCCCGATCGTCGCCCTGTAGTGCTGGGAGAAAAGCTGGTGGACGTAGCGTTTGATGATGCTGGTCTTCCCCACTCCTAATTCCCCGATGACCAGCACTTTGAAGAGATACTCCTTGCACTCTGACACCGAGCCTCCGGCCATGCTGAGACTGAAAGCTGTTAGCGAAACTTTAAGCAACTTCTGCTTTCTCGGTCATATAGCTGCGCTGACGGGATCCGGGGAGAATGGGCAGGTCAGAGAGCTGGGTCGGTCAGGGAGTCCCCCAGTCCGCCCCTCCTTTTCCACTACTTTCTAATACTCCGTTTTCCTCCTCCTCCTCCTCCGCCCTCCTTCTCCTCCCTCTGCCACACAGTAACCACCTGATAAGTCATAGGACCCGGAAATGTCGAGTAAGTTTGACATGCTTCTGCAGTGAGTGCCATGAACCTTTGCTGCTCATTATAATCAGTCACTTTTCTGTGCTCTCTGCTCCCTGGTAATCAGTCACTAAAGCTAAATCGTCTCCTCAGTTCAATGTTATTTTTATTTCCTGAATCGATAAGCATCATTATAGGACAGTTATGAGTCTATGACTCATACGTTTGTGTTTTTAAAAATTGCTTTAGAGCAAACTGAAAACTTCTTACAAAGACATTTAGAAATAATACATCTTATTGTTTTAATGTTTCTCCAGCTTTAACTTATGAGTTAATATTATAATAATTTCTTTATTTCTTCTCTATAATGGATGTTTTTCTGTTCTGTCCTTAAGCACAAATGATAAAAGGTTCACATAGTTCTGTGTTCCTGGTAACAAAACGACAACATAACCTTGATGTATGTTTTAAGGAAGATGTATTAAGAAGTTAATTCTGCCCAAATTGAGTGTACTCTGCCTTGTTGTATTTACAGTAAAGTCAACAAGGGACTATTCATGAGGGTTGTGTGATTTGATACAGAATTATCAGTTTTGGGAAATTTATTATGAGCCATGTGCACAAATGAAAATATGAGTTTACCAGTTCATGGCTTTTGGATATGATAACTACTTCTCAAGTCACGAATAAAATCAAAGCTTTTGTTTTCTCAGCTCTTTTCTTATGTTGACTTTTTATGGAGGACAAATCCCGCCATAATCAAGAATAATAGACTACTGTAGTAATCTCATAAGTTACATTTAACACCTGTTTCTTTAATGTTGGAAACATGGCTCAAATATAATATACATAAACAGATTAAAATGTGCAAATTGTAGCAATTTGGAAAGCAATTGTGGGCAGTGACCAGACTTCTAGATATAAATAACTTTTATTTTTACAGCATTGCTCATGTCCAGTTTACTCAAAACATGAAGGCCTATTTCACTCTAGATTCAACAGTGTTAAAACAGGTGGCACCTCGTATATTTCACACCAGCTTAAATCATTAAACAACTTACACTATTTTCGACTAAAAGCATTTGGAAATACAATACAGTTGCACTACAGTGTGTACCATGTAGTCCTTTAACTTTAAAATTATTTTCCATCTTAAAGATTTAAAAAAGTAAGGGTAAGAAATCTAGTCTTAATGGAACTACTTAAGTTTATAGCAAGATTTAAGCAAAACTGAAACATGTATAATCCCATTACAGAAAGCAAGAGGATACAGTTAACTCAAGTTAGCTTAAAAGTTACCAAAAATTCAAACACACAGCATCTGCAGACAGTTTCAAAATGTATAAACCTTTTTTTTTTTCTGTTCACATTCTAAATATATAAACATTTATCCATATTACAAACATACCACCTGTGAGAAAAAAAGCAATTGATGGCTTAAACAGTATTACAAACTTTGAGGGATTGTACAACTTGTACTGTGTTTCAAATACAATGACACAGTAAAACTTTGAAAAACGTGGAAAAATACCAGCGCAGCATGAAAAGAAAAAAACATTTCTTTTTTTTTTATCACCTTTCTTGCCATTAAAACTCATTCCTATAGGTCTAAAATTTAGTGTAAACTGTATTAATAGCAATGCCATGATCTACAATAACACAATCACCTTCATTGGATAATTTATATAAGAGTTAAAAACAGGGATTGGCACATAATATGTATATCATACAGCTCAAGCCTTCAACTGAATGGCAGCTTGTACCGTCATTTGGTGTTTGAGACCTTTTAATAATTAGTATGTAACTAACTATTAATGTTTGGCACATTTCTTAATATTTTATTGTAAAGTCTCACTTAGGTCTCAAAACAAAACTATTTGAGGTGACATGAACCAAAAAAGAATATCTTTAACACAGCTGAGATGTCTTAACTCATCTGATCCAGACAAGAATGAGACGCATTTATTCTAACAAAGATATAAAACTTCTCTTTTTATAGCAACAGATTAATTCATATTTATCATTTTTGGTATGTGTCTGCAACTGTATTTTTTTTAAACAAATTTGTAAGATAGTAAGCCTTCATCAGCATTTCATCGAGCAGACTCTATCAGCTTTATATTACATTAGTAGAAACTAAGGTTATCCAAAGGTTATGCTGATTCTCCCACTAATTTTAATACAAGAACAATATTAGGTTCATGGTTCCCAAGTAGTCTTACAGTTCAGAAGCTATTAAATTGCTTTTTTTTTTCCAACTTTAGAGAAACGTGGAGTTAAAACTCCAATGTCTCCAGTTTGTTTGTTTCATTCAAATGTATAAAAAAATAGTAATAATAATAACTAAAAAAAAACCTTGAATAACCCGGTACATTTTTTTTTAAATAAATAAGTTTCAACTGATTTAAATTTGTTAAATTATCAAAGGAACAGTTAAGTATGCATTATCAATCTACCAAATGGAAAGCCAATTTCAGCATTATTTTAAGGAAAAAACAAAAATTGAGCTCATATGCCAATCAAGTCAAACCCAGAAAAGTAAAACCCAGAAAAGTAACCCCTAGAAAATTAAAAATAGAAAATGTAAAATTTGCAAGAAGCTTGTAGTCAGGTACACTTTATATATATATATATGTATATATATATATATATATATATATATATATATATATATATATATATATATATATATATATATAAACTTAACTTTTGTTGCCCTCAACAAACTGAAGATGTTCTCCCATCTGTTGTTGAACCAAATTGTGATTTTTATGTACCCTTACAGCTCTATGTTTAAAATAAAATTGTTTTTCTTACAGACCTTTTGTTTGCACCATCAAACCAAAGCTATGTATGCAAAGCTATGTATATATATATTATGATGTCCAGTGTTCGTTTGGCTTGAAAGAAGAGGCCAGTACTACAAAGCAGGTTTTTTGTTTTAGCTCAACTATCTCAACTAACTCTTGGTCAGCCTACCCTTCCTATAAGATTGACAGATTTGATGTCAGGGAATCAATGACAATGAAGAAGCAGAAAATAAAGGTCAGTGTGTTCAACACAAATATTTATTAACTTGTCAATATCAATGCCACACCATTAAGGTACAAATTTATCATTGTATATTGCATTATTTTAATATGTCCCACATGCAAAACTGAACGTTAGAAGAAAATAGACGATTTTGTCGTTTATCAATTAATTTTTTTAGCAAGTCTTAGGTATTTACCCGTTTTCCATTTGCACTTTATGTGATCCTCATAGCATTTAATCTTTAAATGTAGCCTAAGTTTTATTGTAATTTTATTTGCCTCTACTATTTTATTTTCCTCTAAATAATTCAAATTGTCATGTGTATGATTGTAAGTAAACTTGTCTTGTCCTCTGTAAACAAAAGTTATTTTGATCATGTTGGATGAGGACTGAACATTTAGTTCAACTATTGAAAAATTCATTCTCAGAAGTTGAAATAGTTGGAATTTTAATTCATGTTTGAGCATGAAAGCGCTTCTGAATTTGCTACAGAAAGGCAAACAAGTCTAAAGTAAGTTGGTTTTAAATAAAATGCAAGTAAGTTAGTGTTAAAGGGAAAATGTTCACCCTGTTTTGTGTGTGTGTGTGTGTACTGTGGGATACTGTTTCAGCCCATTGTACCATGTACAATGGGCAAAGGTCCAAATTGCATATATTTACTCCAAATTGTTGAAGAATTGACTTCATTTGGGTCAATGAAGGTTTGATGGTGGTACCTGAAGCCAGACCAAATGAGTTCCACTCATCTAAACAGCAAGATCATGGAGCTGAAAAGTGAGAAATTAAATATGTGCATAAAAGAATGTTTAATACTCTCTTAACATGTTCAAAAGTTGGATGTCCAGTGTTTGCAGGGCAGGTGTTTGCTGTTATCAAGACCTGAGACAAAGTTGAAATATTAAGAAAATGATTATTCCACACACTTTACCCTAAATACTATTCAAGTTAAAATCATACACTCCAGGTAATGAGGTATTGTAAATATCCAAGTTCACTTTCACTCACTTAAGATCTACAACATCACATTATGTAATTAAAGATTATTTAATATTTAAGCAAAAACTTTGGATGACTGAGTCTTTGTGATACATATAGATAATATAAATTCTGGTGGGATGTACTTCATGAACAGCATCTCAGTGAAAGTAATTTAGAGAGAGACAGAAGACACACTGACTCATTCTTCAGTTACCTCTGTCCTTGTGATTTATTCACACATCTGTTGAAATCTTATCTGGAAGCCTAAGCTGCTTCAATAAGCCAATAAACCTGCTTCACAGCACAAGCCTCTGATTGATTTTGGCACTCTTCCTTGTAATTTTATTTGAAAAAACATGTGCAATAACAGCCTTTCCCAAAAGCGCTTTTACAGTAAATAATTCCTCATATATTTATCCTTAAACTTCTTTTTTTTTTCTTTTTTTGTTTTTACTCACCTACGAATAAAAGAAATAAACTCAAGCGAGCAAATCACTTAATGAAAAATTTGAAAAGTTGTTTGTGTGAATGAGGATGTTTCTAAAGAAATGTCCATTGACTTCACCGGTTCTGCTCTCACAGTGTTGAGGAGCTGTGTGCAAAGTTTTGGAGGATATTCGAGGCGTAGACCGAGCTACCGAGCATGGAATCGATGATGGGGGAGTCGTTCGCCGAATCCCCTGAACACAGCGAGTCTCTGAAGGGGGAGGGGGGAGACAGAGCCAGAGAATCTTCCAGAATGGTCTTATTTGGAGGTAAATCCTCACCTTCGCCTTCATCCCCCTCCCCCTCTTCCTTGGCGTCATAAATGTAGCTGTGCAAGAGGTCCAGCTCCTCATCCTCAGACCCTTCGTCCTCAAACTCCCCCAGTCTTGGGTCTGAAGGAAACTGAGAGGGTATCAGGCTCAAAGGCTCATTGGCAGGAATTTGCTCAAAGGAAGAGCGGCTTTTTAGTGCAGGGACATGAGAGCTTTGCGTGTTCAACAACGCCCCCTGCAAGCACTCGTGGGTGGGGTGTATGAAGTCGGAGGGCAAATTAGAGGCCGGCTCATCTAAATCAAATTCCAGTCCTTGTTGCGTCTGTTCCGAGCAAGTCGGAGTCCAGAGGGGGCGCTCTGCATCCCTCTGGTTGTCTTCCTCCGCCTTATTGCACGGAGGCTTGGTGCCAGGCGTGTCCTCTGGAGGTTGGGGGTCTGTGCCATGGTTGCCGGTGGAGGGCTCACAACTGTGGGGGTCGGGGGTGTTAGTTAGGGGCCTGATGACCGCTGTCTGATTCGAGCCGGCTTCCTGTTTCCTCACATGCACAGACAGTCTGTGCCACACATTCCCCCCCTTCGGAGGGTGTCTGGGACCTGATTCAGACCATGACACAGACTTGCCATTAGAACTATGAATGAAATAAAGACCCAAGTTACTATCAAAGGAAACCAGGAGGTGGAGGCAGAAAAAACAGCAAAACATAACAGCAGCAACATACCACAACAGGGTGATAGCATTTTAACATTTCTGGTGCATGTCAAAATACTTTTAATCACATAACTAGACATTAACAGCTTTGCTGTGAGAGCTAACTGGTGAGCCGCTAGGAGCATTACACGTTGTGGCTCAACAAACAGTGATTCATAATGCGCTGCAGACAGCATTATGATCCTCGTTTAAAGAATTAGGAGCCATCCAACTCATTTCTCAATTCCTTTTTTTTGTTTTGACTTTTAATAAAACAGGATGCATGCATTTGCACAGATTTTTTTTTTGTCCCTGAACTGGCCTGACAAAGACATACAGCTTAGCTCAAAATGAGCTTGGACTGGCTCTAATGTGATTAGTTTGAGGGGTGGTCAGGGAGGGTGTACATGCTGAGAAAAGTTAAATGTGAGGTTAATTCAGGATAAACCAAAAGCAGCAGGGTGGCAGGTCTCCTCACTGGAAGGCTGCAGTGTCAAAAACACCAAAGTGACCAGATAATCGAGGGAGTGATAAGTCAGTGGCATGCCTTAGTCAGGCAAACTGTTTTGTTGCTGGATGCAAAAAAATTTTCAAAAAAAATGTAGAACATCCTAGTCGTAAAAATTTGCTGTTCAAGAATCTTAAGTCTTCAAATCTCTATCTTGCTTCTAAGTAGCCATAGAGGTCTTAAACAAGAATTTCTCAAAAATGTCTAAAGGGCAGCAAAAGCTTTTCTTTGGACTTTGGACTACCATTTTTAGGAGAACAATTTTCAACATAAAAGGCAATTTTTTGGATGAAATTATTCAACTGCCTGTACATACTTCTTCATCAGACCAAACTTTAGCAAATCTGATGCAACCAATCAAGGTCTCTGTCTCTTATATTCAGTGATGTTTTATGGCATGTCAGAGATAAGGCTAAGTCTGGAGAATCTTCAACAACAACAAAAAAAATCTGAGAAGAGACCATGGCTTGGCACAAATGAGGAAAGAGGTCCAATAAGAAAGTAAAACTCCTGAACCTTCCAAGGGAGTCATGTTTCACAAGTTCAAAATTAAAGTGATGGTGGCTATACCTTCTAAATCTGGCAGAAAGATGAAGTCAGTAATGATTATCTACCAGACCTTTAAGCAGGCAGCTGGTGAGAAAAGCTCAACTGACTGCAAAATATCAATAGCAAGACCAGGAGGCAGCAGTAATTGACGTTTCAGTTTTCACTAAACACTGAGAGACTCCAAACTAACAAGTTTCACACAATTACTAAACAAAAAATATAAGAAAAGTCTAGATTTGTTTCACTTTAAGCTTTAATATCTTCACATAACAGTGGCCCTTCTAAGAAAGACACCACAAGAAGACTTGCTGTAACCATTTGGATGATTTATATCTCATGGAGAACAAGGGCATCGATTGAACACCATCTAACTTAAACTCCCACCAATGTGCAAATAAAAAGAATTCTACAGCATGAATGCCACAGCGTTCACACTCCACTGCCACAGAACTGAAGGAACTCTGACTCAGATATTACAGCAGTGACCCAATAAAAACAATCTCACACAATCCTCTGCTGAGTTTGCACTGATGAAAATTCTCTCACTTCGACATGATGGATGCTCTAAGCTAAAATTGAAATTGATTTACCCTACTTTCTTAGTAATGTGGCTCATAATTATCAGACCACTGAGTTCACTGAGATGACAGTTCATTTCAAGAACATCTGTGGATTCTAACCCTTGATGCCACTATGCATGCACTATTCAAAAAGGAAGCTCATCAGAAACACCAAACGTATTCTAGAGACAGGATTTCCTTTCTTCACATGTTTGTCTTTCATTTCCTCTTTGGATGCATGACCAGACAGGAAACAGTTAGCTAAGATTAAATTCAAGATTGTATCGGCCAGCTTGAACTGTGCATCCATTGACACCACAACCTAAAATGTTTTGGACAATTATGCCAAAGGTTACTTAGATTCCACTCAGTTTTTGTGATGTAAGGAGAGAGGAAAGTACCACTTTTACCCACAAACAGTACATGTTCGGGGCGATTGTTGAAGAGATAAAAGATGTACTGATGAAAAAGTCACAAATGTCAAAACATTGCAATTTCTAATGTGCTATGTTGAGTACATCACTACCCAATTCTTTGCAAGAAGTCTTGCACTTCAAACAGTTCAAGTCTGTTTACATAAAAATATATTATATTAATTGACATTTTTGTTTACAGTGAGATTTTGCAGTGGAATATTTTACCAAGTATCTTCATTGGCTCTGATTGAAGAGTGATGGTGTTGCTCAAACTCTAAGGTAAGCAGTAACTTCTGAAATGCAAGTTAACTAAAAATGACTGAATGGTTTTCCCTTCTTCCTGCATCAACAGGATAAATAAAACACACCTTAATATTGATGTCAGAGTTGTTAGGGCTAAGTGTTAGGTTGGACATGCCATCTTCTTGTTCCCCAAAGGAAGACTTTAAAAGGTTCATTGAAACCCTGGTGTTTTAGAAGCAAACTGGGAATGGTTTAAGGAATTAAGAATTTGAATAGCACGCATTGCTTTTTTGTATCTACTACAGTTACTGAACAGCCACTTTGTTGGATGTCAAAAATAAAAACAGCTCCACTGACAGTGCAGCCCTCCAGTAAAGAAACAAACCCCCTTGCCACAGCAGTTGCCAGCCTTGAATCTACGGTGCTTGTGTAGATGAGTAAAGGTTAATGTTAGGTAAGATGCATAGCAAGGATTTAGAGACAACACCTAAACATTTTAGGATCAGTCTCATTCTCTGCCCCACTCCTTACTTTAGTCACCTGTCCACGTGTCACTGCTGTGGAGCTCAAAAAAAGTTACATGCAATTCTGACTGACTGTGTAACATTTGTTCTCAAATAATCACTTACATGAAGAAAGGCCAGTTCGCTTCAAATCTGTCAATCAATCTCATTTATTGTGTGTGTGTGATATAATAAATTGAAGTCAATTTCATCATGAATATTTTAGAACTCAGGGGGAGGGGGATGCGTCCTGTGAAATCATTTATAAATATATATATATATATATATATATATATATATATATATATATATATATATATATATATATATATATATATATATATATATATATATATATATATCAGTTCCACATTATTAAGACTGGAGTGCCAAAAGTCAAATTGATATGATTTCACACACCCAAACTTTTTCAGAATTTGTTGCTTTACAGCCACAACCACAAAATGCATGTTATTGGATTTTTACAGGACAGACGAATAGAAAGTGCTGCCTAATTCTGAGGTTAAATGATTTTCATAATTCTTGAAAATGAAAGGATCTATCAGTTGTGGCATTCATCCCCCCACTCTTATTGATGGTCTCCTTGGTCAGACTTTCAGCTTTCATGGACAGCTTTGTCTTTATATGTTTGGAGTTTCCTCTTTTAAGTTTTAGATGATGAGTTAAGCTTGTGATCCAACTCTGCTGTATACTTTCCTCACAATTTTATTCCTGACCTCTCTGGTGAGGTCTGTGGTATTTGTTTCAAAGATCCTTAGAGGCCTTCACAAATAAGTTGTTTTCACAGAGTGCCTTAGTCTGTGACTTTATTTGCTAATTAGGCTACTTCTGAATGGTCATCCTGGATTTTTTTTATGGGTATTTGAGTAAATTAGGCTGAATCCAAATTGTACCCGAACTTTTATGATTCGCAAATGCAAAAAAAAAAAAGAAAAAAATAACATGTTTCCTTTTCTTTCTACTTCACTGTTTCACTCAACTGCATGTTGGTCTGTGACATAAAATCTCTCCCAAAATACATAGAAGTTTGTGGCACTAATGTAAAAAATGTGAACAAGTTCATGGAGTATAAACAATAACAGGTTCTACAAAAAGAACTCAAACTGTTCCACATACAAACTTACATACGTCATGAACATGGATGTAATGGCTTGATTTGTTTATAATTCATTAGGAAATATAAAGTAAGATTAATCTTAATTAATTAATGAATTAAAAACGTAGGTTTTTAGATATGTATTTGTCCACTCCGAACATAAGTGTCGGCTTCCCAAGTCTCTTTGACTTCCACTGAATGACCGTAAAGAGTTTAGTAAAGAGTAAAGAGTCAGGTAAGAGTTTGTTTTACAGAAGTTATTAACCAACAATGAACACTGCAATGGTTAAGTAAAATGAACTCAATCCAGATCTGAGAAAGAGGATTATTACTTCCAAGAGATTTATCTTTAAGGAATTTCTAAAAGACTCCTCAACTCAAAGCTATTATTTGAAATAGCTTATGTAAAATATGCTAAGCCAAATTTCATGAGAAGTTATCCAGCATAGTGTTGCGTTCGTGATAAAACAGCGGCAACTACAGCTGAGCAGTTCTATTACAGATGGACCTAAAGAATATGTTTTTATAAGAGTACTGCTCTGCATGTATTTCTGTTTTGTAGTTTCATAACATTTATCTCCATGATGATTTCATGCAAACTTTTCCCTTCGGCTGCACTTTATAAGAATTATACAAATCCATGACGTTTGGAAAAATAGCTGGTCGGCTTCTATTTTTCATATTTCTTTTTGGTGCTGAATTATACTGCAATCTCTCCGCCTCTAAAGTCAGAATTGGGATTTGAAAATGTCTTGGACTGTATGCAGTCTATCCTTTCCTGGGAGTTTCAGATAAATGAAAGCAAATTCCGACTTACAAGCTCAAAGGGAAGGCACCACTGTCTTCTAATTTGAATACATGTTACTGAACATGATGTAATTTTCCCGAATATCAAAAAGATTAGATACTCACTTGGCATTTCCAGAAATCGCCTTCTTCCGACGGAATATGTTAAAGAAGCTGTTGCTCCCGCACTGAGCCGCAGACTTCCCGTCGCCGACATGCATTCGCACCACGTCGGAAGTGGTGAAGGCGCTTCGGACGTTTCTCTCTGGTTTGGAAATGATAATGTACATCTTGGGCGTGAACATGCACCCCAGAGCTACTGTCACACTCAGGCTGACCGAGAAAGACGTGGTTATGATCTTGTAGTTTGAGCCGAAATAGATTGGCACAAAGGCAAGCCAGATGATGCAGGTAGTGTACATTGTAAAGGCAATATATTTGGCCTCATTGAAATTGGCAGGGACGTTCCTCGTCTTGAAGGCATAGTAGGTGCAGCTCATGATAAGTAGGCCGTTGTAGCCCAGCGGTGCCACCATGCCTACGTTGCTGGTGTTGCAGATGAGGTAGACCTCACGTATGCTTGGGTATGATTTGATGGGCTCGGGAGGCTCCAGAATAATGAGCGTTATCTCAAGAGTTAGTTGCACGCTGATAAGCACAAAGGCAATGATGACTTGGGCCCAGGCACTCATGAAGCGTGGTTTCCTGGTGCAGATCTTCTTCTTGCTGCCAGCTAGAATACGAGCAATCCGGTTTGTTTTTGTCACCAGAGCAGAGTAGCACATGGCAGAAGAGAGGCCTACCAAGAGTCTCTGCAGGTAGCAGGAAGCAACAGTGGGACGGGCGATTAATGTGAACGGACAGATATAACCCAAGAATATGCCTGCCAAGATGATGTAACAGAGTTCCCTACTGGAGGATTTAACCACAGGCGTGTCACGGTACTGGATGAATATGAAGGTGACAAAGGAGGTGATCAGGATGCCAACGCAGGAGAAAACAACTGCGACAATGGATTCCACATCAGCCCAGTCAAGATACTTCAGAGGCAGGGGCTCACAGCCTGAAAGACATTTACAGTACAAAGACTTATTAGCATGCTCATGTTCCTGGGAAACTTTTTTTTTATCAGCAATGCTATAGTCTTCTGGTATCAATTTGGCTTTGCAAGACATGAATATGTGTGTTTTAACTGCACTAGTTGCATGCTTGTCATCTAGCCTGAGGAAGAATATTGAAGAGCTTAATTTGGAGAAAAAAACTGACATCCCTCGACTTCCCCAGCTTAACGCACTATAAATTATGTGCTTCTGCTAATAGCATTAAAATGACTTCACTTAGAAGCCCACTTTTGATCTGACGCCTAACATGTCAAATCGTTGAAAATCTGACATTTAAAAGTAGTCCATGTTGGCTAACACTGAGAGAACATGCTTATTTAAAAAAAAATTTGCCATTCTAGATCATTTCAGTAACAATTCTAAAATAAAGAAACCCTTCAAAGTAAACCGAGTGCCCCTCTTTCTCTTCTCTTCTCTCAAAGTAATGAGAGTGAAAGGGAAATTTCTTTCTCAACACACTGGTGAAGTGTGTTCCCAGGCTTCTCATGGCAGTAATGGGATTTTACACCTGGGAATGGAGAGCTCCTCTCAACTTCATAAATTGCTGTCAAAACAACCTCCAAGATATAAGGTGAAGAGCATGGAGCAAGGAAGCGAGAAACATCACCTTTTTTTTTTTTTTAAGTAACAAGGAGCCTGAGGAAGCAATGAGAGGATCACCCTTCAGGAAGAAGCGTGATCAGTAAAAGTATGAAATAGTTTGTATTTTATTCCATCTACCTAATTATTCACATCAAGTAAAGGATTAGCCTGACAGGAGCTGAAACAGGTGAACAGTTATGGTTTTGTTCTATACCTTTTCTCACTTATATTCAAATTAAACCAAATATTTTCCTGTTTTAGATCAAACACTATTGTCAAAATGATTTTTATAACAGGAAAAAATAGAAAGAAATTTAAAGGTGACATCAGAAGAAATCAGGTAAGCAGTTTTCTGGGTGTCTAGATATCCAGTATATTTGACAACATTTTTACAGGTTAAAAGGAAATTCAATCATATGCTACTGATATCTGACAGGAATTTACAAAAAATCTGAGATTCCGCAGTAAATTACATTTAGTACATGTTTTGATCATACATTTTGTCTGATCAAAACAGGAAATATTTAATCTAATTTAATTCAATCTTATGTCAGACAATTAGAAAAGAAAAGCTTTTTTGCATCTTTTTATGAGCATATAAGGCTTGAAAATAGTTTGTAGCTAGACTTTCCTACCTGCAAGATCTTCGTCGGGCCACCATCCCAGCTCACAGGCCTTGCAGGTAAACTCATCTTGAACATACTCATTGTCTTTGCAGGTCGTGCAAATCCAACAGCAGCTCACTTCACCTTTCCTTATCACCTGGGCACAGACGGGGAATAGGTATTGTTTCAACCAATCACAATGCTAATCTAACCACCACATAAAGCACAGTACACTTTAAGAAACACAAAATTGTAATTTGCATCAAGGAAAATTTCAAAATCAGGTATTTTTTTTGGTGCATTTTTTTTTTTTTTTTTTTTTTGAGTCTAAGACAGTGTTTGGAAAACAAGGCCAACTGCTCTCTTACATCCGGCTCCCAGAGAGGCGGTTATGAGAGCTGTGACATGCAAAGCAGGGTGAGAAGTGGGGCAAGAAACAAAGCAGGTAGAGGAAGACGTATGGGGCAGCCAACAGAGAGAGGCTGAACCTTTCCTTCGGGACAGCTCAGTGTACAACAACAGAAACTATTCATCCCCACCAGACGCCAGTCAGGGCATTTCGTGAAATTGGGCACAGAACCAGTTTGATTACTCAGTGAGGCAAACTGGCCTTTTCCTCGTCCTGTTGGGGTAAATGTCCCAGTATAACAAGAATATGTGTGCTATATGGGACATAATCTAAAATTAAGAACCTTTTTAAGGTTACATCATACCAACCAGGTAAGGTTGTAATAAGTAGTCAAAACTTATTCATTTAATAAATGTAATTAAATTAAGTGAAAATATTTACTAAATAATTTTAACATATTCTTGTACAGAACCCTGGAAGAGTAAACAGTATATTTTATTGAGATGTACCACTTAAACTAATAAGTAATTTTAATCAAAAGAATATTTTATTTTGTATTTTATCTGTATTAATGATTTTGATGAAGGCACTTGACAAAATGTAATTTTTGTTGCTGGTTTCTCAATTGGTGAATGACGTTTTCATGACTTTATTTTTTGTGGTTTTATGATGTAATGCACTTTGAACAGCTGTGTTCCTGAAACAAACTTGACTGATTGACTTGATTTATAGCGTTCATACATTTTATCAAAAGCAATTTGACCTACATATATTTAGCTCCGTTTATATTGTTTCCCACAGATAAACTCTTGCACAACATACAGACATAGCCTAAGTATGGATGTTCAAAAAAGGCCTGAGAAGTTTATGTAAAGCAGATATTGAGTGATTTTGGACAAATTACACTTGTATTCAAGTGTAATTTGACAGCCGTGTCTGTTCATAAATTAATAAACAGAAAATGATTGTGCTTACTGTTAAAGTAAAACACTGAAAGAAAAACAGGAATGTGAGAGATATCTGACATCAGATGTCATCTGCAGTAGCAGCAACGGTCTCATGCACGACTTTCTAGAAAATGTGTGGCATCACTTTTGATTTGCGATGTAGGTTGCCTTTCATTGACAAAGCAAGAATCGTTTATAAAATAATTAGAATGCAACTGTCTTCCAAGCTCATCCTCTTCTGCTATAACAGCTATTTGCAGCTGCTAAATGACTATGGATTTCTTTCAGACTATTTTGATGAATCCCTGACAGTGTTTATTTACGGTTGCAGAATTCCCTTTACCAGGATTTGAATCCCTACCTTTATCTGTCCCTTGGAGCAGGGGTCGCTGCAGACTGAGCGAACCATCTCGCTGCCATTCATCCACAGCTTGTTGTCGTTGATGTTAAGGATGCCTTCATGCCAGGATCCTACATTTATGTAGTCGAAGCGATCCTCACCCACATTCTGGAGATTCATGATGTCATACCTGGAAAAATGGGGAGAAAAAGAGAGAAATGGCAGATAAGCGTTGGTATGAGCAGGATGAAGTTGAAGAGTGGGATGTAATTCAGAGAGATTAAACAGCCTTGCAACCATTTTGTTTGTTAAAATTTGGTTTTGCAGTTCGTGTGTGTGTGTGTTCAGGAGTACACGGCGTTCTCATTTTTAAAATGAGCCAGGATGTGCTTCACCTAACCTCACACTATTGTTGGAATGGGCCTGCTCTGTTTTCCAACTCTCAAAGAGTGTCTATTGTGCTGGAAAAAAAGAAAAGATGAAAGTGGACTGCCGCAGTGGACCGTCCGCTGAATCTGTTCCAGTCCAAACTAATTACATCCCTCTGTGTGCTCAGGCCCAGCGCACATGTATGTGCCTATGCACGAATGCTCCGCTTCTCATCTCCTCCTTTTCTCACCTGCCTGGGGTGTCTCCGTTTTCATCAAAGTAAATGTCCTCCCCTGACACTCCTCTGAAGGACGTCTTGAGCAGGTAGTCCAGCAGCTTGCTGCCATCAATTGGATCCATTGCCTCACAGAGTCCCGTCTGGCCCGGGCATAGCTCCTTATGCATATCATGAAGGCCATGAGCCATAGCGTAGATGGCATTGATGACAAAGCCCATCTTACTGTCTTGAACATAGTTTTCATACAAGCCTTCATTTCCTGTTGAAAGAAAATTTTAAAAAAGTCATGAAGTGCAAGCCTTAGAACTGTGGCGAAATCTGCTTCAAATGAAGGAAACAGGAATGAAAGCCATTGTCCTTTCTTCATTGTAAATATCAACATATCAAACATATCCATCCAAATTTCCACAGGAAACAGATTGAGAATATTTTGAGAGGAGTTTGCATACACACAAATCAGTGTAAAATAAATTGAGTTTTTGTTTTTTGTTTTTTTTTGCAAGATGTAGTAACTGTACAAGAAACGACTTCAGAAACAAAGCTAGTTGCACAAGTTTGAATTTCAGTTACATTTTCTAAAATGTTTACAGCATCACTACTAATGTGAACTTTTCTTTTTGAATCACAAATTATAATGCATTCAAATGAAAGGGAAATTAAATGGAACAGCCTTATTCTAATTGTATTTAAATGTACTTGAATAAAATGTACGACTTGTTTTACCCTCGTGAAACATCTAAATTGTGGTTCAGAATGGCAAACGGGTGAACTGTGCTCTGTGTCAGATGCATGCATTCACTCTAGAAACCACAAGGTGTTCCAGATCCACATAGCTGCCAGAGTGAGCCATTCATTTGTGCAGTCTATGAATCAAATCCCCTATTCCCCCTTTTTTTCTTTCTTTTATTTGACTCCTAAAAAAGCAGCTTGTTACTTCACATATCAGTTTGGCCATTGAAAATCTCAGTATGCATCATAAGAGTCTCAGAGATTTGTTGTTGTTTTCAAATTGGCCAAACTCATCTCATGCCTGTGAGGAATCAAACATAAACAATGTGCCAGTGAAAAAAAAAATTAACCTAACACTCACCACCTTGAAGATCTTTGGGATATTTAAACAGCGACACAGACAATGCAGAAAAGCAGCCGTGACTACAATGACTGTACATGTGTGAAGCAGTAAAATTCATGAGATTTTATTTCTTTTATTACAAAAAACAGGCTGTGCAATTGAATCAACTGAATGCAGTGGTGGTTGATTTTGATAAGAACAAAATTTACCGTGATCACCTTTGAGAAGCAAATGAAGAGAATATTCAGAAAGAGAAAAATAAAAGATGTCATTGTTCTTTTGCTTTAAGAGTTACTGCTTAAATGTTGCAGACCCCTGCTTTACCTCAAATCTAATTCAACGCAGCCCTTTTGGTTTTAGTTCAGAAACTAAAGCTGAACTTCTCTGGTATCACCTACCAGAGCAAACTTTTTTGTAGTTCTTGTTTTCCTGCGGATGCCCCGGAAGGCGACACTGGAATCGATACTGCCAGAACTCGGCGAACCAGGGGTTCCTGGTGTTCTTGTTGAGACGCAGCTTCAGGTAGTAGTCGTCGAAGGACTTCACGACCTCCGACTGCAGCTTCATGGTGATTCCTCCCTCTGCCTCCTCCTCATAACCCTCCACCACTTCATAACGGTCAGCCCATCCATCGCTGCAGTGACATGCAAAAAAAAAACAAAAAAACTTAAATATAAATCATAGTCATCGAGATAATTATGGTAATTATAGACAATAAAGCATCAACAAAACAGTAAGAATCTACCGCAGACAGTAATGACAGACTTTGCTTGTCACTGTCAGTTCTCCTTTTAAAATAGATTCTTGTTGGGTGTAATTTGTGATTAGTATCAGATTGATACAAGAACAAACATTTGCAAGAGCTCAGAAATTTATTCCTTCATTCGCTCACTCATTTCACCAATGCAGAGTTTGATACCACAGTTCTGTCCTGGTTTTATTCACAATGCTTTTGGTAGACTGATGGCTCAGTTTTACCAAGTAATCTTAAAATTGATATATTTTAATTCATACTGATAATGATTTGCTTTAAAGCAGCTCTCAAAGAGAATTAAAAAAAATAAAAAGATCATTTCTGTATTTGTCATTTGAAGGTCATGAAAAGCACTTAAATGTCAAAATGATATTTTGTTAGAGTTTATATTTTGGGTACAGCATGTCCACTTGATATTCACTGGTCCTGAATAACAAGATTATTAAGCTTGTTTTTTTTTAACTGTTTGACCTGAAATCCTGTTTTAGGTCAGTTAGGATGGAACTTGTATAATATTTTTTGTTTTATTAAATCATTATTTCCACATGAAGATGGTATGATGTAAAAACTTGTGTAGAAATGTATGAGTTTGACAATCTGCTGCAACAATTTCTAAGTCAGGAAGGCTGAAATCTCACTGCCTCAGCTGTTACTGTTGGTTTTGGAAAATCTTTCTTGCTGGCTTGCTCGCTTGCATAACCCACTGAGCCTGAACGTCTATCCTATCAAGCTCATTTGGATATATCTGGCCAGTGGGCTCCAAAAGAAATGAAAAACATCAGTGAAAGTGACACTGAAATACAAATTAACAGACGGACAACGCCGCTAGAGGCTACCTTTTTTCTCACAGTCTGAGCCAGAGAGTTTTCAGCTCCTTGACTCCCTGTGTCTCTCTGCCGTCCTAATGTTAGCTTCGGGGTCCTGCCTTGAAATACCTGGACCGTCTACAGCTGCAAACCAATTAAGTGCAACTCACCATGGAACCAATTACCTCACACGTTGTTCCAGGTGAAGGATAAGGACACAAACATGTCTCTGTGAGTTCAGCTCAGATTCTCTGACCTTTTTGTCTACAATTACTGCCAGTCAGGAAAACGGAGACAGTCAAACTAATTGGCGAGATTGTGTGGGAGACGCAACGAAGCCAAGTGTGGGTCTTATCAAAGCAAAAACCATGCATGTATTTGTTCAGCTGGAAAAGGGAAAATTATGGAAATTATTTTAAAGGTAAAGCTCAGGTTATTCAGAAGTTGACTCTGATGTCTGATCCTCTGATCTTTTCATCTTGTTAAAAACTGAACTACCACAGTTGATCAAACTTTTCTTAAATATACTCTGTAGTCATCCCATTGTGCAAGATCAGACACATTAGGTATGTTAACTATGTTCCAGTCAAAAATGTTGCAACTTTGGTCTCGAGAAAAAAAAATCCCTCAATCCAGCATCTACAAAACCAAATCACAGTTCGGTAAAACGTTAGACTGTGACAAGACTGAGGCTTTGAAAATGTGGTCTCTGACTGGTCTGCAATGCCACAATGCTGATGTATGTGCCTACATAATAACATCCATCCATCCACTTTTTTACACCCTTATCCCATTGGGGTGGGTAGGGGTGCTGGTGTCTATCTCCAGCTGTCAAAAGGCAAGAGGCAGGGTTCACCCTCGACAGGTCGCCAGTCCATCGCAGACATAACAACACATGGTTTCCCCCAGAAAACTTGCTAAGCCCATGGCTGGGGCACTAGGGCGTTCATTCATTCACCGGCCTAATTCAGTTGCCTATCATGTTTTTGAGTTAAAAAGTGTTTGAAGTCGACAGGAAATTTGAAAATATCACTTGATAATTATGTGTTATTGTAAGATTGATGTTTGAATATTGACTATAAAGTCTTAAAAATGCAAACATTTAAAAAAAAAAACTAAAAAATTAGCTGTGCTTAGCCTAGTGGGGGCCCAAGTAAAGCCTGGTGGCCCACCAGGCTTGTAATACACTGTAACATTTATATATATCTTATAAACCAAAAATCATAACTGGGTTAAACATTAACTTGTTCTCAAAATGGTCAGCAGCCAGACAAGATCTAATCAAATATTGTCTGTTGCCTTTAAAGTTTAGTGTAACAGTCATTCTACAAAAGAGCATAACCTTGCACAATCCTACTGTGTGTGTTCTTAAATGCCAATGAATAATCTCTGTGGCTGATGTGCCAACAAGATTTCCTGCATTTCTGCTGACTGTTTAAAAAGAGAGTTGATGTGACTCACCACTAGAATTCTCCAAATTGAGTTAAGACTCAGAAACACGTGAACGTCATTGGGTCATTGGTCACATTTCCTTCATTCTCTCTGAGTCAATACCACCTCTGTCACTCCTTCTCTTCTTCAGTAGAAATGGCACAAAAACAAGCCCCAAGTTATCATTTAAGAATGTAAAGCACACCATAAATACATCAGCGTGAAAGGTTGAAGGCATTTAGTAAAGCCTGTGCTTTGCAATTTTATGTTTTGGTCTAAGTAAAGAGAAGGAAGCAGGCGGTTCTAAAATAAAGACAGTGAGCGAAAGAGAGGCAGGAGGAGTGCTGTTCAACACTCCACATGAATAATTCACAGAGCACTGAAGACATGCCTGACTGTTTCTCACAGTGCAGTTTGTGATAAAGTGAAATGACATTTCTTTCTTCTCACAGTTCTCTCTTTGAGAATATTCCTGTCTGGCAAAGGTCCAAACAGCTCATCAAAGCTCACCGTGCCCCATGAGGGCTGCCTAATGGGACCAAATCTGATTTACTGTCACCTCAATGTTCTGCACCTTCGCGCTGCATATTTGAATGGTCCCTCGTTACATAAACGCAGTTGGGCATACCAGAGAAACACCTGTTTGAACGGATTAAGTGTGGCATTAGCGACGCAGATGGTTCCACAATGACAGAGAGCCGGAAGGTTTAAAAATAAGCAAATCTTACCAGAAAGGTAAGATTGATACTTCAGGTATTGTAGAGCAAAAATATGCTGTTATACAATGGGAACTTTTCACCTTTTTCCATTTTTGACCTGAATTGTTGAAAAGGTGAATTCATTTTGCACCTTTAGTTTCTAGATTAGTCAAGGAAAAGAAAAGGCTGAACTGGATAACTGGGAAATGGAAATGTATCATTGTAATTCCACAGCTGACATTCCAGGAATGGTGTCAGAAAGCATAAGTGAAGATTTCTGGATGGAAGCGATGTGTAACAGACCACAGTGTTTGACATTCAAACCAGGCAGAAAGTGAAAAGGTATAGTGCATCTGTAGAAGGTCATTTAATGGTTTTGTGAACATGCTTCATGAACACATGAGAAAGCATAACAACATCATCAAGCGCTCATACATGAAATGTGTTGACTTCTAATGTGGTCAAACACAGGGAAATTTTTACAGATAATCTGTAATTAGCTGCATTATAGCTCCTTCAGCAGAAAACAAATGTGTTTAAATCACTTAAGATGGATGAAGGATAACATTTGACTTCGATGATTGCAGGTTTTTTGACATTATGAATAAATCCTGATTGTCCTCATTGCAGTTTGCCAAAAAGAAATTATGCAACCAGATTATGTAACGGACTGCATTCAGTCAAATACAGAAGATATTTTAGAATGATAATAGTTTATCGTTGTGCATTTGAAAGCCTTTAACTAAGCCAGATTAGTGGGACAGCAGCATAAAAATGTACAAAATACATATCAAGATGGTGTTTTTCAAATGTCTCATGTTGTTGCTAAAAGTCAGCCTTGATCTCAGTTTCATCTGGCACTTGATAGATTTACTGACACATCATCATGTGTGCCGTTGCTTAGATGAGAAAAACACATGTCAGCAGCTTAGTTTATTTTACAGAACTGAATGAAAACCGTGGGAATCGAGGACTCTGTCAGATCATCTGGTCCCAGTTTGAAAGTACACTTGTATATTTACAAAATCATAAATTAATTGGCAGGGACGAGATTTAATCACATGCACCGTTTTCCTTGGAGGACGACTGAGAAGAGTTGCTTTAGAAAACTGGGGTAGGAGAGTGAAGACTTCCTAAATTTGCTATGTGGATTTAAATAACAAAACTTGTAAACATTCTCAAATTGGAACAATAATTAGGTTATTGTTAGTGGGAAGTATAGATGCCAGTTTTAAAGTCTCTACACTGGCTCCCTGGAGCTCAAAGAATAGACTTTAAAATACTGTTGTTAGTTTATAAATCACTGAACGGTTTAGCACCTTTAATTTAGCACATTAAAAATCTGCTGTTGTTGTATCATCCTTCTAGACCCCTCAGGTCTTCTGGTTCTGGTCTGCTCTGCATTCCCAGAACCAGAACCAAGAGAGGAGAAGCAGCATTCAGCATCTATGCACCAAAAATCTGGACAAAACTTCCAGAAAACTGTAAAACAGCAGAAACACTGACTTCCTTAAATGATTCAGATCAAATATTTACATCAGACCAAGACAGCCTGAGTAAATTTGTTTTTAAGCGTTCTTCACTGTGAACCAACAATCAATAAACATGTCAGGTGTTCATGGCAGGGTGCTGGTATAGGACAGAATTTGCGTTGAGTTGTCCAGGTCATTACATCTCCAGAGAATTACACCATCAGTACGATGTTGGACTACCGGGACTTTGCTCTTTTTCTGAAATTCTGTGTTAGTTTTACGCAAGAGGGAACACAGTGAACATCTTCCAAAATGTTCTCCTTTTGCCTCATCTGTCCACAGAGTATTGTCACAGAAATCTTGGGGATCATCAAGGTATTTTCTGACAAACGTGAGACATACACAACATTTTGCTAAGTCTCTTGTCCTGTGTTAAAGCAATAAGGACTACAATGCTTTCGATTCTGGTCCTTAAGCCCAGAACTAAGATGCTAATATCTTGCAACTTTCAGATACATCCCTCAGCACAACAAACCTACAAGCTGCAGAATAGTTAGTTTCCAGGAGTAAACCTAAACACTTCTGCTTTTGTCACCTCCTGGAAATCCCTTGACGTTGCTCCTGAAATATTTTTGTTGTGTTAGGGACTCCTGGGAAGTTTCACCTTTCACTTGTTCTCCATTTGTTAATGGATTCCTCAGTGGTTCAGTGGAGTCTTAAAGCCTTGCAGAAGACCTTGTAAATAAATCTTGGATTGCAAGGTCACATTAGATTTTTTTTTCTCTCAATAAATTAAAAGCATCATTTAAAAACAGTGTTTTGTATTTACCTAGATTATCTTTGATGAAAAAAATACAAATTTGATGATCTGAAATATTTAATATATATTCAATATAAGGAAAATTAGCAAAGGGAAAATACATTTTCACATCACTGTAGATGTGACTACCTGTATAGATTTGTTTGAAGTATAACCATAGCCATCTTTCTTTTTTGCAAACTCAATGCTCACCTTCTCTTTTCTTTCCTTTCAGTTCTCAGATCTTTTCAAATGGCTTCATTCATTCGCTGAACACACAAGGTCGACACAGAATGTAAAAACATCTAAGACTTTCACAATTTTGGACATGTGTCATTGATAAAGTCAACTAAATATGTAAAAAAAATTGTTCGGTTTAGTAATATTGTTCTGTAGAAAAGCCTCGCACCCACGCACTTTGTTCCAGTGGCTTCTGTCTGCACAAAAAGCCTTACAGCTTCCACTAATCAGCTTGTGACAGCTATGTCCAGATGCGAGGCCAGGGAGCTATTTTTGATCCCTTCAATGCCGTGGAGCCACTTGGAGCACAAGGCATCAATTAGAAAGCGAGATGCCCTTGACAATGTGTGGCTGATCTCAATTAACATCATAGCTGTGATAAAAATATCCAGGTGCAGCACATTGTTCTCTACAAGCGAAGTCAAATAAATTAATCAATATTCACCCAACATAAATTAAGATTCAACTGGTGTATTTAGAAACAATTCCTTTACTGCAATACATTCCTTACTTATTGATGCATGTTTTTGTACTTATTAATGGGACATTTTCAGCCATGTCTGCTGAGGAAGAGCCATTGTGTTGGCTTCTGTGAAGCTCCACTGACAGAGCGCTTAACGGATCTGCAATGCAATGATCACACCAACTTTGTCAGGAGGTCAAACAATGTCTCCATGGAGACTGTGGTGTAAGCAGCACACAAGTTAATTTTTGTTTGTTTTTTCATGCTTTGGTTAAAAATAATCCTCTCTGCAGACATAAACTAGAATGATTTTCATGTGGAATGCCACAGAAAAATCTCAAAGCACCTAAGCTTCCTACACTAAGGAAATTCTGAGTTAATAAACTGGTTTCACACTGTTTGTATTTTCTTTTTTTTCAGACAAGTCTTAAATGAAGTAAACAGAATAAATGGAAATAGTACACTTAACCCATTATTACTTGTCTTTGTGAGGTATTAAAGAATGTAAAACAGGAAAATTAGAAACAAAACTGTGTTTGTGGCATTGGTAATTGAATATCAATCCAAAGTCATTCCAAAGTTTGACCCTTTATATTGTGTTCATAGGCGTATAACATGGCAGAAAGGTCACTAATGTTAAAAGAGTGTTTTGTCTTCCACCAGATAATTGCAAACAAAATAAATAAGACAGACAAGAAATCTCAAGGCTGACATATTTCTGAAGATTGTGTGTCTTTTTTTTTTCTTTTACAAGAGTTTGTAAAGTAACAGGACTCAAACTGCATAATTTTACATTTTCAAAAGTGTTGAGGTCAGAGCTATTCAAGATGCCCACTGTTATCCGTCTATCGATGTTTGAAGTGTGTTTAGGATCACAGTCCTTATGGGTAATCCAATTGTGTCCATCTTTCCCAAACTATCAGAAATTGGTTCAACTGTTTAAGGACTGTCATTGTTCAAATCTATCATAAATCATAAACTGGAATCTCATAATGTACTGTAGACATTTTAATATTTATTGAGTGTGTTCTACTGCTTCAAAACCAGCATATTTAATCTTCACAGAAATGTGCAGCAGACATGTAGGTGGAAGACAAATAATCATCAATTATCAAAAACCCTTAATGTTAATGAACTTCAGTCTGATACCTATTTTATAAACTACTGGATAAGTAAAATATGTATCCTGTAAAGCATGTTAGTGCTTTTATTTTTTTAGCTAATGAAGTGCGTATTCGTGGGATTCTTAAATTGAGTTATGTAACAAAAACATTTTGATTTTTTAATTATTTAAAAAATGATTTCATTCTGAATATTTTTGAAACATTTTATTGAGAAGGATGGATTGTGCTTGGTAAAAAAAAAAAAAAAAACGTGCAGAGCTTGAAAAAGAGACCCATTATTTCATCATTACTTTCAGTGCTATTGACAGAAGGAGCCTCTCTCTTTGCTCATGCCCCGCTATTTACCAAATAACTTGTGTCGAGACGCCAAGAGGGAAAATTTGACATCCCTAGTGCTCTCCTTGAGATGGTGAGAAGATGAGACACACAGAAATGACTAGATAAAGGCAGTAAAATGTGTCCATTCAGAAACGCTTCTTTTCCTGTAGCCCTGAACATTTTATGATTCTGTCTTGGAGGAAAACGCCAATCTCCTCTTACACACAGAAAAACAAAAAAATAAATCATTGGTACAGCTGAATGCAGCTGGTACATACAACTCAGATTTCCAGCTTTTTCCTTACAGATAAAGAGTCGTGCAAATCGTAATGACGGGTGTCAAGCGAGTCAGTGTCCTTTTTGACAGACTAAACAAGACCAAAGTCTTGAAAATTGGACCCCGACCAAAAAGCCACGCATGTAGGAGAAGGAGAGAATTGAGCACTACATGTGGAAAAGCAGCTTATGCAAATGGTGTTTAGTAATAACAGCACAGAAGCAGCATTTGAGAGAGAGAGAAAATGAATGCTTCTAATTGCAAGAGAGCAGGCAGGCAAATGAGTGGGTGGATTCTCTTCATGCCACCATTCAGAAACTTGGTGGTGGGAAGCGACAGAGGAAACAATAACAAAGGCCACTGCACAGATAATGTATAGCTGGTTTTGAAAAGCCGCACAAACTAAAGCTCAGCAGACAGACGTGAATATCACCATCATTTCTTTTTAAAATGGAGCGGGTGGAAAATTATTATTCCGGATTCAGAGATTCCTTGTAACATCTTGAACTGCAAAATAAGCATAATGATGTTGGCCCCAGGGAACACTATTTAAATATTTGTTAAGATGCAACAACATCTCACAAACATGTTTTTCCGCTCTCACAACAAGACAACTTTGAAATAAATGAATTCCTGAAATGAATTCCTGAAATGGATTCCTGAAATGGATTCCTGACATGTTTTCAAAAATGCCAACATGAAACTGGGTTTGACTCCTCCTTCCTGAATCTGGTGTAATTTACAGAGCAAATGTTAGAGGGGCCACTTTCTCATACATATCTCCCTTTTTTACTTGCTTTTGCAAAAATAGGCATTAAATATAATCAGATGAGCTGGAAATTAATCAAATTTTGACCTGGAGAGACTTATTTTTATGACATGGCAGTAGTTGAGTCAAGGTTTAAATTACATTTGCGAGGTCTTGTGAAGCATTCACAGCTCTTAAATGTTTTAATTTCTTCTTCGCTTATAAACTACAAACTCACTGCATTTTAATTCCAATTTATTTGAAGGATTAACACAAACTAGAAGTAAAGAAGCAAGGTAGAGATAAAATGAAGCATGGCTTCCTAGCTTTTACACCAAATAGTCAGAAAAGTGAGGTGTGCATTGATCTATTCAACCTCTTATCCTCTGATACCCATAATTAAATCAATAGCGTTATACATCACCTAACAAATGAATAAAGATATTAATGTGTGCACAGCTGTTCTTGGAAGGGTGATTTTGAAATCTGGGGGAACTGAGACATCTCCACTTCAAAATTTGTTGACACAGAACATTGTGACAGTAAAATATGAGACAGATAATCTGTGAAAAAAGCTAGTTCCTCTGCGTTCTCCCTGTGGACTTGCTGTTCGCTACAGAGATACACTGCTCTATCTGAAACAACCAATCAGAGCCAGGAGGAGGGTGTTAGTGCTGTTGATCAAGCTTGTGTACATGCTGTGCACAACCTCTCTCTTTCTCTTTGCTACTCAACAGTTGGGTTCACCAAAACAGAGGCTTCCATGAATTTTCAGGCGAGTTAGCATAGTTGCAGTTTTCCTGGAACAGTAAGTTGTTTGTATAGCATTAGCACATTTAGTAGCACATACACAAGGTTGATTGACAGTGCTAACACGCTCCTCCTGGTACTGATTGATTGTTTTTGACTGGGAGAAGTGCATTTCTTCAAAAAGCAATAGCAGCACTGGGAGGAAGTGGAGAAGTGCAATCTTTTGACAAATCATTTGTTTCACATTACTCTGTCACAACTTAACATTTTCCTTTTTAAAGCTACATACGGTAGATTTAATTACTACACAAATCTGATCTAAATTATATTCATGTTTGAGATTTTTATTTGTTCATTTTCCTTCCACTTCACAAAGTTGCACTTAAAGTTCACGGAGCTTGTGATATTTTTGCCAGGTACTGTTCACTGTATAAGGGGGGGAAAAATAACACTTAGTTCCTATTATCAAGCATATTAGTTTGATAATGTGCGTCACAGATCTATCGCTTATAGTCTCCAACGACTCACATTTGGTAAAGATGCTGATATGTGAAAGAAACAGAATCTAATTTGATCTGTAACAATGCACACTGGGAGCCATTGTGCATGTTGCTTTGGCACATCGCTAACAAGTGAAAACTGTGTGGCCATCTGCACCATCACGCTGAGTGGCTCACATTTCTTGTCAAACTAGGTCTTTCATTCATACAAAGCATAGTAGCCTCGTTGACCTGCTAAAAAAAATACATTAGGAGGCTTCTGATTTTGTCAGGCCGGCCTTTCATTAGCAAATGCAATGCATCAGGAAGGTCATCACTGATATTTCTGTTTCTTTTGTAAATTTATATGAGTCAAGTATAAATTAACGTTCTTGAGTACTGAATGGGGCGGGTCGATCTGAAATAGTCTGAAATTGATATCCACTGTATTATTTAAAATATTTTTCAGTCAGTGAATACAACTTGACCTTTTTTGGGGTCTGTTTTTTGCTTGCACCCCCTCAGTTAATTCCTGTATAGAAAAAAATATAATAAACTGCCATTTAAGATTTGCATGGTGCATAAAAACTGCCCACAGTGGAACTGCAAGTTTTGGTTTTGGATTGTTGCTGCTAGCATTTTCCACTTTCCCTGCAAAGCAAAAAACAAATTTCTAGTCTGCTGGGAAGCATTTAATCTTTGAAAACAACTGAAAGCCACAGATGATAATCTAACAAAATCTCCATCCTCAGCTCTCTTATCTTCTTCCGATTTCTCTGTTTCTGTCTTCTCGTTTTGTTTTTCTTTTTTTATAGTCTATTTTTATCACCAGTTACTCTGCAAGCTCTCTCGATCTGAAAAGTTCCAAATCCACACCTGAAGAATACCAATATTTATCTTCACTTAGTCTTAAGTGTCGACCTGAGAAACCCCCGACAGTCTTCCACATGTGTGAACCAAGTCAGTTTAATGTGTTTTATTTATCAAAACCATTTATATCATGTTAAATGATATGTTATATCAGGACATAACATATCATGATATAATGGATCACACAGAATAAACTATCTAGATCCTCTCCTTTACTGACCAGTCAGAGAAAGCATGATTCTGCCACCACCATGCTTCACCAGGGCAATAACTTTCTTTCTTTCATCAATGAATGTATTCTTTCCCTGCTTTCATGAAGGTCATGTGTGTGGACTTTACCATACCATGGGTAGACTGACTGTTTCTCCCACTAATGCTCTACTTCCCCAGCTTGGTAGACTTGCAGCTGTGCAGTACAATTTCCATTTGTAGATGGGAAACTTGCAAAGCTTGAGATATTATTTTATAGCCCAACTAGTCAGCAAACTTCACAACAGGTATACCCATAACATTTTTTTGTCTTTTCCTTAGACCTAATAATGCTGTTGCTACTTTTATGTTTTTCAGCCAAGCTATCTATAAGTAAAAAAGTTTGAAGATATATATTTTTTTCCATTTCTAAGTTGTGCTCTTCCATTGAATTAGAAGGTAGACATTGACGTTTGTAGTTTCAAGGTGACAACATTGAAAACGGTTCAACACAATATGCTGGGACTGGAAGTTCCTCTCCCTCTGTTCATACCACACTGATAGCTGTTTCTATGTTTGGAGTCATAAAGAAACTGAGAGAGCTGGCTGACACAATCATCTCTAAAAACATGGAGAGAGAACGAGAAGAGACTCCCGGACCACAGAGAAGCAGAGTGGATGGAAAAGGTTGAAATCAAGGGATGAAGTGGGTCGAGGATGACGCCACATACAGCCCTCGTCTGAAGAGCAGGTTAGATGAACAGCAACAACAAAAAGCTCTCACATTCAAACCACTCTCACGTTCCCACTTGCTGTAGTGTTTTTGTCTGCCTCTGTGGGGTTCTGATCATCACAGTGAGCGAGATGAGGATGAAAACCACCATACTGATAGCATATGATGATTTCACCCTGATGCTCTGAATCAAAAGCTTTTATGTTGCTTCATTTGGTGTATTGCACTTTCTTGGCACAGCAACAATTGAGATAATGTCAAAGAGATGCAAGCTTCAATATGAAATCTCATTTTATCAGTTGTGGAGCAAAAGTTGACTATTGGTTTAAGGCTGGGACTCTTTTATTGCTAGTACTGATCCAAAACATTTCAGTTCCAATAGTTGTCGATATGTAAACTTGATCTATTGTTTGCAATGCTCTCAGCACAGAGTGGCACATTACACATCCTAAGTAAAATAAGATTGTTAAGATCAAAACTACATTTATGATTTCACATCTCAGTTGTTCTACAAAAGTTCAAAGCTTAAAATGACCAGCTGTCATTTTAACAACTCATGACAGTTTCTGTGATTCTGGAGTATGAAATCTCTTGTACACAATCCATCAACTCTCATGCATGAAGCAGCAGGATTAAAATTTTCATGTCATCCACCATGTTTTTCTTTTTTATGGCATTATCAGACAAAATAATAGGAATTCACTATTTGGCCATTTCGTGTCTGCTTATCATTTCCTCAAATGATCTCCTGTATGAACTCCATAATGCCAGTCCATCAGAAACACATCTATTCAGAGCACATTGAACTGAACCTGAGCAATGTTTTTGGCAATTTACCAGGTAAATTGCCAAAAACCAAATACCTGTCGCTAAGTCAACAGAATTAGCATCAGATAGCAAATCCTTCAGGTAATATTAGCGGGAGTGCTTTAATACGGTCCACTTGGAAAGATGACAAAAACCTAAATTCCTCTCCACATTGATGAGTTGTTGATCCAGTGTACAAACATTCCATTAAAGGCTGTTTCCAAACCTTAATTTTCAAAGTTGAACAAGTTGTTTTCAGCCTGTGGCTCTTCCAGTTCAAAAATATTCAAACCACTAAGGTTGCTGGCGCTCAATGAACTGCTTTCATTTGTTGTTTAAAAATAGTTTCAAAGCACAAACATGTTTCATGGACCGGGTTTGCTTGATTGAAGCAGTGATTTCCCGTTACTTTTTAAGCTGATATTTTTCAAAATTACAATCATACTGGGCTGTTATTCATTTGCACTCCATGTTGTTCAGCTGCTAATTTATCTGTTTATGTGTGTGCAGTCAAGTGAAAAGTGGTACCAGGGGCTTTTTCACCAAAAAGCAGCAACTGACTACAACTGGGAACAAACCATGTCAGGGGACACAAACAGTGGCACTTTCACATAGCTGTAGGATGTTACCATTGTTTCAAATGTTCCTATATCCATAATTATTGGTTAAACTTCAAAAATCTGGTCTTAACTTAGAATGTTGGACTTTTTTGCCTCTTTACCAACTGTATGCTATCAGACTGAATGTCCCTTGTTGCTTTATGCAAACGTAACACACAGAACAAGCCAAAATGCACATGCACACATCATGTGAAGAGGCTCCCTGTAGGGTGAAAGCATAAATTAGGAAGACAAGCTCCCGTTGGTGAGCTAATACCTACCTGCCAGCTTTATTTGGCCACACACATGGCATAGCATCTGTGCTGGTCCAGACTTGCTCTGTCATTTTACAGAGCACTCCTTTCTATCTCCTTTTATTTTCTGTGACCTAGAAGTACTTCTTCCTCCCATGGAGACTTCCACAAAAAGCTAAAAAAAGATTCACTTTTTCCTCTCCTATGGAGGAAAGAGAAAGGGACACATATGGGAGCTAGTCTGAGAGTGTCTTTACAATAGATAATTTAGATGGTATTCAAACAAGGAAGACCGCGCTGCTAAGAACTAAGCTATGCATGGTTGCATTGGATGTAGAAATATAAACAGGCAGCTAAGAACGCCGATTGAGTCCCCTTCAGTTCTGCTTATGGGAAATAATACAAGGTATGAAGAAGGGATAATCAAAGATGAAGACAATGACAAAAAGATATTCTTCAACATGAAAGGTTTGGATTAGATCAAGTGATCTCTATTTGTATGGAAATACTAAGCATAATTAAAACTCTCAATGAAAATATTAATCCTGATTCTCATCTAAATGTTAATTTAGTTTTAGACAAGGTACAAGAGCCTCACGCTTTTATAAAACATGATGAATGAGAAGTTAGGGTTTATGTACAGGGCAGTTTTCATGGGGAATGAGATTGTATTCTGCAATGAGCACCTATTCTTACTACCCCCTACTTCCATTAAGTTAATGGAACAAAGAATTGCCAACTTTGGTTTTCTTCAGTGTTTATCTCCGTCTCAGTCCCTAGCTACCTACAAATCTCTGAAAACATTATGTTTGCTCTATTGTTTCTCCATCTTTTCCCCTTTCAGAAGTTCAAGTCATGGCAGCATACCTGCCTGTTGGAGTGCAGAAGTTAAAATTAATTTACTATGTTTGTTTTTTCTAAAAAACAAAACTTAAATATCTTATGTCAAATACAGAGCCTCAAAAAACTCAAACTGGTTTCACACTGACAAAATATTTCTTATTTTTTGAATGAGAATCTAAAATGAAAGAGAAAATAATGTTCTGTTATATTCACAGCATGGTGTTCTAATCCATAGTTTTTATGTTCTGCAACATGTCATCTAATTTACTCATTGCATCTAGCAAAACAGTCTAAGATTAGAAAATTAACAGCACAAGAAAAAAAAAACTCAAACCACTGCCTGTCTGTCTTAATGACATGGCACAGCTAAAACAACAGCATTGTGAAAACTTGAAGTTTGTCCCAAATTGATGAAAAAGCAACGACCAAGGTGGTCAATAAAGCTGCCAAGAGGCTGACAGTCGCACCAAGAAAACTGAAGAAATGTCTGTCAAGTACTGGATGTGTTCCTCAGCATGAGACAACACCATCCTTTGTGTCTATTTATCTGAAAACAGAGGAGGGCTTTAAAGTTGAAATCTTTTCTTACAAGTGAAACATTGAGAATTATCAAAAGTTTCCCAAAGTTTTGTGAGATAATGTGTCACAATTTGTTGAAACCAAACTTGAACTTTGGACCAAAACTCAACAAGGTGGGTTTGGAATTAAAAACAACATTAAATCACTATTAAAAAAATTTTTAAAAAAACATTATTCACCCTGTTTTTCTTTTTATTATTATTTTAGCAGATTTGTTTGTTTCCATTGAATTGTATGGAATAAATAACCATGTCTTTTGGGGAATGGACATGGTTAGAAAAACCAACCCATCATTTCAACCTAGCTTGCGGATATGATGCTAACGCACCCAGTCACTGCTGTGACTGACAACAGAAAGCATTAATGTAAATGGATATTTACATTAAAAAAAGCTTAAATTAATTGTGAGATAAAGCTTAATTGAATATCCAATTAAGAGGAATTTCTAAAATTCAAGTGCTTGATCCAAATGACTCAATGCTGAAACAAAATGCAACAATTGCATATATAAGAAAATCTACCGGAAAGAGGTCATGTAGAAATTGGACAGGAAAAATTGACTGTCTAATTGTGCATCTGTGACAGATATGGTAATTATTCAATCTAGACAAAATATTTCTATTCAGTGCTACTTTTGTGTAGTCTATTTTTGGTTGTCTTGGTGACGTGTGCTTTGGAAAGACAAAACAGCCTCTCTTAGTCTCCCAGCCTGTTAGCAGAGTCATTGTGATCCAGCAAGATGCTCTGGACTGGTGTGAAAAGAGACATGCAGATACATACAACCATACCTGCCAACAAGGAGGAATTCCCCACGCACCCTTTGTCGCCTCATAGCCATCAGAAGATTACGGACCGTCATGCCCTCGCAGAAACACACCACCACTCGAGCTTTGGGCAGACGTTCCTGTAGTTTCCCCAAAAGGCGATCAAAATGTTTCTCTCCGGCGTTGCTGTAGATCTTGTCTGAGTGGGCGATGCACAGGCCCTCTTGAGAGGCCAGCTCCTTGAAGGCCTCCATGCCGCTCTCCCCATAGTTTCCTGAAGGAGATTAATAAAGCAGACATTAGCTTTAGACATTAACCATAGAATAGCACGAATTGAAATTACAAAAATAAAACTGCTTAATAAAAACACGTCAATTTTGAGAGAAAAAAAAAGTTTTCCCGCCAGGATGTGGTTGTTTTTGGGTCGTATTGAAATAGATGTATTTAGTAAATCTGCAATGTTGTCATCACTAGCACAATTAGACCAAAGTTTAGGGTCAGGTCAGTTTGAATAGTCTTCTTTATAATCTAATAAAATAAAACATCTTTTGAAATCTGCAATTTGTTCTCTCTTTGGTGGTTTTAATTTTGAAAGGAAGCAGATAGATTGTCAAAGTAGTGTTAACATGTTATTTTTTACAAGCCATGATCTACATATTTATGTAAAAGATAATCAATGTTATGCCTACAGGACTCCTCTCAGCAGTCTCTCACCGCCTCAATCCTTGACTGACCCAAAACTCTGATCCACTAATGATGAGAGTCAGACTTGACTTGCTGCTGATTGCAATCAAGCCCAAAGGGGTGGAGATGACTGTCCTTGTTTAACTCTAAACTGTCCCAATCAAGAGCCTGGCAAAGCTGTTTCTACGTCTAAATCTTCTCCTTCCATGTAGACTGCAACGCTGCTCTGAACTGATGAAAAAAAAACCCACAGCTTCTCTTTCTGTGAGCTGGATTACACAGACAATCCAATCGCTTGTGTGCGACAGAACATGTTTTTGCATTTGAACAGACATGTCATCATCAGGAAATCAGAAGCACCCTGCTGAAAATATGTGAAAACATTTGTCTTGCAGTTGATGAGTGGCCCGATTCTCTTGCATGATTGAGGACAAACAATCATCTGCACATGGTTGAAGCTTTACATTGCTGCTGAAATAGACATCAGTGTAATTCATTTACACAGGCCCATAATGTGTCCATGTGTTGGTTTGCCGATAGTCCTTTGATTATATTTTCTATTGCCTCTTTTCATTCTGCTGGAGGTAAATGGAAATAATGATATCCAATTATTTTACTCTCTCCATCTCAGCTATGAGACAGGTGGGTGGTGCATTAATTGACACCTCACAATGACCAAACAACAACAAAAAACCCCGCACTAAGCATTCATCACCACAGAGATGATAATCGAGACAGGTAATTTATGCAATTTCACAGCTCTAGCTGTTGCTATAGGCAACAAGCTGCACTTATAACTTGTCTCGGGTGGTGGAGATAGAAAACTGATGAGCTTGAGCCAGTCGTGACCACAGATTCAAGATGACTAAAAACAAGACAAACAAGAATAGCGCCTTGTAAAAGTATTAACACCCCTTTAGTTATGTTATAGCCAAAGGACGTTGACTACAACTGCATGCCACACTTTACAGATTTTATTTGTTTTAAACCCTTATGTGGTCACTTCACAATTCTGTGCTACTCTCTGCTGGTTTGTCACATCAGAATCCAGTAAAAAGGCACCGAAGTGCAACATGTAAAAGTTCAGCGGTTGTAAATACTTAAATTAGCTCCAAACAATTTCAATCAAGTTTGGAAAATTTTGTTTACTTTCATGGACAGAGGATGACTTTGACTCTCTTAGAATTGAGTTAAGGGTGTTAAAACAAATTTCAATCTCTTTCAGATTGGTCAAAGTGATAGTGCTCCATACGAGTAGAAATGGTTGAAGAGATTTTTTTAAAATGTCAATGAATGTCCAAATGTTATCACTGTTTAGGCAAATGTTTGTAGTGTTTGTAGCACTGCCTAAACAGTTATCACAGTTGCAGCAGAAATGTAGAAAAGTTTCCTTAAAAAACTGTTATTTATTTCAAAACAAATGGATTAATTATAATTTGTTGAATTTTCAACAATGTAACAAGCATCTGGCAAATAATTCTTGTAGTAAAAAATGTTGCTACAAACATTGCTTGAATACTTGTGATTTGCAAGTATTCAAATCACAGGTTTGCACAAAATAAATCACAAAATAACAGCTTGATTTGCTGATTTGCCAGTGCTATTCTACATTGCACTTGATATAAATGATAACTTTTCCTTTATGTCATTGTTCTGCAGTTCCTAAATTTTCTGATGGCATTCCCAGAGGAGGGTCAGATACCTGATATCACCTATAGTCCTTCAGGGACTACACTTTCCTAACTCCCTTTGCCATTTACCTAATGCCAGCCTGCGCTCGTCTCCCATATCTAACTATAATAAGACTCTCCAAAGATGTTTCACACTCCCAGTATGTCTGCAGTTCCTTAGAGAGAGATCCTGGTTAATGCAGCCTGTCAGTCATAATTTGGGTGCACATCACTGACTGTGTTTCACCAAGACTTTAATGAAAAGCCACAGACATAATTCATTTCACAGTAATTACTCTGTCTACCCAACCCAGCTTTTTCTGTTATCTCCTGTCTCCACCACAACATAACCGATGTGCTGCAAATGAGGAAAAGTTTTCAGAAAGGTAAGAAGCTAATCACAATGCGAAAATTTGAGTCTATTTATGAGAATTTATATTCAGTTTAATTAGTATAATTCCTAACCAGGTCCTATCCATTGAAAAATGGAATAAATATGAATGTGTCCATTCTAAAATAGTCTCTTATGTGTTGTAAAACAGTTATGAAACTTGTTGTGGTGGCCATCCTAACAGAGCCAGAAAGTTCACACGTTCTTTTCCGATTAGCAAAGCACATTGGGTGTGAAGTTGTGGAAACAATAGGAGGACTCTTTATGATCTTAATGTGCAGATGTACATGTGAGACATTATTACAAAGAAAATGATATCAAGTTCAACCACAAAAGGCTGACACTCAGTTGGAGTTTAGAAGAAAAATCAAGTAAAAGCTGCTCTGGGGTCAGTGCATATTTATATCCCACCATAAAACCCTGAGGACCTGTGAAACCTCAGTAGCATGTGATCCTTGATATGTCAAAGAGTATGACTCTTCTATAAATGTAACAACTAATAAGCTTTTTTTTTTTGTTCCACTCCTAATTAAAAGAAATGTTTTGATGAAATGGTTTACTGAAGATGCAATCAAGAAAACCTGGGTCACTATAAACTATGTATTTATACATACAATATTAACAGGTGACATGTATTTTAAGATCCTTGACTGCAATACAGAATTGGTCTGTGTCAGATTTAAAAAGGTTTTCAGGACAGAACTCTCGGGTTTTGAAACACAAAATATATTTTGAGCATTTCTAAAGTAACATTAGGGTGTTTTACTTTACTTTGGTTCTCATTGATCATGTGTAGTCAAGGCAGCTATTTGAAAGCAGTGATGTCATAATAGACCACAGCAGGTCAGACAGAACACTGAGCATTGTGCATGCTTTTTGCCACGTTTGTTTTTTATATATATTTCAGTGATTGTATCACATACAATTAATGATGTATTCATTTCTGTATTGTTATCAATTGACATTTGTAATATGTTTGAATAATTACTCTAGACTATCATGAGGGTCAGCAGATGGGTGGAGCTTACATTGAGTGGTTTAAAGTTCACTTCATGTTTAGCTTAACCAATCATCTTCAGGCTTGATGACTTGCAGCAGTAATAATGACTTTCCAGAGCACTCCAACAGTGGAATTAAAATTTCAAATCGATACTGAAATTATGTAATACATTTTACTATTTAAGTTTTTAGTTTTAACTTTTCATTATTACATTACACTGAAAACATTGTAAATTAATGTGTTTATTTTGTTGAGACCAAATTGAGATTATCCTTAAATATAGGTAATAAATACTTTAACTATTAGTTGAACTGTAAACATTTTTATAAACCATTAATAGGCAGATAAAATACACAATTTAATGAATTACAGAGAATTTGGAAGTGATCAGCACATTGCAAAAAAAAAAAAAAAAGGTAAAAATATCCAATTGTGTTTATGTGATCACATATGAACTTATGTATTTAATGAATCATGATTTGGCATTTTAGGCTCTTAATACCTATCAATTTCAATCTATAGGTTTTAAAATAAACTGAAATACATCACTCAAAAACTGGTCCTGGGGTTAGTGCTAATTTTTCTCACCCTCAGTGTGGACTGCAGACACGTAGGTCCAGTTATGAAGCTTGACGATGTCCAGCATGGCCCGGGCCTGCAGAGTGTCTGAAGGAACGACCCTTAGGAAGTACTTGAACAAAGTCTTGTCACTCAGGTCGATGCTTGTGGCAGAGTAGGCAATCTGTGGAATGTTGAATAACTGTAGAAGGTTTTGCACTTGAATGGCCACAGAGCTGGATCCGGGGCCGATCACTCCTGCTATGGGTTTCTTTGAAGGCGGTGGCTGGTTGGACGGAGTTCCGTCGATGCACCATTTGGAACCGTCCTTGTCATCCCGAATCGAGATGAGAGAGTCCCGGATAAACTCGATGCTCTGCTCCAAGGCAACAGAGGAGTGCCAGCAGGAATCCCGGATCTCACAGCCGAGGCTGATGTTGGGGAGCAGGTGCTGGTCGGCGTTGATGCGGTCAAGCGTGTGGAACATGGCCTCCACACGCTGGATGCCGTATTGCTCCCGGACGTCCCCGCACTTCCGCTCGGCCACCTTCTCGGCAGACGGCTGGTGGTGGACAGAGAAGAGCGCGCCGATTATCACGTCCCCGTCCATGCGGGCCACGGAGCGGGAGGCGGCGCGGGGCACCGCCGATCTCTCGTGGATGCTGCCGCTGCTGTGGGTGATCACCAGACACGCGGGGAGACACAGGAGAGCGAAAAAACCCATCTTTACGCGTGCCATGTCGTGCCACAGAGCGTGAGCCGTGCCGTCTGCGATGGCATATTAGCTGCTGTCTGTCAGAGCTTCCACGCTTATCCCATCCATTACCTGTGGGAATGTCGTTTGGAGTGTATCCGTGGGCACCTGCAGAAAAAAGACGAGAAAATTGTTGAAGAAAGAAGGCTAAGAGTTTACTAAGCACGCGTGTTCTTCTCCACACGCTGTTTTACCGTCTCCTATCAGGATGCCTTTGAACAAACCACTTAAATCATAGTTCAATTGCGTCTCTATAACCCTTTAAAGAGAATGTAACTATTGCACCTGGTGGAGTGCGGATACCGTCAGTGTTATTCATTGAGAAAATACAGAAACCGGGTTTCAGCACCACGGACAGCGCGCTTTCCGTTGCAAGGACGTCTATCCGACTGTTGTCTGCACGCATCATTCCCGCAAATCCAAACTCTTCACGGTTTAACCTAAATAATCTATATATACAAAAAAAATCTCCTTTATTTTAGCACGAACAGAAACACAAAATAGCTTCCCTTCCTGGACTGTTTTCCTATTTTGTCATAGATCGTGGATTTTCTTTCTTGTCTGTTTTGTTTTTCTCGAGAAGTCAGGATGAAGTCAGGATTATCAGTAGCACATTATCACACCAGTTGGCTTATAATCTTTAACCATGAAGCAGAACGTGCCTGGTCACACAATCACAGTTCCTCCCGCCATGCACGCGGATTGCTCTGCTGCATTCAAACTTACCTCAGTCCTTGGATCATGTCTCGTGCCTTCGTCCGTCTTCTGTGCCGCGTGGTCCTCGTCGGTATGACTTGAGTTTCCCTCCCTCTCCCTCTCGCTCATCCAACTCGAAACGTGATAAAGAGAACCCCCTCTAGTCATCTCTCCACCGCCCCACTCCATACTCTCTTTTCTCCCCACCCTTTCCAGAGCTGTCTTTGAGTCTTTATCTTTAGGATATAACTTAATTGGTTTTACTTGAAGCATTTCCAACAATAATAATTACCCACTGATTAATTACAATTCACTTCAATAAACTGAAAATAAATCAAAAGACAACGTGAAATGTCAGGAGTTGCTTCATCCATTTGGTTCCCAAGCAGCAACCAACAAATCAAAACTCTTTGATTAATTTGATGAAGTTTGCATTTCATGGATGACCAAAAGTGCCAAAATTATGTAGATAATTACACAACAGATTTACAGTTCATGAGTAACTGTCAAAAATTATTTTAAAAATGTGAGCAAAAATGTGCACAAAGTATAGTGCCAGTTTATTTAAAAGCACAATTTGCAATAATTGTGATCTTAACCAAGATTAAGACTATTTAATCTCCATTAATTAATTTTAGCAAAATAAAATTAACTATTTGGTTATTTCAGTAAAATAAGCAAGTAGTGTTAACATTATTCCAGTTAATCTATAAGTAATGCATGGATTTGATGTTTTTTACCCAGTCAGGAGTTAGCGTGGTTAGTGAGCCAGTCTTTGCACTGCAACATAGAAGTTATAAATATTAATGTAGTTATTTTGATTTCTTACTTTTTATTGGGGTTACCCTTAAATTAACAGATCAGGTAAGGGATAAAAACACGGAATATATTTACAGAAATGTATGAAGTAATGTTTTCTGGTCATGACAACAGCCATTTTCTATATCTAGAAAGTAGCTACATGCATCGCTCTGGTGTGAATTGACACATTCTCCCACACAACCTGTAGTAAAAATCTTTAATGTGTTGAGACTCCAGCATTATGCACTCTGTTAATCAGTTCCGTCTGTAGATTCTCAACTCCAAATAAGTCCAGTTATTAATTGTGCCATTTTAGCAGTTTTACTTCTTATTTCTCTCTTATTTCTACAGCACTTTGTATCAGCTGTGGTTGTTTTAAAGTGCTTTATAAATAAAGTTGGTATGGTATGGTATGGTATGGTATGGTATGGTATGGTATGGTATGGTATGGTATGGTATGGTATGGTATGGTATGGTATGGTATGGTATGGTATGGTATGGTATGGTATGGTATGGTATGGTAAATCAATTAATTGTGTTTGGGACAATTGTCTTCCCAAACTTTTTCCATCAGATTTTTATCAAGAATGTTGTGGTATGTTTTTCTAGCTTTCCTTCATTCAAATGGACCTGGCTTGTACTTTAAGCTGTAACACAACCCACACCATGATGGTCCCACCTTCAAACTTCACTTTTGGCATGGAGATTCTGGGATGATGTGTGGATCACTTCTTCTTTCAAACCAGGGGTCAGATGTCGTTCCACTTTGACCTCATCTATATTCTCCCAGCATTTCTCTGGCTCGTCCAAATCTTCTAAGCAAATTTTAATCAAGCTAAAATATGCCTTTTCTATAGAGTCTATAAAACACAGTTTTGAGCAGTGACTATAGACACAACCAATGAAATTCCTCAATCCCCTTTCATGTGACATTTAGCATCTGCTTGAGGATCATAGATGTTGATGAAAACTTCTGTTCATCTTAAATGTGAGTTGTATTTGATATAACTCACATTAAGCAACTTTGGTCTGCAGTGGCATTCTCCAGTATCTATACATCTTAGTAAGCTTTGCAAGAAATATTTCTACTGAAAAACATTCAAATATGAGAGACTCCAAAGTAGCAAACGAGTCAGTAAATAGTTTAACTTTCCTCTCCTTGGGGACACAGACCCTGTACATGAAGGGTTGTGTCGTGACTCACACCAGGCGGTATAAATCACAAATAAACTTAAGAAGTCTGTGTGACACTGTTGCCCGAGGCTTTGGGAGTGATCATCTCTTACTGAACCTGAATAAAAGTGACATGTAAGAGAAGGAAAGACTGTTTGGATGCTGTAGACACTCTGCAGGCCAAAGGGCCATGGCTAAGCTTGGTCTATTCTCATGATGGAGTGTGCGTGGGTTGACTGCAAGGCAAATGACTTAAGCACTATAGGCCTATATAATCATCATCATGATGAATTATTGGTAGTGAACATACTTATTAGCCTTAAAGAAAATTTATGAACTAATGCATTATTCAGCATGTTTGTTATTGTGCAAGTTTACTTTTGAATAGAACAGCGAATTTGATTGTTTCAAAGACATTATTTTTCTTCTTACATTTCTATGACTTTGTACTTTCTCTTATGTCAAGAAACTCACTCAGAAACTGTATTTGTGTTTCTAAATAAACTACATGGTTTGAGACAGTGTATCTACATTAACAAAACCACAAAAGGATTCAAGTGAGATGATTTATTGTGGTTGAAGTGGACCCACACGCAGCAAAGAAGTGTTGTGTAGATGGTGATGTATTTAATGAAAAACGAATTACTAGAACTTCCATACTTCCAGGAGAATACACAAAAAACAGGAACTAAAGAACCAGGAACTCAGAGGAGTGTAAACAGGATTTAATAGAAGGAGCCAGTGAGAAGCGAAAGCAGGAGAATGGGGGGGAGAGAGAAAGAAAATGCCACTGAGGGCAAGGGAGCAGATACAACTAGAATTAAGAGAATCTAACAGAAACAGGACTGATCACCTATCACCTATGTTATATGTTATTCTCTTTGGCCTATACAGTGAAAGAAGATTTCTAGTTTTCCATTTCTATTATAATTTTCAGTTGGATTTTTTAAAAATTATCTAACTTTTGTTCACTGATTATTAAAAAAAAAAAAGGTACAGCAAAAGCTAATTGAAATAAAGTGAGCTGCTTTATTTACTTGCAGTGATTGTGTTTTGCGCCTTGAACAGTTTTAGATTTTGTTTATACGGGTTATACAGTGTGAAAGGGACAATTAGGTTGCAAAGGCTATCATTTTCAAATGTGTCGCATTGATTTAAACTGTCACAAATACCACTTATGATCTTTATTCATAGTTTTTTCTGTTTCCATCTGAAATGTTGGATGTTAACTTTTGGGGAAATTCTTGTCACATGAGTTGATCACAGCTTTGCCTTCTGACAGCCTTTTTGAAAATTGATCAACAAACTCTCTCCAAGTTGAATGATGGACACGAGGCGTTCTTGAGTTTTACTAACATTTAATTGGACACAGATACCAGTGAGAACTGTACAAAACAACATAACATAATCCATTTTCATTCAGTAAGGTATTAGAAAACAATAACACAATATTTTGTTAAAAAAAAATCTTCACGAATCAGTATCTGGACTTTTGCAAAATGTTGACACAAACTATGGTAAAAAGAGAACATGCTAGAGTGTGGCGTGTAACTGAATAAACCGTTCAGACCTGCTTTTCTTTGTAAGGTCTTTCATGAGAAGATACTGGTTTAAACTGTTTTGCAGCAGGCAGTCTGCTCATTATATTGTCTGGAGTTGTATATCTCTGCATCTTCACTTGAGCTTATGATATCTGAATTATCCTGAGATGAAGTTTGCTAGATATTCAATGTCTGGTGAAAATACTGGCAAACTGGGTTTTTAAAGTAGACATTTTAAGTCAACAAAACACAAATAAGTTAATGTGAAAACGAACACTGAACTGTGATCAATTAAATATCAACAATAATAATAATTGCAATATAGTATTTGTGTAAATTAACAATGTTTTAGCCACAAGTTCAAAAGCCTTGCAGACATGAAAACTTGTATGATCAACTTTATTTTTTTACTTTCAAATTCAAATATTCCAAAATGTTCTGAGCTGAGTATTTCCAAAATAGATAATATTTCTCTTTCAGGCCTCACCACTTTTTATTTTATGATATATATTTATATATTTTAGTGACTTTGCAAAAGCCATTTGAGACTCTAGCTGCATTGCTTTTGGCATATTAGATAATATATTTTAGTAGAAGAATTATTCTAATGTTTAGAAATACCTTTTTGATGTGACATATTGGTAATCAGAGTGGTCCCATATTGGTAATCAGAGTGGTTTTGTTTCAATTCTTGATGACAAGTGTGCTCATCAGTGCCGTTGATGTGCCCATGAGTCAACTCCTCCTGCTCCTGGGGGTTTCATGTTGTGTAGGTGACCCCAGACTTGAAATGTGGCATCTCCCACTGTCAACATTAATGAGCAGGCGTCTGTTCAAACCTTTGTCCTCAAGAGACTAAATAAATCTCGTGCTACACTGCCATCTCCTGTCGCAACCAGGCTATTACAGTTTAGTTTTGTAAGCCGTGTTAAGCAGTTCAGAGGTTTGTGGAATGACTTGACTTTTTGCATTAGCAGAAGAATGCCCTGTACGTTCATGCCATTTCTTACCATTTAACTAAAAATGCTAACAACGCTTTAATGAATTAATAATACTTGCTTTACCTTTGTCCCCCACATATGTAAATAACTTTAAAAATAAATGACAAAAAAAGAAAAAAATATATTTATATACATATTCATACACATAAATATATATGTATATTTATGTGTGTGTATATAATAAAAAAAAGAAAGTTAACACAAAAATCTGGAATAATAAATTCGATGCTACGTTATCCAGGTTCAATAAAGTTTCCGAAAGGAAAAAAAAGGGCTGGCGATTGTGGCTAGGCTAGCTAATCATGTTTCCACAGGCAACTATGCTAACACACGGGTTTACCCCATATAGACACAAACAAGTCGTATCACGCATTTTCCAGTGAACGTGACTTGAGGTAAGGAAAACCAGCAGTGCTTACATATTTTTGCAAAAACGTCCTTTGTTTTGGAATGCTTAACTTCCGCCCTAGCTAGTTGTTTTTAGCCCACATTAGCGTAGCTCAGTGGTATCAATTTCTTGAACAAAAAAAGAAAATGTTGTTGCACAAATATCTATATCAAAAGTATTTTATTGCTGAAAAAGTTACTGAAGAGGTGATGGTTGCAGTGTACTTTTTTGTTGACATAATATGCAGGCAGGTAAATTCTCCATTTATATGATTCTGAAAGGATTTGCAGAAATACAATTCCTTTTTAATCCTGTAGAAATATATTGTTCCAGACTGAAATCAACCGACTTCCCCAGCCTCCCATTGAATTTTTTTGTAATTCCATAGTGCTTTCAAGAATAGTTGGACACTAGTTATGTACATTTAAGCATCAAAATGATTGATATATGTAAACTGAAAAATCTGGTTAAACTCTCATGTATTAAGTGTTTTTGACTTCTGATTTATCACTGACCAGTGATCACAATTTTGTGATTTTAATTGTGATTTATCAGTTTTCTTCATTATGCTAAACACTAAACATTGTATCTTTGTTGATGTGTTCCAAGCTTGAGGTAGATGGCTTTCTTGCCATCACTCTATTCTTCTTTAGCTCTTTCGACAGGGTCCCTATCAGATTCAAGTACTGGGCCACTCCAAAAGGGGTAATACTACTTTCAGCTTAAACAAACATGTTAGTAAGACATAAAAAGATTGCCTTAAACCTAAATAGACTTAAGGTATAAGTAGTCAGAGTCCAACTGTATAAATTAAAGCTCTGAAACTTAAGACATGTTGGTGCGCAGTGACAGATTCCACCATAGTCAGATGTACAAATCCAATATAGAAGCTATGTTTTAATTTTGACCATAACTATTTAAAATAAAAAAATGTCATGCTTACGACAGGTTACCTTTGTGCTCACTAACATAAGGTAGTTTGCCATTGTAAATACTGTCAATATGTCGAAGTCAGTTGTTCTAGATAAGGGACGTACACTTTCTGATAAATTGCGACCGCCGATTGGTCACTTGCTGACAAATACCCTAGAATGATTGGGGGAGGATTGCTCACGTCTGCATGGGGGAGGAGTCAGCATCATGTCAATTGTTTCTTGGAAGTGATAATAAGCATAGACAAAGTTCAAATCCTGTTGGAGGATGTTTTTGTTGTTGTTGTTGTTGTTTTTGTTTTTTAACTCAGTATTTCATGATTTATTTAGATTTTTTGTCTTTAGATGAAAATACTGCAACACAATTTACATTACATTTAAGTAATGTTAAATAAGATGAAAAATAAATAAATCTAATATTCTCTGGGGGTGCTATGACTTTTACTGGTGGAGCTATAGCACCCTCTAGTGCCCCCCTTGCGACACCACTGCTTAGGTTTCTTTTTGTTAAACACCCTAGATAAGGTGCCACCCATATAACATTTTAGTTACCCCTTTTGTTATACCAGATTTTCACTTAGAATGGCTGATAGTTAGAACCTGTTTTGTTTTATGTATTCTTTTTATTTGGCACAACCTAACTGCCCCTTTCTCCTCCACAGTTTATGCAAACTTTTTAGATTTTTTTGTTAAGAAAATAAACCCTATATTTATTCATTTACAGAGACTGTCAATTATATTAAACATTTTATTTATTTTCACAGAGGCGCCCGATGAACCATTCCACCCCCTTAATTCTGAAGATGGAGAACCATGTTCACTGTATCTCCTGTGTTAACCAGAGATGCATGGTACAGTCTGAACCAGGAGTTTCTTGTGAGATTATCACATGTCCTTTGATGTGTGGGGCCATGTTTCATTCCTGCAAAGGTGATGAACACCAACTTTTGTGCCCACTTATGAAGGTTCCATGTCTTAATAGCAACTATGGCTGCCCAGCCATTCTGATCCGTAACAAAATCTCTGCACACATGGATGTTTGTCCGGCTGGGGTTGTCTCCTGCCCAGAGAGATGGAACTTGCACCCAACACAAATCTTGGATTTTAAATCTGGTAGGAAATTGGGAAGTATCTTGGATGAGATAAGGAACCATAAAGACCTTGCACTTGCTCTGGAGGACCATCAGGCACTCCTTGAGACCATAGAGGAGATGGGGATGAAAAACTTAATTCACAAAGATTTTGTTATTGAAGAAGCAATGCTGTTAGCTTTAGCATTGCCTGCTTCTGAGGCATCAACCGTGTCTTCCTCACTTCAATTGCAGTCTGCTCCAAAAGGATCCACAACAGAGGAAGTTGTTAGTGGAATGAAAGGTTTTAACAAAAGAGATATAAAGGAGAACTGTTCCAGTCTGAGCTGTTTGGATGAAAGTGGTGCTCCTGAAAATATTGGACTATTAAGTAAAAATGCAACCAATGGATCATTGATGGAAAAAGAACCTGTGACCCTTAAAATAATATCACACACTTATCCCCCCATATGCGGTCAGTCATTTCGCCGTGACCAATATTCTTCCCATTATCTAAATATCCACTGTGACTTTCACCCCAACTTTCGTGACCGCATAGAGTCCCACTGTCCTCTGGCATTGTATGGTTGTAGGTTTTCCCAGCAGAGGTTGTGGCCATCTACCCACAGGACCAGGGTGATTTACCATAAGCACCTTAAGTCATTTGTAATCATGCCTCCTATCAATGCGGAACCTGCAAAGGACTCCCAGTCAGACCGGTTTAGTGCGCTCCCCATTGAGATACTGTGGCACATAGCTAGATTCCTGGACAGTTTTAGCCTCTGCCAGCTGTCCTTGGTGTCGAGGACTATGAGGGAAGTGTGTGCCAGTCTCCTCCCTTCAAGGGGGATAGTGGAGCTGCAGTGGGAGCAAGGATATTTCCCTGGTCATCCTCACACTTTAAGATGGCGGGTCAAAAGTAAAGTGAGTAAAAAAAAAAAACTTGTGTGTCTGTGTGTTTTAAAAAATCCCTGTTATGTAACATGCACCATGGATTTAATTGTGGATGTAACTTTAACAGCTGCAAATTAGTTTTTTTATTTTTATGTATTAGTAAACTCACTTATCTTTTACTGTTGCAGGTGTGGAAATTCAGCCCTGCCTTCAGTCCTGTGTACTCGTGGCATTTTGTTGATGTTCCCAGCATGTCGGATCACATGAAGAAGTGTCCTTTTTTCAACAGAGCTGAGCTGAAGACTGAGCCAGTACCCCTTACCGCCATGTGCACAGAACAAGACAGACTCTCAATCCTGCATTGTTATCAAACCCTGCGTAGCCTCATTGCTTGATCAAGCAAAGCTCATCTTTATGAGATTCACTGTGAAATTATGGGAATGTTGCTAATAAAAATGTCCTTTCTTGCACTAAATCAAAATGTAACTTTTATTAATCAGAAACCTTCACGCTAAAATGATGTACTAGTCAGGTTTGTATCAGAAGAGAGGAGTAGACATCTTGGTTTGTGCTACAAATGTAAGTTTTGCATGAATGCCAGCCTGGGAAAGCCCTTCCAACCCCACACTAATTTCTCATGGATTTTTCATGTAATGGCCATAGCCTTGATATGTAACTACACTTTTTAAGTGCCCATATTTTTGAAAAGACAGTCTGGGTTTAAAGATAATCACTTAATCTATTAATTGTCCCTAATTCAGTGGACTTGCAGTGACAGTTTCTTCAAGTCATTGTGGCTTTAAAAAAATGCATGCTACAGAGGTTCAGGTCTCATATATCACATCTGAGTATCTCTCGTCTGCTTTTTCTGGTGTTCTTCAGAGATCCATTTTGGGTGCCGTTTTTTTTATCTTCATCCCACCCTTATGGCATCAATTTCAGAATATATTAACAATTTTGATTTCTAAGTTGATGTTACTCAGATGTTCAGCTGAAGCGCTCCCATTTCTTACAGTATGAATGGACTCATACATTGAAAAAATTTGGGATAGCATTCGATTCAAATTTAAGTGTACAACACTTTTTAAAATCTTCATGTGATCCATGCTTTCACCACCACACATCAACTGGTTTGTCACTGCATGTTGTTGCCTTTCACAAATGCAACTAATCATCTTCTGACACAAATCATAAACATTAATCTTTGTTTTTTTTTCCTCTTCTCTGGGTTACTGTTTATTAACTTAGAACATTTCCTCTTTGATTTTCTAATGATCCGATCTACAGCACTAGACTAAAGCAATTCTGCTGTATAAACTAGTGTTGTTTCTTTCAGCAGTACTGAAACGTGTTTTCCTTTTTCTCCCACTCGATTATATTGCAACCGCATAAACTTCACATTTTGTTAAATAAAGTTTTGAAGAGGGTTGGAGAAAAAAAACCCGGTCGAGACAATGACTGAGAGTGGCTAGCTATCTTTAGCAGTTTCTTCCCAGTGGCAACTCCAGTTAATAGACGGGTTTAGACGCATTAATGTGGAAACAGTCAAAGACGTCATAACACGCCTTTTCCTCTCAATACGACACACAAGGTGAGAAACATCTGGAACCTCGAAACATATTATTTTATGAAAAGTTGTTTTTGTTGTGAACTGCTAAACTTCCGTCCGAGCTAGCTGTTTTTAGCCAACATTAGCAACACTCAGTCCGAGCTGTAGCTAGCCTTCTATTGGTATCTTTAGTAGTTGGTATTGTGGAGAAATGACAGACGACAACATGAGAGGTTTTTATCAGGTTGATGGGTAAAAATATGTAGATTACCGAAACAAAATGTTGCTGTAAACTTTGCTACAGAGCTGTTAGTTGTTACTGAACTTTTCCTGTTGACATGAAGAATCTCCAATCTGTTATTGTCTCAGTTGTTATAAGTAAATTCGCTTTATTTTCTTGATAGCCATCCTAAGACAAGCTAAGATACGATTTTTGATTACTATTTGAGTACTTTATTTCTAAACGCTTTATTTCAACGTATGGAAATACATTGGAATGTCCTGAAGAAATATACAACCTTTTAGTTTTCTTTAGGTAGCTGAGTAGTGATTGCTTCACATTTAACACTTTTCATATTTTTTAATGAAAATCAACGCATTTATAACATCACTCTGTGATCACAAGTTGTTTTTCAAGCCCTTACTAACTTTGCTACTTAAAAGTTTTTAGTTGTTGTCATGTTAGATTTGTAGAAAATCAATTTGCAGCTTTAAAGTAAAGCAATGTGCAACAGCAGATCTATGTCCAAACTGCAGTTTTAGGACAACTTGCAGATTGGAAGGAAGGCTCCAATATGGAGCAATCCAATATCAGTTATTTTGGTCAAAATAGAAATTGCAATGCTATGAATCTTTGAGAAAGGAATTTTCTTTTTTGTTTGTCTTTTGGTCAGTAGCATAGTTTTTTTAATTGGATTCAAAATTAAAACGCAATTTTGATTAACTGCACAGCACTGCCTTTAAATTTCAAAGGACTTCCTTAATTTAGATCTTTTTGAAGTTTTGTCTACTTTTAGCTGAAAGTATTTTTTGTTTTGCGTATGCAATTGGTTGCTTGGCTTAGCTTGGGTTGAACATGATAAAAAAAATTATAATTTCATGTAAACTGACTGAAACTCTTGAAAAGGGATTTAAACCCCTTTAGTTGTAGAGCCTGAGGTGCAGAGGCATTCTTCTTTCTTAATTTGTGTTGCTTGTTTATGTTTTCAATCTTGCACATAAAATAAATGCTAATGTTGACTTTCAAATGCCTCTTAACAAAATCACCTAAAAAATTCTCACCAAAATTCCCATTGCATAGATGAAGTTCCTGAAACCTAAACATCATTGATCTCTTGCAACAGTGATTTGAAACAATGAGGCATTGATCAGTAAAGTCAGCAGCAGGGACATCTGCTGGTTGGTATTGTAATAGCAGTCTTTTAAGTCTGAAACAAATCACTAAAACGCAGTTTGTCTACTTAATACCAGTACATTTAAAACAACATAAATATTATAGAAATATCATGTTTTTGGTACTTCATTTCAACAATTGAAACTCACATATTAATTACAGGTATAATTACATATTTTAACCCTTTATTTCTAGCCATTTTTATGATTGACATGTGAATGAAAATCCAAAATTTGGTTTTTCAGTTACTTAGAATATTACAGAAGAGCAATCAAAAATAAACCAAATTGTCACCCTTTTGAAAATATAGTTTATTTGCATACACTCAATACTTGATTGGGCTTCCTTTTACTTGACTTTTTGCATCAAAGGAGGCGATCAGGCTGTGGCTTTGTTCAGCTGTAACAAAATCCCTGTAGCTGGTGCTACACTTTTTCCTTCCATTGCAATTTCTATGAATAGGCTTGGATGTAGCATTCTGCAAAACAACCAACTTTGTTAGCAATGGCCTATTGAGGACTACTCTCCTTGTAGAGTATGTAAATGACATCTACCAAGTCAAAATGGATTGAGTTAATCATTTTACACAGATATGCTTTTTTTGTAATTTGTAATACTCTAACTTTCAGAGATGCTATATTTTGGGTTTTCATTTACAGTAAGCTACGATATAATCATAAAAATTATACAGACCTATATATGATTAATATATGTATAAGAGTGTGTAATGACTATAATTATGTAAATAATCATTATATACTGCATATGTATTTTGATATGTATATAGAGTCAGTACAATATTTTCTAATAGCAACTGAATAGTGTTTGTCATTACCTATATATTTTAGCATTTCTGTGTTTGTGTATCTTTAAAACACACTGATATAATGTAAATACATAATTTAATTTGTGCCTAACTTTTATCTCTCTTAATATTCTGCAGAGGCGCCCATATCAACCACTCCACCATCTCAGTGGCTCTTGAAATGGAGCACCACCATGTTCACTGTATCTCCTGTGTTAACCAAAGATGCATGGTCAAACATGAACCAGGAGTTTCTTGTGATTTAATCGCATGTCCATTGGTGTGTGGGGCTGTGTTTCACTCCTGCAAAGTTGATGAGCACCAACTTTTGTGCCCACTTATGAGGATTCCGTGCCTTAATAGCGGCTATGGCTGCCCAGCCATGCTGATCCGTAACCAGATGTCTGCACACTTGGATGTTTGTCCAGCTGGAGCGGTCTCCTGCACAATGGAGTGGAACAGGTGGCCTGTTAGCTGCTTAAACTACACCTCTTATGAGAGCCTAATTAGTCTGTTGGAAGAGATGGAGCAGCTAGACATGGCGCTTGCACTTCAGGACCAACAAACACTCCTTGATTCGATGAAGATGATTGCCAAGACTCCATCTCAACAAGAAGATCCAGTCACTAGAAAGGAGATTAAAGCGAAACATTTAGCTTCACACTCGTCTGCTCCTGAAATCTCAACCTCGCAATTATCCTCCTCGCATCAATCCCAGTCAGTTCCCAAAGCTTCAGCAAAGGAGAAAATTCTCAGTGGAATTAATGGCTTGAAAGAAGAACACCTCAGCAAGCTCTATGAGGCCACCGTTGAGACTGCAAGAAGCTTAGCTGCTGCTCTAGACTTTGTTAGCACTGCCAGCTGTGGTGAAAGTAACTCAGTAGGTGAGAATGTAGGAGATGTCTTGTTACAAAGCAGTTTGGACAGTAATAGAAGCATTCAGAATGGACTGGAAGACATAAATTGGAGCAGTTCTTGTGCGAGTCACTTAGATGAAAATGCAGCTTTTGAAGGAATCAGTATGCAGAACAAAATCACAGCCAATGGACCATTGGCGGAAGTAACAAATGATGATACTTTGCAAGAACCTGCAACCTCACAAATGATATCCCCAGTGCATGTGAGCCACGGCGTGGCACAGTGGGCTGACCATGTAGTTCTGGACAATAAAGGGCTAGTTCTTTCAGGAAATCTTGGACCTGAGAGGATGCTGCCCCTGAACCTCTTCTACAAGGGCCAGGTCCAATATCCTTTAACTAATGGACAATTAGGTGCTAAACCAGACAAGTCACCATATAGGCTGCGGGTAGAAATGGAAGACAAAGCAGTTGATACTTCAGATTTGGAGCACGATGATGATCCTATGGGTCTTGGGGAGATTGATGCAATCCCACCAGCTCTACTCTTCTGTTTGGAAGAGTCCAGGGAGTGCAGAAGGATCTCTGATACGGTCTACATTGATGGTTACCGTGTTGACCTGGGCACGCAGACTTTCACATTTCCTGCGGCAGTCTTGGTGACTAATACAAGAGTCGGTGACATGGCCTCTGTTTCAGCCTGTGATCATGCAGCACCACAGCTCGCCTACCCCAGCCCTCTTCGCACCCTTCGCCTTGGCCAGGTCCTCGAAGCTCTGGATTCGGCGACGGTCCCATATAATCGTTACCTCCCCCCTAACCCCCAACACCAGCACACCTTTCCTTTCTTATGTGGTCAGTCATTCAGGCGGGACCAGTTTTCGTCGCATTTCAGAAACATCCACGGGGAGATTCACGCTTGGCTCAGTGGCTGGATAGAGCAACGGTGCCCTCTTGCATATTATGGCTGTACATTTTCCCAGCGGAGATTTTATCCATCTACCCGAGGAGCAAAGGTGGTTCACGATAGGCATCTTAAGGCATTTGGGGTTCAGCCCTGCACCAGACTGCAACCTCCAACAGACTCCCAGTCAGACCGGTTTAGTGGGCTCCCTATTGAGATACTGTGGCACATAGCTGGATTCCTGGATAGTTTTAGCCTGTGCCAGCTGTCCCTGGTGTCAAGGACTATGAGGGAAGTGTGTGCCAGTCTCCTCCAAACCAGGGGCATTGTAGAGCTGCAGTGGGAGCGAACAGATTGTTCTAGTGGGCTCCGTAATGTGTCGTGGCAGGTCAAAAATAAGGTGAGTTCAGAACCGATATATCAGTTTTCAATGAGTGTGAGTACTTTTGCAAAACAAAAACAAAATCTTTTTATGATCATTCAAATATATTTTAATGTTACAGGTGTGGAGATTCAGCACTGCTTTCACTCCTGTATCCTCATGGGGTTTTACTGAGGTCCCCAGCATGTCGGTTCACCTTAAGAAGTGTCCTTTCAATGTAGTAGAGCAGAAGACAGAACCAATACCTCTTCCTGCCATGTGTACCACACGAGATGGACTGTCACTCCGCCGCGTCCTACGTCATGTCAACACTTGACCAAATAAGGCTGAGCTGCAAGAGATTCACTAGCTTTATGTGAATGTGGCTAATGAAGTAAAATGAATTCTGATTAGTTTTGATTATAAACAAACCTGAAAGGAAAACATTTTTTTCAGATTTGTTAATGGTTTGTATGTGGAATGAAAAAGTGAGCATTCTCAATTGTTTTGCATGGATTTGTGCTGAAAGTGCACCTTTATTCTGCTAAGAAAACATATTTTGACAAAGATAATTGTGCACAACAGATTTATATTCTCCTGAAGATTAAATATTATTCTGCCTTTTATTTTTAGCCATGGAAAATAATATAATAAAACTCCATTATTTCTGAATATTATAAACAATGCCAGCACTTTATATTTTAATTCCTTCCAAATTGAGCAGTGAACCTTGTCTGAAGAGCTTCTGATCGCTACTAAAGATCAAGTTGCATGTCATGTTTAGGTTTATCTGAAGTTTGGATCACAGTTTGATATCACAGAATGACTAATGTACCTGATTGCTGCAGTTTAATAAAGTGTTTACTGACTTTTTATTTTTCTCTAAGGTGTCTTTCAATAGTTCATTTCTATATTTATGTAAGATGTTTGGATAGAAAGCAAATGTTGCCAAATCCAGGAAAATTAATCCAAATTTAGCTGAATGCTATTACAATAACATATTGTAATACATACTCAGTTTAACTGTTTCATTGTGTAACAACTATTTCAAGGGCAAAATAAACTGCCAAACCCCATCAGTAGAAAGAGAGGTTAAAGTGACAACTATTACAAATTTCACTTTATGCGATTCTAGTCGCCCATTCACGATTAAAACGTGAATGGGCGACTGGAATCCGGCCCTTATAAAATCTGACTTCACTATTACTTAAACCTATATTCAGGCTTTTACATGGATAAGCAAAATATCACATTTTTGTAAAAGTGAATTTTTCTGGATTTTTTTGTGCCAACTTAAAATTGATTCATGTGAAGCTTGTATAAATGGGTCAAACATGGACTGAATTATTTATCAAGTTTGCTATTGAGTTTTTACATTGTCAAAGAAAAATACAAGGCTGCATTTATATCTATAAAGATTACACCCATGGTGCTATTCATTCAAGGACTCCTTTATTGTTTTTGCCTTTTAGACTTTTTAGTGTCCAAATTAAATTGTACATATGTAGATTAGAGTTTATTATACTGAGGGCAGAATAATTTACCAGCACTCATTAACAAGGATTATATTGAAACTGAATTTGTATTTTTGGCCATTCCATTATCCCACTCCAACTTTTACTTTGCATAGCTTTCTTAGAAACAAACATTTAGTATAAGAACTGGGAGCCAATTAAAGTATTAAAATGTTTCACCTAATTAGCATTGAAGGTGTATTTGAGCTTGCAATGACCAGTGACAATTAGTCACTGCAGTGTTGTGACATGGTGTGTACTGAAAATGATCACAGGAATCAAAGAGTGATCCCTGCAGATTATAAAGACAAGCATGTTAAAGGTAAAGGCTATTAGACCATCTTCAGCTTGTTGCCCATATTCAAAAGGTCCATGGCAATGTAGCCAACCTTCCTGGGATAATACCAATAGTAACCAAAAATTCAGAACCTCTAAAGAAATTAAAGGTGAAATCCAAGGTCAAAGTACAGAGTCAGGTCACATTAGTCACCATTTCAGCCAAAGTGGACATTATAGGAGACTAAAAAAAGACCAAAATGCATATTCTTAGATTACAAAGCTTCTAGGAGAATGCCTTTCAGACAGATGAGGTTTTTGGCAAGTTGCATCAGTTCTGTGTTCAGACACGAAATGAAGCATACAAAAACAGTCAATACTGTGATACATGGGAGAGGGTCTGTTATGTTCCAAGGCTGTTGTGTCATAGCTAGGACAGGGCACCTTTAATCTTTGGAAGGCATGACAAAGTCTCAAGACTAAGCATTCTGGAGCTAAAGTGTCAATTTGTGTGTACACAGATTGTGGCTGTACCCAATTAAGTGGCAATGTTTTCCAAAATAAAAGCCCAGTTTTTACACAGGCCCTTTCACATTTAGTTGTAATGTACAAATTATTAAGTGACTCAAGTTATTCACCTCATTTTAAGACTTCACTGCTTTTCACCTTTGCTAGAAATTTAATCAATTCACTGTTTTGTCTGAACAGCTGTTTGACACCCTATCATGTCATTAAACTACACACAGTGAAGATACATTTCTATAAGCATTGTGGAACCCTGTGTCCAGGGGAAATGAACATTCAAGATTAAACGCAGAGCCTTTCTCACATTGCTTTATTCGTTTCAAACATGATGAAAACAATCCCTAAATGGTCACACTGTTTTCTACCACATCAGGGGTCAGATATGTGTAGGGGATTTCCAGCTGAGAATTTCTTGCTGCAATTTCTTCCCTCATGTAGTACAAGTTTGCTTGCAAGGCCTTGATAATCTTCTTCGGGACAGCCTCGTCAAAGTGCTCCTCTGGAAATTCACCCAGGAGAACCTGCATGTACAAGACATTTGAGAGGCCAGTTCAGAAATGTGAGATTTGAAAACCGAATTTTTAAATCCATCCCGATTTTTCTTACCACATCATTGTGCTTTTCTGAAAGAATCCTAACAGTTGACGACATGTTGACCGAGTAGTCAACATTTGGGAGAGTCTCCAGAAAAGTCTGCATGCTGGACTGCCCCTTGGTGGCTGGAGGAGGTTTGTGCAACAGGAGGGAGCCATTGGGTACCCAGCAGTTGTAGTCATACTAGAATAAAATATAAAAATGAAGAAAATCTCAGGCATGTTAGAATCTTATTCAAACATCAATTCAGAAAGTGAAAGATTCCAATTTTAGAGCTTTCAGTTAACTTTTCAAAAATGTTGGATCCCACAACCACCTCTCACCTCCATTGTGTAAGGTGAGCAGTCTGTGGCTCTGCTGAGGTATTTCACCGATTTAATTTAATCACATTTAAACATCAAGTCCATTAAAATTGTGTTAAAATTTAGTGTAGAAAATTGCTGACATTTGCCCACCTGTCCGTTGTTCACAGCAGAATGCTGTACAGACACTGTGAAGATCACCATGGTGATGAACTTGGACACTTCCTCAATTTCATTGAAGCATGATGGGAAACCTGTTGCAGAGTCACTGTTCATTATTCTGCAGCAGCAATTTAACAGAAAACAGATCTTTACCTGAATGTTCATTCGCCAAGAAGCCATATATGAATATCTCATTGATCCATTCCTGTAGCTCAATATCTTTAATCACATCACTGTCAGAAGAGTAGTAGTACTTCACCATAGCCTTCACAAAACTAGCAACAAAAAAAAAAATAAAAAAAATTGCATTTTGAAAAAAGTGCATTCAACTATAAGCTGCCAAGTTCAATTACTCTTTGATGTAGTTCCACATCTTCAATGCATCGTCTCTGTAGTAAAAGTTTGGGATTGACTCCAGTCCTCTTTCATTGATGTTTTCAGGCAGACAGAGGGAGCTGTAGGTGATTTGAGACATATCTCGTCTCATGAGCTCAGTCAGCCCCTCCTCTCCAAGTGAGCTCTGTTGAAGAAAATGCCTTAAAACCAGGAGTTTCATGAAAGGCTTCAGTAAGATTTTCCAGCCGTACCTCATGCAACACTCCCTCAGGTGAAAGTAGTAGTTTGCGGACCAAGATGTTTATGTGTAGCGTGTAACGAAAGTGCGGGATCAGCAGCTGTATAGACAAGACAAACCCAAGATTAAATTGAAGGTCCAGTAGCTTACAGAAAATATCGCTTGCGCAAGCTTTATAATGTCAGCTAATACCTTATAAAGGGGATGAATGGTTGGGAGACAGCGAAAAGTAGCAACAGCAAAGACTTCTGCTAGATAGTGAGTGTGCATGAGGTGATAGAGCGTCTGATGTTGAAGCAAGTCTGAACTCCTGAAAAACAGCTTGGCCAGAAGCCAATCCGTGTCAAGGTCACTTGGCAGAAAGATTGGGTTCTGCTCAGAGGGTTGTTGGTACAGCTGCAGTAGAAAAATACTAGTCAAATTGAGTTGTGATTTTGTCACTTTTGTATCATTAGGTCCCATTTTCATATTCACATGCCAAGTGACCCACATGGTTTATCAATGGAACATGGACATGTTTAAGTGTTTCTCCTTTCTGTAAATTACCTGTATGGCAATAGGCAACAGTTTTCCTTCAGGGTTCTTGTAAAACAAGCACAAACCAGCTGCAACATACAGAGGATTTCCATCTTTCTCTCTGGTTGGTATTCCATCCATTATCTTCTGGTCACATAGAAATATATTGCCTTCCTGTGTGGCGGAAACAAGTTCGATTCAGTACATTTGTCCTTTTGTCATGTTACAACAATCAGTCTATTCTGAGAATAGAAACTCGGTAGTAGAACTGAGATTTTAAATATTGTTCTTTAAAGACAAAACTGAGTGCATCAGTCCCCTTTCAAAAGTCAGATCTAAAGTTGTGGAAAAGTACAAGTACATTTCTAGCTGAGCACCTGAACTAGTCTTAAAAAAAATAAATAAATCCTTCAACACCTCCATTAAGCATTGTTTCATATTTGTCACATGAAATCCAGAATATCACCTTCATTTCCTTTTTCAGAGTGGTTCCAGTTTCCAGAAAAGGTTTCACCATCTCATCAGTCACTGGAAAGTTTGGGGGAAGTTTGGAGCAGCGCTTTATCACATTGGGGTTTGTTCCATTCAAAAACTGGGATCCAAAAAAATCATCTTCCTTCCAGTGCTCTGAAACATACTCTGCAATAATAAGTTAAAAAAAAAAAAACAGAATTCTGATTTTCTGAAACACACTGCTGGGGAAAAAAAAAAAAAAAAAAAAAATCCAAGTAAATATTTATAGCAAGAAGGCTTCAACCACCTGACATCTTTGTCTTTTTTAACCGGAAGATCGCTTTCATGTCTTCAATTCGTTTCCATTGACCAGTCTCAGACAGTATCTCCATTGCTAGTCCAAGAGAGCTGAAGCATAGAGTACAAAGCAAAAATCAGCGAACACATACCAACTTTAAGGTATTAGGAGCACGAATAAGGGGTAACCTGGAATAATTTACTCACACTTCACGTGCATTTTCCAGTTCAGACATGGAGAACCGAAGTTCTGCAACAAGCTCAAATATATCTTTGAAGTGACTGATGTGCATCAACCCATCATCAATTAACGCCCATCTAAAAACAAAAGTTACAGTTTATATTTGCTCAGATGCAATTCCAGATTAACTTGACTGGAAACTTACTGGTAAGTACCCTTATTAAATGCCAGTTCTTTTTTTCTGTGCTTAAGCAGCAGAGGATGTTCTTCTTGCATAAATGTTAATCCTTAGACACACACAAACAAAAAAAATATACCATGAAGATAAATATACCCAATAATTGGCCTTGTAAAACCTGCAGGGGGTCAGCATTAGTAATATTGTGCTTTAAAAATCAGACCTTTTCCTCCTCTGAGCTCCACAAATTCCCCCCTGGAAATCCATCTATAACAAGGGAAAAGGATTTCTTCACCCTCTGGAGTCGTCACTTCTATTTTGGAGCAGTACCACTCGTCTTCTGGGAAGAGTAGAAAGGGATCCTTCTCAACCTTGATGAGCAGAAGCGTCCCCAGAGATGATATGGTTTTGACTTTGTAGGTACCAGTCTGAAAGTTACCAAATAAAATATCATCAACATGCCATCCTACATATCCATATCAGCGTGATTAATGTTTGACAAGCACATCCATGTTTGTTATGACTAAAGGCATACAGTTTTATGTTGCATGCAAACCTTTTATTTATGTTTTTATAATGTTTAAGTATACAGCAGCTTGCCTTTACAGCTCTAAAGTCAATCCCAAAATTGTCCAACTCTGTGCGGTCACTCCACCCTTCTGTCCCAATCAAGATGACGTAGATGTGATCTATAGTGCCTCCAAGCCTCATGGCACCAGTTGTCACCTTGAGCTTGTATTCAGCCATAGCCTGAATACACACTGCAACAGGAGAAAAAAAACAAAAAACAAAAGTTCACTTTAAATTCTCAACATAAGACTGAGATGAACAGTTAAGTTTAACTTAATTTGCCTTACCGGTGAAGGGTTAACCAACGAACAACGTTACCAGACAGCTAGAACAAACTTTGAGGAGTGAAAGAAGCCAAACAGCTGAACAGAAGCAGGTGGAGGTGGTGCACATTAAAAAGAAGAAAATGGCAATTATGAAAGCTGAAACAGGTGTTCTGTTAATTAGTGACAATCAGCAGGTTAATTAAGAGGGTAAGGCAGAGTGAAGTGTGAAAGCACTTTGCTCAGAAAACGTAAATGTGACATGAGAGCTGCAAAAACTTAAATGAAAATGTCTTTTAAACATTTTTTATACAGAAATTAAATTTACCATCAAACTGGAATTAGCAAATACTTTATTTCCACAGGAAAATAATGTGCTCTAAGATTATCTGATTTTATTTGAAGAAAATAGATGGGTAAAATAAAGCCTCTCCATTGCTACCATGGTGATAGAGAAACCATTATTTACTAAATTGCCAGCTTGTGTCAATATGTAACTTCTTATCTTGAAATGTTTAGTACTAGCCTGAATGTTTTATTCCAGTATTGCTAGACAATTCTATAAATAAAAGGTTAAAGTCTGCATCTATTCACTAGTTAGCCAAATACAAAGTGATTAAAATTCTGCATCACATAGACCCAAATAATTTGAATATGCTGACTTGGGAAAAAATGCACTGAAACGGTTGTTTTGATCACTTTATTTTTCAAATTGATTTATTATATTCAACAGTTTAGAAATAGGCTATTTAAATCATGATCCCCCAAACAAAACACAAATTTCAGAATATCTGCTCCCTCATCCAAATTTTCTAGAATTCACCCTTGATATATAAATGTAACAATTTATCTAGGAAGCTTGAAAGTAGAAGAAACAATTAGCAGAGAAGTTAAAGCTACAACATCAATTTGTATTTTTACTAAATTTGTTGTGCAGAAGCCTGGTTTCACTCAGAGCATGGGCACTTGAAGCAAACTTGGTAGTCCTTGCAGAAGTCCGATATTTGGTCTTTGTGTTTCTTCGGTAAATAAACCCCTTAGAGGGGATGTAGCTGAAACATAACAGAAGAGATGGATAGTTGGCATTAAGATGAAACTTCTAATATTTTTGTCTTTTGAGTTGCCATTATATTTCCAAGATTACATCACATGCCTACTTATCACATTCTGCATCTGGTTTTGCAAAAAAAAAAAAAGCTTTTCAGAATCCTGGGGAACAGACCGGACGGCCCATCCTTGTCCACCTGATGATGCTTGCTTTGCTCTAGCCATCAAAGCTGTCACCAATGCTCCCTTACCACAATGTTTTCAACCTCTTGTTACTTAAAAATGGGCTAATGTGCAGCCTTTCAATTACAAACATACCTTTTTTTTTTTTTTGAAGGGACGAGAAGGATTAAAAGTCACCTATTTTGATATTTTCAACAAGAAAATCAGTGAGGAGCTTTGAGATTTTAGAGAAGATTAGCAAAATTCCATCTTCAGCACATTGTAACTTTTTGCTATTTATTGATTCCAACAGTGTGGAGGTAACGCCACACTTAATGGAGGTCTTCATTACTGTTACTTTGTTCTCCTGAAATATTTTTCTTACAAACTTTTTATAGATATTTTTTATATAGATATTTCTTTAATTTCTGCTATCTTAACCCAGTCGTTTTTGTTAGTGAATTATCATCGATCTTCTTTTTGAGTTGCGTTGGATCTCACCTCAAAAGCTAGTTTTGTTTCACTAAAGTCTTTTGCCTAAGTCTTCCTGTTTTCTGTGTGCATTTCAACCCTTTTTTTGTTTCTTCCATGGCTGGTCCCAATGTATTGAACTTTAGATTAGGGCTGGTGAAGTTGTCACCTATTTGGAAAAAGAAAAATCTATAATGAGAGTTTAGATTTTCAACATTTTATTGCATTTTTTGTTGATTGAGTACTCTTACAAATAGACAAAGTTGTACAGATATCATAATCAGAAGTAAAAACAAAGTCTTCAGTTTTTTTCAACCCAGTTATTCTGCCTTTGGTAGATGGAGCCAAAGCCTGAATTTGCTCCCAGGATTACACAATTTCAAAGCAAAATGGAGAACATTTGCCGTTAAGAAATTAAAAACAAATATAATTTAAAAAATCCAATCACTAGAAAAATAAATGACACAATTTATGCAATTATCTGGAAGAGCTGTAAAACTTTCAGGAGAAGTCAGCTAAAAAAAAATAGAAGTATCTGCTAGCCTTGTTTCTTAAATGGTCACACTGTTCTCTATAACAGCAGGGTTCAGATATGGGTAGGGTATTTTAAGCTGAGAATTTCTTGCTGTAATTTCTTCACTCAAGTAAGATAACTCAGCTTGAAATTCCTTAGTCATCTGCTTCAGGGCAGGCTCATCAAAATGTTCCTCAGGGTATGTACCCAAGGGAACCTGCAGTCAGAAAAAAGCCATTAAGTAAGGCTCATGCACCAGTTCATTTGGAGAACAGTTTCAGAATTATAATGATTCTAGTCTGAACAGACATAAAACTCACCACATCAGTGTACTTGTCTGAGAGAATCCAAAGAGTTGACACAATCTTTACTGTGTCTCCAATATTTGGGAGAACCTCCAGAAGCGTCTGCATGCTGGACTGCCCCTTAGTGGTGGGAGGAGGTTTACATAACAAGAGGGAGCCATTGGGAATCCAAGAGTTGTAGTCAAACTAGAAGAAAAAGTTTTACTGTTTTATTAGTTCTTCATTACTTACAACACAAATGAAATGATAGAAGTTGCAAATGGTTCATTTTTGTTTTAGTATGGATATTTTACTATTATTTTACAATCACAAGGTCATTTTATTTCCCAGACATTTCAGTTGTATAGATCTTGTTTGCCCACCTGTCCATCATGAAGAGCAGCATGTTGTGCTGACACTCTGAAGATCACCATGGTGATGAACTTGATCACTTCAGCCACAGTGTTAAAGGACGACGGACAACCTATTGCATAATTTGTACAGTTTTCACTCCAACTAAATTAACAATGAAAACAACATGTTACAGACAGTATTTGGCAAAAGGAAGATTTTTCTTGTACCTCATCACATTGAAAAATGTTGCTACTTTAAGGAAATATAAATCAAGATCAATATTATAGGTTCGTCTGGCACTCACCTGACAGTTTGTTTTTCAGGAAGCCATGTGTGAATATCTCATTGATCCATTCTTGCAGCTCAGAGTCTTTGCACACATTGCTGTCAGAGTTATAGTAATATTCCACCACAGACTTCACAAAACTAGTAAAAAGTAGAAAAAAGTACAAATTCATCTTTTCTTTAGTATATTTCTGGGAATAAAACACCCTGCAGAAGTATTCACATGCATAATTTTATCACATAACAACAACCATCTGCATTGCATTCTATTGAAATTTTATTTTGACCCAATTGTGAAAATAAAAGAAGTTCATAAAATATGGAAAGTATTTATATTCAGGCCCTTTCGCCCTTATTTTGACAACCCAAAATAAAGTGCAGCTCAACCAAGTATTGTTACAAGTCAGCTACTATATTTAGTATACAAAAATAAAAATGTCCACTCTTCAAGAATAAAATTTGAGCATAGATGCAGCACTATTATCAGGAAATGTCAGCAAATAAACACCATGAAATGATCCCAGCTACAGGTTTCCACAAAATGTGTAGGGGACACCACAGGAAAAAAAAAATGTGTACAGCATGTTTCTCACATTAACATGTGGTGGTGGCAGCATTATCCTGTGGGATAGTTTTTACTAAGCAGGTACAGGAAAGCTTTTCATAGTTAATTGGTTGATAGATTAACTCTGGTTGTTCAATCTAGAAATGAACCTGACAAAGAAGTGGCATCTAGAGGAAGGCGCTCTGACTGGATGAGATCAAATCAGAGTACAGGAAACTAATAATTCATAATAAAGTTTGCCACTGCAACCTTATAAAATATGTACAATTTCAGGGTGTACAAACATGCTTGAAATGTTCTGTGTAATACCCCATTCTTATATTTTTCTGAATGAATCACTTTTACATTATAGACAAAATATGTTTTTGCTTAAAATGTACAACAGCTTAACAAATCATTACCTGCTGACATAATTCCAGATCTTCAAAGCATCGTCTCTGTAGTAGAAGTTGGGAATCGTCTCCAGTCCTCGAGCAGCGATATTCTCCGGCAGACAGAGGGAGCTGTAGGTCATCTGAGACAGCGCTCTTCTCATGAGCTCTGTCACCCCCTCCACTCCAAGAGAGCTCTATTAACCACAAAATCTGCCATAATTAAATTATTCTAAATCACTTTAATCATGCAAGTCTTCAACAACAAAACATGTCTTCTCATTGCCAAAATAGGAGTGTGGTGTTAGAATTGCACGTTACACTGCAGTACCTCACTTAAAGCTCCACCAGGACCAAGGAGAGTTTTACGGCTCACTATGTTTATGTGTAGAGTGTGGCGGAAGTGTGGGATCAGCAGCTGTGTAAATAAAGCCAAAATGTATTTTTTTAAAATTAAGTCAAACTAAAAACATTGCTCTGTCAGCTGTATTATGTCAGTTGATACCTTATAAAGGGGATGAATAGTTGGGAAGCAGCGGAGAGTAGCAACAGCAAAGACTTCTGCCAGATAGTGAACGCTCATGAGATGATGGACGGTCTGGTATTCAATCTGCTCTGAACTCCTAAAAAACAGCTTGGCCAGAAGCCAATCTGTTTCCAGGTCACTTGGTAGAAAGACGGGGTTCTGCTCAGAGGGTTGTTGATGCAACTGAAATGAAAGATTTTATGGAGGCTTTTATAAGTAGATTATTGTCTGATGTTGATGTCATTCAGGAACACATCTGAATTGATTGGTTGTTGCTAAGATGAGTCCCGTAATGCTGGTTTCCCATCACTGTAACTTTTGTTCCTTAATGCCACACAGTTTAGTTACCAAAAAATTAGATAATGATCATAATGAGAAATTCCAATGAGCTAAAACTGCATTCTGTTCACAATCTCATTACAGAGCTGGCTTTCCCATCAGGCCATTACCTGTATCGCAATTGGAATCAGTTTTCTCTCAGGGTTCATGTAGAATAAACACAAACCGGCTGTCGCATTCATAGGATTTCCATCCTTCATTCTGGCTGGAATTCCATCCATTATCTTCTGGTCACACAGGAATATATTGCCTTTCTAAGTAGGACAAAGAACTCTGCTAGAGTCAGGCAAATCTTTGGAGAAATTGACTAAATGCTGTGGATAATTAAAGATAAATGTCAGTCCATGAATAGTTTTTTGAACCTTCATTTCCTTTTCCAGAGTGGTTCCAGTTTCCAGAAAAGGTTTCACCATCTCATCAGTCACTGGAAAGTTTGGGGGAAGTTTGGAGCAGCGCTTTATCACATTGGGGTTTGTTCCATTCAAAAACTGGAATCCAAAAAAGTCATCTTCCTTCCAGTGCTCTGAAACATACTCTGGAAAAAATACAAGTAAAAATAAATTACATTATTTTATCTTATAGCAAAAATAATAATAAAAAAGTCTTAGTAGCTCCATGTTACATCATCCTTGTAAGATTTTCGAAATGTCCAAAATAGTGCATGTACAAAGTTATGATTAGTCTTTTGATCTCTGTTAGCTGTGCTCTGCACATATATATGTATGTAGACTTTTTGTGCTTGGGCATACATATTACATTAGTCATAGAGAATCTGTTTAATCTTTATAAAAAAAAAGAAAGAAAAATCTGGACTGGACATACAAAATAAAGCTTGCATGTCTCACTAGGATTTTCTTTGTATTTACAAATTGACATTGTTTGCAACCAAGCACTTTGGTGTGATGGATCAATTAATCTCCTTGTTGAAAGACATCAGACAAGAGAAATGTACAAACACCATGTTATTTTTACTGAAGTGGTGTGATCTACCTGATAGTGTTGTCTTTTTGGACCAGAAGATTTTTTTCATGTCATCGATGTCTTTCCATTTTTTGTGGGATTCAGCCAGCCCTTTGAATTTCAGTTCAGAGCCTCTAAAACAAATGTGCGTAAATCAGTGCAGACATATCGGTTTAAAAACAGAAGGAGATTGTGATGATGATGATGTTGTAACATTTGCCTCACATCATTCTTTTTGTATATTGAACCTGTTCTGATTTGGACAACGAGAAGCAAATTTCTGCAGGGAGCTCAGATATGTCTTTAAAGTGACTGGTATGTGGCAACTTCTCATCAGTAATCTCCCACCTGAGACAGAAAAACAAGTTTTAAAGATTGTTCAGATTAGCTCCTGTGACAAAGTGTAATGGAAACTTACTTGTATAAACTCTTTTTAAGTTCTAGTTCTCTTTTTCGAAGATCGGTCAGCAGGGAATGTTCCTCCTCAAAAACTGTCATGGCTTCCACATTTAAAAACGATTACATTCAAATTAATTATTACCCATATATGAATAGATTAACATCCGTTATTTAAAATGCATTTGGTGGCACTACATGTACTTTTATAGTACATACTTGCTACTTACCTGTAATTTCCAAGCACCTAGAAAACTTTTATAAAACTTCCCTATTAATATCCCTGAACTAACCAGATACTTTCCCAGAATTAACCAAGTGCTCCTCTGGCGCTTTTCAGACTTTTATTTTTAGAAACTTTTCTAAAACTTATTTTGAGGAACTTTCATCAAACTTTATAATTACTTTCCTGGAATTTATCTACCTCTTCTTTGTTGTCTAAGTTGGTGACCTTAGACAACACACTTTGTCTAGTTTTTTAAAATATAGAACATGCTTCAAAGAATCCTGCAAAGTTCACAGCAAAAATAATCAGTACTTTGCATTATAGTTCCCAAAAATGGTTTGTGAGTTCTGGAAAGTCTCCTTTACAGGTAAAGTACAAGATCTATTATGTAGTGTTATCATTTAAAATAGGTTACATTTGTATCACACCTTTTCCTCCTCTGAGCTCCACAAGTTCACCTCTGGAAATCCATCTGTAGCAGGGGAAAACAACTGTGTCCCCTTCCGGAGCCGTCACTACGATTTTGGAACAGTACCACTCGTTTTCTGGGAAGATGAAAAGAGGATCTTTTTCCACCTTTATGAACAGAAGTTTCCCCAGAGATGAGGCGGGTTTGACTGTGTATGTTCTTGTCTGAGAGACAAAAAAGAAAAAAAATTAAATGTATTGATCTAATGCGATTAAACTGAAGTATTACATTTATTGAGAGGAAAATAGTATTTGAGCCTCTACTGTGAAGACTTTATTTATTTTTATGTGTGAGGTAATTTGCTTTTATTTTCATGTACATGTGGTGTAAATGTCTTGTTTGTAGAAACATTGTATAACTATATTTCCTGAGGAAATCATTATTGTGATCAATACTTATTTGACCAACTATACTTATCTTTGTCAAAACATTTAAAGAATGTTTGAAATATTATGTCCTGAATTTCTTTCTGGGTGTGTATGTGACATTCTATTACTGTAAATGAAACTAAAACATAAAAGACTGTAAGCAATGAAGGTGAGAAAATCAGGGGATTAAATACTTATTTTCTTCACTCTGTTCTGTAATAGTTCACACTCCTAAAGGTATCATTTTCCAATTACATTAACTTATTAAAGGTAAAAGAAAGGTGTATAAAATGACAAACATACAAAGAAAGAAAAACACAAGAGTCACAAGACTAGTCGATCACGCTTTGAAAACTTGATTAACTTGTTTAAAAATCAGAAACCACGTTTAACAGAACGCAACTTGCCTTCCCAGCTTTAAAGTCGATCCCAGAATTGTCCAACTTTGTGCGCTCACTTTGCCCTTCTGACCCAAACAAGATGACATAGATGTTGTCTGTTGTCCCTGCATGCTTCATGCTACCAGTTGTCACTTCCAGTTTGTATTCAGCCATTGTTTCTTCGAGGCAGCTGTCCAGAAGAAAAACAAAACTGTGAATTCAAACGTCTAAATGAAAGTATATTACGTTTCTTAATCTGAATGATAATTCTCCTAAAAAAACAACCTGTGAAGTCTCAATAAACACATACCTGTCTTGTTTAAATCAGCCTCAAGACTAATTCAAAATGCGACTCTTCACCTTTGCCTTGAATACATCATGAAGGAATGTGAAAGAGGCGTGTTCTACTAGAAAAGTAACATGTTCAGTAAAGATTACCTGCTGGTAGCCAGACTGCTTCGTCCCATTCATAACTAGAAGCTGTGCAGTTGGTCTCAAAGGGAAAATAAATCTTGTAGGTTTCTTGCCCAATTTTTGTCCAAAACCGGATTTATCACTTAAAAATGTTCATTCATCTGTGGTGATGAATGAAGAGCTGCTTTATTTATCATCACCACAGCAGAAATAAAGTTAGTTTGTGTTCCGACCCAAACTGGCTCTTTCTCAAGACCAAAGTTTGAGCAACACTGAACATGCCCCTACAAACAATTCAACAAAATGACAAGTATTGGGCTGGTTGGATTTTTATTTTTTCAGTTGAGATTAGAGATTTAAAGCCCATCATCACAAAAAGGAAAACGACACATTTTGAACACAGAAATGTTATGTTTGGACCATGGAGTGGCCTAGACAGTTGTTCATAAAACAATCATTAACTGTGTTGCCCTCCACATGGAGGTTACAGGTTATGTAAGAAGCTGGCTGTTCAAGATCCTGATTTTAGGTATAGTTTAAAAGATTTAGGATTTTAAGAGTCATCACATTTGAATGTCACATTGTTAGTTTATTTGTTTAAGATACATAAAAACACATTAATACCATTTTTCTGTAACTATACCACGTTTACTTCATGGCACTTCATTACCAGAAAATGTGCTCATCTCTTAGCAACAGATTAACAACAAATATTGTTATTGTTCAAAAAACATAAGATTTCTTCTGCTCTTTTTAAATACTACTTATCACAACTTAAGAATTTCGCAGTTGGTGAAATTTTCAGAAAAGTGAAAATATTTGTTTTGTGGGGTTTTTTTTTGTCATTGGTGGTAAGTGTATATTATAAAACAAGCATTCAATACAAAAGTAAAAATTTGATTTATACTTCGTGGTACTTCGTTAGAAGAAAAAACACTAATTTCTTAACATCAAATTAATATTGTTGCTCATAAAACATAAGCTCTTTTGAAATACTGCTTACACAGAAATTTTACAGTTGGTAAATTTTGTAAATGTAAAAATCAGGTGTTTACTTTGTGGCACTTGGTTACCAGGACTTGCTCGTCTCTTAGCAAAAGACTAACAACAAATATTTTCAAAAAACATAAGATTTCTTTTGTTCTTTTGAAATACCATTTATTTTGTACTACTTTTGAGAATTATGCAGTTAGTGGATTTTTCATAAAAGAGAAAATGTTTTTTTGTCATTGGTGGTAAATATGTTATAAGGCAGACAAGTAGTAATCTGATTTATACTTCGCGGCAGTTTGTTACCCGGGGATAAAAATGTTCATCTCTAAAAGCCGAATTGGTAAGTACTTTTATTGTTTGTATCACATAAGCTCTTCTGAAATACTGTTTATCTGTACAACAAATTTAGAGTTGGTAAATTTTGCAAAAGTAAAAATCAAATGTTTACTTTGTGGCACTTGGTCACAGTATGCAAGAGTCTTATTTCTTTACAACCTAAACAGTAGACATCAAAATTGTTAGATCTACAATAAGTTTTTTTTCCCATTCTTTCACACAGTCTCGCTGCAATTATACATTAGCAGCTAACTTAAAATACATCTAATTGTACAACTTGAAAAACACAAAATCTTGCCAAGCATTTTTTTTTTGTTTAACCAAATATTTTAGATTAGTTTTTCCTGACCCTGGCCCTGAATGCCGACTGCCCTGCAAGTTTTCGATGATTCCCTGCTTTTACACACCTGAGTTATTGCAGTTCAGTAAAAGGCTACTGCTCAGGTATCAATTGAAGGTGGTTTTATAAGTAATAGATCCACAAAATTTGTCTTGAATTGCTGCTGATTTGAACACGTTGTTCTTAAAAAAAAAAAAGGACCGAAATTAATTCCTTCAATTTACTACTTAATTTAATAATATTCCAGTCCTGTTCTAAACAATTGGGATTTGAGCTAAAATAAAAGACAGAAAAAAAGCTTTAGAAGAGTGACGTCTGGTCCTCGGGCCTTAAAGAACCTTTGGACGCCTCTGCATGCTTGTTGAAGCCGTCGACATGCAGAAGCTTTCCTCGTTCATTCCTGTGTTCTCTCCGTGGCCCGTGATTGGTTCCTCGGGATTCCGAGAGAGTGAACCGTCTGCATCTAAACCATATCTTTGATGCCAAACGGACCATCACCGGGCCTGACTATTTTTAGGATCACAGTCCACAGTCTGTGTCCCTCACGGACTTACAGAACCCCTATAACACTCCTTTCAGTACCAGACTAAGCGCTTTGAAACTGAGGACATGATTTAGAGACGTTTAGCTACTGCTGCTAATATGCTGTTCAGGTTCGGTGTCATTCTGACTCCGGAGTCCTCGGACGTCAAGGTTTTACTTCTGGGTTCGCGTGAGGAAATGGGTCACTGGGACCCGAGCAGGGCGGTTCGGATGAAGGCTTCGCAGAAGCTGCCGTCACCAGATGAACCGTGTCTGTGGACCGGAGAGGTGGAGCTGGCCGAGCCGTTCAAAGACTCGCTGTGGTTCAAGTTTATCAAAAAGGCCCGGGACGCGTTTATCTGGGAAGGTACGCAACGATTTACATATATATGCAGCAACACGACACACCGAAAGGACTGAAACCAGTGTCATATTGCCTTAGCAAAGAGAGGATATAAGTACGTCGCCATATCTAAACGAGTGGTGCACTTGATGTAATACATATTTACAGCCACATGATGGCAGCAACGTGTCTTGGATCATTTCAAAATGTATTATTTAACACAAACGAATTAACTGTTATTAAAGCTGAAATAACGTTTCCAAGCACAAATATTAATATTCTTAGATAAAGGAATTCATTTATGTATTTCATTTATTCCGTGAACCCGTGTGTTTATTTATTGAGGAGTTGTTCAAAACGTCTTTCAATTTTTGGCTTCATGACTATCAGATGTCAGAAATATAAGAAGTGCTTGTGGTTGGTATCAAGACTGTCAATTGTTTTAGTCAAATAAACTTTTTTTACTAATATAAACCTGCAGAAATGCATCAAAACTCATACTGCATCCAATTATTGGACATTTGTGTCTCTTTTCTAGGTTTACAGAGTGATTGGTGTTTGATTGGATGCACTATCAGAAAATTTAAATATAAATGTCCTTTAATACAAAAACAAAAATAACCTGTGGTCTTGTTTGTCCATAGGTAGCGGACCAAGTCATGACAGGCAGTGTTTATATGATGAGAGAAATGTGGTGAACGGAGTGTACTGCCACCCGATTGGTCACTGGATAGAGGAAACGGGACACACTGATGAGATGAGACACACCACCAATTTCTACTTTAAGGTTGCAGGTCAGAAGGCCATACATTTCTCCAGGTAACTGTATAATTTGAAAGACAGCACCTATGAAAAGACGCCGTCCCCCCAATGGTTGTTTCACCCTTTTTATTACTTCATAAATCATGAAGAACAACATTTTCAACTAAAAATGTAAATAAAAACTGACTTTTGCAAAATAATGACAAAATATTTTACACAAAATAAGTGATTACAAATTGGTATTTAGTAGCTGTGCCTTTGGCTGCAATCAGAATTGAATCTGTGTAGATATAGTTGGGCTTTCACATCTGGACAAGGCAATTTTACTCAATTCTTCTTTGAAAAACTGCTCAAAATCTTGTCAGGTGGCCTGGTGATTGACTGTCCACAGCCCTTCTCATTTCTCATCAGACCGAAGAATTTTCTTCCACTTGACCATTGAGTCCTGCGGGGGGGGGGGGTTCATCACTAGTCGAGCCTTTTATGAGAGTTTTCTTCAACATTAGTTTTCTCATTGCCACTCTCCCATAAAACATTGACCGGTGAAGAACCCAGGCAACCATTTACTGCAGCGCCTTTCCCATCTCTGATGCTGAAGCTTGTAACTCCTTCAGCATAGTCGTGAGTGACCTGATGGCTTCTCTCACTAGAATCCTTTTTGTATGGTCACTTGTGAAGATTTCAGCAAATATTTTGATCTAGGTGTCATATTTCTTCCATTTCCTGTCTGAATTTAACTGAACTCCAGTTCTTAGATGTCTTGTGTCTATTCCCCTACATCTGCTTTTCAACAGTATTTTCTCTGATTGGCTTGGATTGTTTTGTCTTCATGATGTAACAATCGCCAGTGAATACAGCTCTGAACACAGGTGTCTACATACTAGAACCACTTGAGACACACTCAAGTGTGAGACTACTAGCACAATGGACTTTTGTTATATTATGTCAGTCACTTTAAGGGGTGTGAATATTTATGCAATCAATTATTTTTGTAAATTCTCTTTATTTCATGTCATTATTCAGTATTATTACTATTTAGTTTCACTGTGACATTGTGAGGCTTTTTTGTACATTTATTTTCTCAAAAAAGACAAAATTAGTTGATCATGATTAATTTGTGAGTGTAATAAAAAGAGTCCAAGGAGCTGAGTACGTTTTAGAGGCACCGAATGCTTAGCATGATTCTCTTTATTTGACAACTTTAGTAAATGAATTTTAACAATTAGCTGCAGCATCCATATCTTAAGTTTTGAAGAAAAAAAAAATCAAAAGCAGATTTATTGTAAGGAAATTTTACAACTTAGCACATAAGTTAATTAACAATTTTTTGTAATATCTTCTTGTTGGATGATATTTTTTTTATTTGTCATGTTTCGTTATTTGCATGTTCTTTTCATCATTCAACTTCCAAAATGCCAAAATGAAAACAATCCAGCTTTTCTGCACAAAACAATAAATCTGATTCTCTGGGGCTGGAGGTGCTTCATTTTCTTTTACAGTATAAAAAAATGAATCGCAGACAAACAGAAGGAAATGAAAAGAGGCAGAATATCCTGACTTGGAGCTGTCCTGGTATGTAGATACTTTTGTTGTGTGTGCCTTTAACATTTGGCCTCTAGAAATCTAGACAGTGACTGTTTCTTGAGCAGCCTGGAGGGTTGCATCAGGCCGATCTCTTCGCTTAAGCACACGTTTTGACATAACTGTCTTTCTTTTTTTCTTTTTTTTAAAAAAAAGGGTTTTGAATAAATATATATTCTGCCTCTAAGTTGAATTTCTTCTGTCAAAATGTTCTTCCTCAGTACCTTAAGACACCACAACTGTCTATGCTCTTGATGGGAGAGGCAGAAAAAAAATCTCATTTCTATTTCCAGTCTTTCCTTCACACCGTGCAACTATTCTCAACGTGAATAGTTGCACTGAAGCTGAGCTCTGCTCAAGGTTTACATGTAGGGAGACCTCTACCATGGATGGATACTAAACAAAACCTGGCCTTCTAAATGCAACAATATTCAACATTCATAATATTTACCATTTTTGTTTTCAGTTTTTATTTTACTTCTGTTTTATGTCCAGTAATATGCCTATAAAAAGTATTCTTCACTACAAACTTTTTCAAATTTTGATATGCTACTGCCACTTTTGTTAACGAACGGTAGTTTGATAAGCATAAACTTGTGCGTAATTTTAAAGCTAAAGGACAATTATCTGTAGATTTGGATTTTTTTCACTAATCAAATTCTGACCTGCAAATATCGTCCACTCTCAAATACCCCAAAGTAAAAACTAATACAACCAATGCCTTTATCCAGCATACTAGCATACGAGTCGTAGTTTTTTTCATAGGTTGGCCGGGGTTGCGACTTATACTCCGGAGCAACTTATGTGTGGAAATTAACACACCATTATGTCACATCACATGTTATTTCCACACTAAACCACAAGAGGGCGCTCCAGGCCTGTTTTATTCTACCTTCGGAGTTAGCAAAGTTATTTACAAGCGACACCATGGACGAAGATTTTATTGCGTTTAGTGATTTGGAGTGACTCGAATGGTTTGGTAAACTCTTTAGCATGTTATTTATGCTAGTTTTCTGAATAACTCTTAATATGTTAACATATCAGGCATGTTCTCAGTTCTTTGTTTGTCATGTAACGTTATCCGTACAATTATTCAGCTTGTTGTTGCCTCTATCCTATTTTTATTGCCTTTCAAGATGACATGTCTGTTCTTGGTGTTGGATTTTATCAAATAAATTTCCCTCAAAAATACAACTTATATATTAGTTGCACTGCGGTTGCACTTTCTTCTTTATTATGCATTTTATGGCTGGTGCGACTTATAGTCTGGAAAATACGGTAATTCTTCAGCACAGGATTCTTCTCTTTACTTTGGATTTGTAAAATAAAATGTTCAAAAACAACCTGAGTTGGTTTAATCATTATTTTGCCCCTATGTGCAAGAAAATAGTTCAAAGCAGTGGTTTCTACTTTTGATTTTTCTTTATTTATAAGATTCATTTGTACTTATTTGGTGATGCTGGCATCTATCTATTATGTTTCTTCATAATCTACGTATTGAAACATAATTATTGCAGGACTGGTGTTAAGTCAAGATGCAACATTTCATGCATTCGAAACTGTTGCTTTACTCAACAGACAAAACTGTGTATTAGTGAACACAGTCTCCCTGATAATTTCATATGAAATATATTATTTACTGTAGATTAGCAAATAGTGACCATCTGTACTGTGCTCCTTCATCTGTATAAAACAGTTCACCACCATGTTTGGTTTCTTTTTTCCCCACTGCTGTTCTGTCCTTTGATTCTCCTGCCATCCCTTCATCTATCAGAAGTCATGAACTTTGGTTGACTGCTGCAGGATCAGTGGGAGCGCAGACAGTAAATGTCATGTTCTGAGCAACAAGTGAAGCTGGCTTTAGCTTTGATTAAAAAAAAATAGAACTGCTTTGAAACATCATAAAAATCTCTATCTTAGACCATTGTGAACCAAATCTCTCAGACAGGTCAAGTCTTTGTAGAGCACAGAGTCAGTGCCACGCTACTGCAGGCACAAAAAGATCCCTAAAGCTGTGAGTGCTTTACTTGCATAAGAATGAGCTGGGCTTGCTTGTGCCATCGGGTTTTAATTTGCGCCTAAAAGACCTTACAAGTCTTATGTCAAGGGCCGGTGTTCAGGAGGAAGCACGGTGAATTTGTAACTCGCCTATTAATAGCTTTCTAATTTAGTTTCTTCAACTGTGTATCCAGATAGCCCCAAGAATCATGCACACACTCTGTGGTAAGTCAGCAATACATTCAAAGAGCTTTTCCTATTTTATAACTAGCCTGTCGTTCTCATAAGTAGAAAGAGAAGACATCTACTGATTATATAGAATTTTGTGTCTTATTTATGGGAATAAAGCTAAAAAAAAAAAAATAAAAAAAATAAAAGCTGTTTTTGAGATTATTTTTTTAAAGAATAAACCCCCAAAACATCAGTCCACCTGATGAGAACGTCCCAAGACCAAAGTGCTATAATGAGACACCACATATTAACAGTGTCTGTCCTGTCTTTCACGTGTCACCTCCTCTGCTTGTTGACTTTGTGCATACTAATAGTCACTCAACAGTCTGCCCCAGACTATGGGGACCAGGAAAAAAAAGAAATAGGGATGCAAGTCAAGAAAACATCAGATCTGTGATTGAGAACAAGAGAATGTTGAGAGACAGAAAATACAGGCGAAGCCTGCAGCTCACTAGCAGTTAGAATTTTCTCATTTGTTTTCACAATAGCTGTAAAAGTACAAATCATAATTGCTAACAGATTTAAGATTTTTGGCTTAACTGACCAACATATTTCTGTTATTTTCTCACATAAAAATGTAATTGACAAGAATTATAAATCTGTCCTTGTCTGCTGATCCTAGAGTTCTGCCACATGTCTGGCTGGGAAGCTGCCCTCGACAGGTGGAGCACGTGACCATAAAGATGAAGCATGAACTGGGCATCACTGCTGTGATGAACTTCCAGACAGAGTGGGACGTGGTGAACAACTCCAGTGGATGCAGACGTGACCACGAGGAAGCCATGAGCTCTGATGCCTTGATGCATTTGTACAAAGACTGTGGCATTGTGTATGTGTGGCTACCAACACCTGACATGAGCACAGAGGGTAAGAAGTGGGTTTACATATTGATTATGTTTGTATTTTAGAAGGGAAAAGTGACCAGTCACAAAGATATCAGACAAACTGTATGACTCCTATTGAAGCATCCCTGATAGTTTGGAGAAAAGAGGATTCAAATACTAGAGCACAGTATAGATTTGTATTTGTTTTTAAGTGACTCAAAGATAAGATAAATGAAAAAAGTCTGAAGACTCATTTTAGGTATTGATGAAGCCTCAGAGCCTTATATCTACATATTTTGATAACATGCACCTATTTATTACAATACATCACTATTATCAATATGTGTGGCTGGTTCTCTAAGAAAACTGCAGATTATTCATTTATAATATATACTTTTTTTCTCAGGATAGGATCAATAGAAAAAGCATGAGAAAAAAGATAGCAACTATGACAAATTATTGCGTTTCAAAAACATTCTTCAATATTGAATATCTATATTTTACTAAACAAGAATTAGCAACATTAATCATATCAAAGTGGATCTGAGAGAATGACTAATTTATGATATCTGTGGTTTTCTTTGGAGGTCGGATCAGGATGCTTCCCCAGGCTGTATTCCTGCTAAATGGACTCCTGGAAAATGGCCACACCGTGTACGTCCACTGCAATGCCGGGGTCGGCAGGTCCACGGCGGCAGTATGCGGCCTTCTCATGTACATCCTCGGCTGGAGCCTCAGGAGGGTGCAGTACTTTGTCACCTCCAGGAGGCCAGCAGTCTACATAGACGAAGAAGCTTTAATCCAGGCTCAGCAGGACTTCATCCAGAAGTTTGGTCAGCTCCGATCATCCATCTCTTACCCAGAAACATGACAGCTGAGTGAAAGCATCCTTATCAGAATGAACAATAGACCAAGCATGATTCCTGGAGAAAATGATCTAGAAGGTGAAAATAAGACATAGTAAATGTAGAAACTGCTCCACTAAAATCTAATGAATGCAAATGACCCACTTCAGTTGAGTGGCTTTCAGGATGTGGTTGACTTCTGAGTCTTTAGAGAGAGTCCTGCAAGCTGCCAGAAGGGATGTTACAAGCAATTAATCTTACTGTGTTAGCTTTTACCTTTTGAACGCTTGCCCCACACACAGTTACAAAGTATGGATCCTGTTTGTAATTTTCAGCGTATGCTATCAGGGGGTGGCTTGGAAAGAGCTTTACCTTAGCCCCTCTTGCTTGCAATCAATAAACAGTCGACATTTGGAAAAGGCGTTAAACTGAAATGAATAAAAGCAACATGTAGAATGTCAAATTACAAAATATACCAAAAAGTTGACCTAAATCCAGGTAGGAAGTCAAAAAAAAACACATTCTGTTCTCTCTTCCTTGCCAACATTTCCTGTAACATATTTTTGTTCTTATTTAGATAATTGTGTACATTAATTGCTGTGTGTTATTTGCCTTTCAATTTCATAAGAAAGAAAAAGTTGCTTTCTTTGTTTTGCAGAAGAGAATTGTAGAGCCGTATTGCGGTGGTACTTCTTACTACCCCTTCCCAGAGACACACATCTATCCTCAAATCCAATAAATCAAGAAGGACTTTACCTCCCTCCCAGAGGTATTTGCCTTCCAGACATCAAGGAATACAGTTTTCTCTCACAGTGCTTATTTGCAGCATTTCCTCCTTTATGTTTCCGTCAGAGGCCATCCTCAGAAAAACAACATTATTTTTAGGTCATATTGATACACAATGTTCAATCCATTAAGACAGCAGCTTTCCTTTTTGAACACCACAATCTCTCACTTGACGTTTTGAAAGACAGATTTAGTTTTTTATCCTTCTCTGATTAAAAAAAAAAAAAAAAAAGTTACTTTGAAAGCTAAGAAACTTTTTTCTGAAAAATATTTTTCCATTACTTTTCAGTGTCTTACTGAGCTAGATGTCATTTGGGATGTGTGGGTGGATAGAGCTGTGCTTCTGTCACTGAGGTGAATCAGTCAAGTTTTATTCTAATGTGTGACATGAAGAGAAACTCATATGGAATAAACAAAAATAATAATAGAGAATTGTGGATTTTTGCCAGTCTGGTTCATCCTATAGTTTAATTTCCAGATTAATTTAGGTGCCAAGATCATCTGTTTGAACAGCATGTGCTGTGCATGTAAGAGCACCAGGATGTCCAGTCATTTTAAAGAAAGCATTAAACATTTATTATATACATATACGCACATCTCATTATTTTGTCATAGAAAATAGAAATTTTCATAAACCTAACTGACCTAAAACGAAAAGATTTGAACAGATGACAAGTGATAGTATTAATTGTACATGATTTAAGGGGATTTAGAATCCTGGTCCACTTTATAGAAGTACTGTATAAAACTCAAGGTGTATTTTAGACTCCTTATTACAGAGCTGGTTAACTCCAGTCTTCAAGAGCCTATGTCCTGCATATTAAGATGTGTCCCTCTTCCCGCACAGCTGAATTTCCTATTCAGAACATCATTGAGTTCAACAGAGACATCTCATTCAATCATTTATTTGGTAGCCACCATTGCTTTAAGACTTTGCTCAGACTCAGGTGACTCAGCTTTGTGCAAAAAGCTCTTCTAGAAATCAAGAAACCTCTTAAACAAGAGTGTTAGCCAAGCCATATTAGGGAAAAAAATTTAGATGTTATGGGAAACTAGATTCCACTGTGAATCTTATTATACCCAGAAATAATTAATTATTTTGCTTTATTTGGAGTGTACTGTTGGGACTCTTGGAAGTATTGTTCCCTCACAGCAATGCGTTCTTGGTTCAAATCCGGCCTGGACCTCAGCACGTTATTCCAGCTTCCTCCTGTCACATATTCACTTAACCGTAAGTCGCCTACTGGTCTGTATATCCGTGTATGAATGTGAGCACATTTGGTAGAGAAAATGGAAATGCCTCCAGTGTAAAGCAGTCTGAGTGGTCAGTAAGACAACAAAAAGTATAGCATTTATACTTTATCTCAACAACACTATTTTCCACAGTTTAAAGGTTAAGGGTAGATGTTTTTCATTTACTTGTTTTATTATTCTTGTGAGTTCAAAGATAATCCAAAGGAAAGATTTTGTTTTTAACTTTGCTTCCAGGCATAGCTCCAGACATCTTGGCAGGTGCTGACACTATTCAGATAATTGTATCTGATCTGCTACAACCAATATGACAAGACTGATAGGCATGCATGTCTCAGCAGCATTTTCCCTCGAGCTTCGCTTGCTTTTTCAGACAGAACTTTTTGAAGGAATGAAATGCACAGAGTTATTGAAGGGTCAAACAAAGATATCAAGGATTCAGGATGGCCTCGTAATGTGAGGAAGCTAACCTCTCACATTTGATTGATATTAAAGGATTTGAAAGCCATGACTCACAGTACTGAGTCACAGTGGGGGCAAGTGGAGGGATTATCTAAACATCTGTACTGCTGATCCACCAGCCAACTGAACTTTAGGTTATTTGCAATCTGGGTGATTCACAAACACTGCAATAGGCAGCACCCCACTGATAATCAATAAAATACAGCCTTTG